>NW_004567110.1:10936752-10949683 GCF_000260355.1 Condylura cristata | reverse complement strand
GATTTATTTATTTGGCCCTCCCTGGTGGCACAACGAGTTAAAACAGCACTAAGAAGCTGTGCGCTGCTGCATGAGTTCAATTCCCAGCCAGGGAGCTGACCCATATGGTGTGGTAGACCTCTCTTGACCAGCCCGCTGCCATGTGGGTCACCTCCCTGGCCGGGGATGGAGCTTGTGCTTCAGTGGCTGCAGCAGCTTCTTAGTGCTGTGCTTTAACCCCTTGCGCCACCAGGGAGGGCCCTAGGTTCCTTAATCTAATCTGCATGGCCTCCCACCCTGTCCCAAAGCTGTCCACGGAGGCTGGGATGCTGGCCGCTCTATTCAGGGTGGAGGCAATCCCAAGACCCCCACAGTGACAGAGTCTCAACAGTGCCCACTGTGGTGTTCACCTGTGAACACAGAAGGTTTACGCAACAGTCCGGATGGACCAACATCAAAGACTAGACCCGCCAAGCACCCAGATGTGCCAAGCACTCAGATGTACCAAGCCCGAAGGTAGAGGCCACTGGACTTCTCTGGAGGGAATCTTCCTGAGCGTTGAAAATGGAACTGGGGTCACACCAAGTCTGAGAGATGGAAGAGTCCCCAACTTGTCCACAGGCAAGCAGAGAACCCCCTTCCATCAAGCTGTACCACTGTCCCGTCTTCCAACCAGGAGCATGGTCCCCCCACCTTCCCTGCGGCCTCCCCACACCCCTGCTGGACGAGGTGACCATGTTCAAGCCTTGCCCGGTTTCATCGCCCCAAATGGGGCAGCAGAGGAAGAGGAGTGGCGTCCTTCAGAGGCGAGTGATGTACGACACACGCCAGCCAGTGACAAGAGATCCTGACTGAGGGGCTTGTACCTGGCGCAGGAGGAGCATGAAGTCATGTTCTCACTTCTCAGGGGAAAGGCCCACCTAATCCCAGCTCTGCTGAGTTCAGAGGCCACCTGAACAATAGGCACCTTGGCTTCCCCACCCCACCCTCAAGGTGGAGCGGGGATCCCCTGTCCCCCCAGTACCTTCTCCGCTCCTCCCTCCTCCTTCCCTAGACCAGAGGCCCCTGGTCTACCCTGGCTCAGGGCGCAGGAGCCAGCCACAGGCCATGCCGGCTTGGGGTGCTGTTTGTGTTCTACAGGCCTAGGATGGCATCCCACGCGCGGAGCATAAGAATAAACTGTGTGTAACTCATCCGCACGGCTGGCTGGCAGTGCCCATAAATAATGCAGCTACCGCCTCGCTCTGCCCAGCCGGCTGTGACTGCACAACCTCAGGGACAGCTGAGGGAATCTGACACCCACGCTGCCACACAGGGCAGAGAAGCGACAGTTTGAGAGATGCCAGGGAGCTGGAGAGGACGCAAGCGGAGCTGGGGAATAAAGAGATCAGCGGAGGCTACTGGGAGTGGGGCTCCGGCTGAGAGGTCCTGCCCTGCCCGTGGGTGCCGGAGAGGCTGGCTCTCCAGCGGGGCTGTCAAGCCCTGGGGATAGAGCTGGGTGGACACCCCTTCTCCCACCCACCCCTTTTCACTTGGTCAAGCTTCACTGTCATCGGCACTCACCAGCGTCCCCGCCATTCCCGAGCTTTAACTTGCAAACTCGCACATTGGGACAACCTTGGTCTGGGGGAAGGAGGGCTGGGAAAATGCATGTTCGAGCTGAGTGATGCCAAGGCTGGGGCCCAAAGCCTGCCAATAGCCTAGCCCATTCTTACAGCATCCCAGAGCAGGTGCTGCTACTATTTTACAGCTGAGGAAACTGAGGCCCAGAGAGGTTGCATCGCTGTAGTCCAGGCCGAAATTTGACCACACATCTGCCTGTCTTTGCGGGCCAAGGTCCTCTGGCCCAGTCCAGCTGAAAGAAGCGAGGAGCAAGAACAGGGGCCTGCCTGACAGTGGGACCCCACAGGAGGCCGGACAAAGTGGGGCGGTGCTCCCTGGACAGCCAAGCCCCATTCAGAACTACCCCCAGGGGATTTGTAAAGTCACCCGAGAACTGGTTAGGGGCCTCAATCATGTGAAAAAACATGGAACACAAAACAGAAAATCCTTTGTCCAGCAAAAGGCTCCACAGAAAGAAACAAACTGGAAATAGTCCCTGTTGCTGTCATCTGCCCATTCGGGTTTCGCTCATCTAAGGTGTATAGGGGCCTGGTTTTTGCTCATCTCAGGTGTATAGGGGCCTGGGACAGCCTGCTTCTACCAGGTCAAGGTCTCTCGAGAGCCATCTGTACACACAGTGACTGGCTGCACCTTGCACCCCGCTGCCGGTCGCCCCAGATCCGCGGGCACCTCATCAGGGGGAGCGTGAGGAGCTAGGCACCTCAGCCCCCCTTCTTCGGGGAGGAACACCCTGCTGAGTTCGGACCTCAGGAAAATGAAAAGGCAGGCATCAGACGCGGCACTGCCGACGGAGGCAGAGGGCTCTGGACTCCTTGCATCTGCCCACGCCAGGCAGGAGTCACCGGCTTCCACAAGTGTGTGCCAGAGGAAGGATAGGGCGGGCCGTGGCTGCCCGACACAGCTTTGTCCCCCAAGCCCCCTTCCCTACCCCGTCCTGCCAGATGAAGGGCTCTTAAGATCCCCAGATGAAAGGCCCTGAGTGAGCCCATCCATCATAAACACCATTCCTGGGCGTTTATTCTCCGACTGGGCTCACTAATCCACTAATTACCCTTGTCCATCAAGTGCATGACAGCCTGGGGTAATCAGGGGGAGCATGCCCACCCTCCGCTACTGGCCTGAGCTCACCAAGCAATAAATACGCCTATGAAAAGGCAGCTTTAACCACAGAAGGAGCTCCCTCCCTCCACCCTGCCGTCCAAGCTGCTGCATTTGTGACTCTCACACACCCCAGTGTCGGCAAGGACAGCAACTTGGCTTTCTTCCCTCCGGTCCCATGCCCAGACTGTCTGCTTGCTGACATATGGGTAGGGCTCTGGTTGAAAAAAAAGCCAAAACCAACCAAATAATGGCCCCGAGTCGTCAGGGGTGTTACGTCAGGTTTCCTACCGATCAGCATGCTTTGTGCATCCTGAGCCGCCTGAGACAGCCACTGGGTACCTGGGCTGATTTAAAAATCAAATTACAATCAAGTGAAATTTACAATTCAGTTCTTTCCTCACTGGGATCAGTCACCCCTTCTGGTTGCTCAACAGTCCTCTGAGGCTGGTGGCCACAGGCCTGCTCAGGGAGCAGAACACTGCCACGCTGGATGGGACCAGCCACACTGTGGTCAGGCCACCAGCACCCTGAGGTGCTCCCCAGCTCCAGCCAGGCCTCTGGCTCTATTTTCAGGTATGGCAAAGTTGGGGGGGGGGTCCCATGTTCTGTTTCTTTGACAACGAACTTCATCTCCTCTCCTCTTCCATCCCCCAAACATTTCTCGGTGCCCAGTTTTTAACCTCCATGTTTCAGTGTATTATATTGGGTAGCCCTATGCCAGGAGGGTGAGGGAGAGGGGCTCACTGCCCTTCTGGCAGCCACCCGAACTCTCATGACCAAGCTTTCAAAATCTAACTCTTGCAAAAGCCAGTCCAAGTGCATTTCGCGACCATCCTCGGTGCAGGGGCTCACACTTCCCTGGTACTTAAGAGTGCAAAGGGGTTCACATCCGCCCAGGGAGGGTGGAGGGCAGAGGGCAGAACCAGGCGGAACACTTCCTCTTCCCAAGGGAAAACAAGGCAGAGAAGGTTCAATAATTTGCCTAAGGTCATGGGTGGTAAGGAAGCTGCTCTCACACCCTGTTTATTTCAGGAGCTGCTCCCAATACGCCCACTTCTTTTAAAATGCATTGCTCTGAGGGTTCACCTGAGACTCCGCACTGCCACCTGTCCTCAGGAACTGCCTCACCTGGGGGCTGGCTGCCCACGCCGGCCTGGTCAGAAGGAACCTCTGTGTGCATTCATACTTCTCCCTATAATAAATATCAATCTTTGTCCCACTCCACAGAGTCCGAAGCTTCTGTTGTGAGCTTATGCTGGCACCTGAGCGCTCACGATAATGAACCTCAGCCCTGGAAGCAGGTGCAGGCCCAGTAGGCGCTGTCTCTCGTTCGCACGCCTGTGCTTATCCAGCTCTTCACTGGCTGTGACCTCCCCAGTGTGCTGCCCAGCTCCTGGGCTGTTTCTGCATTTCCGGGACCAGTTCCTCTTCGGGGCTATCTCCCACCACCCCAGGCAGACACACAGGCACCGGGACCCCTGGATGGACCATGATGCTGCTGAGTTCAGAATCGCTCACTCCCTTTTAATCTGTGGCCTCTCCCTAGGCAGGGCCAGCCGAGGGGCTCCCCACTCCACCCTGTGCACTCTCGGGGTGTGCTGCCATTTTCCTCCAAACAGCTCCCCCACACATTAAACAGTGGTGCCCCCACCACCCTTAGCTCCCACAGGGTCTGCTAGGGATGAAACCTAGCGGGTGTCGCCCAAAAGAGGAGGGCCAGATTGCTTCTTTCTGTGGTCATTGCCTCTCCTTGCCTGGACGGAGGGCCCAGCTGGCCAGCGCATTCCAGGGAGAGAGATGAGGCTTCCTCTCTGGGTCAGAGCAGAGTGCTGGAGTCAGACCTGCCGCTGGGTGGCCTAAGTGACTCAGTCACCTACTGCCTTCCCCCCCAGCAGGGTGCCCTCCAAGAGCAGGACTGGGAGTAAATGGAATCACAAAAGCGCTTAGAAGGTGGCCAACACACAGAGCTCGTTAACGTGGCCACTGCTGGGCCGTGAGTCCACATCCAAGGTCAGCCTCCCTGACTCGCAGTGTGGCATCAGCACCTACTGTGTGCAGGCACCACGCGGGCTTGGACCACACCCAGATCAGAGGCCAGAGAATGGAGGAACTCAGGCTGGGAGCAGCGCAGACGGAGAAACCTCCCACCCCAAGGTTTTCCGAGGGTACCACAAGGCAAAACACGCTGCACAGGAAGTGAGAGTGGAGCAAGCTTGGGGTGGGGGGATGACTCCCTTAGCTGCTGAAGATAAAAGAACTGCGCTGACCAAGAGGAAAGAAAGCAAGCTCTCACCGCGGAAGAAATGGAATCGGCAGGAAGGAAGCATGGAGCGCAGGAGCCGGCTAGGCATGGGGAGCCTCACACTCACCTGGAAGACATTCCAGGGAGGTGGATGGGGATGAAGGGCAGGTGGGGGACCCTCCCCACTCTGTGAGCGGCCTCGTTCCTGGGCCAGGCCCGCTTCCATCCACCCTGGCCCCAGATGTCATCCCAACACACCAACCGTCAAGACACTCTGGAGACGCCTGCTGGAACTACCAAGACCTGAGCCCACCCAGAGCAGCAATCCCACCCATAGCAGCAATCTCATGGGCCTCGGGAGATCTGTATTTCACACACTCCCCAGGGGGCACACACACTGGGAAAAACCACCTACAGCAAGATTCGGGAATCACTGCACTTGGTAAGCGGCCGCATGCCTCTGAGGCCTTGAAGCTGAGGCCTCAGCAATTCCTCACCCAGGTCATCACCCCCCAGTGACGAGCACTCACACATGGCATGTGAACCGATACATGTTTTCTGGAAGGCTCTGTACAACTGTCCTTTCACTGACTTTCTAGTGCTTGAAAGGCCTTGGAAAGTACCTATCTCTGACCCAGCAGAAAGCCTTCAGGGGAAGACATCAAAGGAAATCAACATCTAACTACTAGGATATAAGTCACTGCAGTGTTGCTGCAAAACTGGATGAAGCCTAACAGTGAGTCAGCATGAGACAGCTCCCACCCTAGGGCCTTTGCACATGCTGTTCTTGTACCCGAGACAACCTCCCTCTGATGTCCACATACTTTCCACATCCCACTATCACATCCCAAGACCTTCCCTGAGCACCCTGTTTAAGAATAGCAACACATCCTGCTTTATTTCTCCCACTGCGCATCATCCTTCTATTATCCAAGAGAACTGACTTCATCAGCTTGTCTGTTCTTTATACTCCTCAGATGCCCAACTCCAATCCTCTAGAATACAACTTCTAGGAGGGCAGGAATGTGTGTGCCCACTTCAATGTATCCCCAGCACACGAGGAATTAACTACAGTCACGCAAAACACTAGAATACCACACAGCCATTAAAACTGACATAGCTTGGAATCCCATGCACGGAGAAGCTGCGTCAAGAAAAGGTTAAGAGGATAAAGAAATTGTTGGCAAAGCACTCGACCCATGAGTCTTTGTCTAAAAAAACGAGCATACAACCCACTTTGTAATCAAGTGGTTATGGGTGACTTTTTTTTTTTATTTAACTGGGGTTTCTGAGTTTCCCTCTCATTAACTTTATAACACTTACATAATCTTTAGCAGTAATCCCTCATGAAATGCTCTCAAAACATTTGCTAATTTTTCTTTTTTAGGAGAAAGCTTCCTCTTCAGTGAATTAATTAGGGTGTCCCCAATTAAAGCCAGATCGAAATCAAGGAGGCCAGGTTCCTGGGGACCCCAGCTCCAGGTCTACTGCTTGCAAGGCGACCTCAGTCCCTCCAGAAGCAGTTCACAGAGGCTCCGTGCTCAGAGCCAAGGGCTTTGGCCACCAGCTGCTCCTGGCTCTGCTCCCCGCTACTTGCTTCCTATTGGGGTGCCTCATCCAATTATTCAGGTCCCAGATCACATCCTGCTAGCAAGCTGGCTTTGAAGGTTCAGTAAACAATCACTTCAAAACAAAGAGCAGCCATTACACCAAACTCAAAGACTTCCTTAATGGGAGGGCGCTGGGCTGAGGATGAGCCAGGCTCTGTGAGCCAGGCCCGGGAAGTCAAAGGGAATCCTCTCGGGGAGCTGTCTCAAAGTACTTCCAGCCCCGGACAGCAAACATCTCTCCTTCCTGTTTTGCACTCAGTCTTGTAGGGTGCAGAGGCCGTTACCAGGGCGACCCGGACCAGGGGGTTTCTCCAGCAAAACAAATAAGCCAGGCATTTGTCACCCTGACCAACTCTGCCTCCCGCCTGCCCCCCCCCACTCCGATGAGTTCATGGCAATTTCGGGTCTCTTGGTGAAACACCTTTCAATAGGGTGCAGCCCCTGGGGTTCTAGAAGCAGAGAAGCTACTGGAGAAGATACTGGAGTCTTTTATACTTTATCTGGCTCACACTGAGTCCTAAAGGAAAAAGACAGGAAGGTGATGACAAAAATCAATGGAACACAGTCATTTCAGACTCTGAAAGGCAATTCTGAAATGCCATGGGTGAGAGATGGGCCCAGCTTGGGGGCTGGGAACCACATTGCAGAGTCAGACCGCCTGGGTGAAATCCCAGCTCTGAGTAGGCACTGACTGGGCCGTGGCTTAATCCCCCTGTGCCTCAGTCTCTCCATCTGTACAGTCAGTAGAGCAGCAACTACTTCCCTGGATGGGGAGGATTGAGGGTCTTTAGTGAATTCCTCCTTTGTACACCTGAAACTGACAATGGTATCTTCCTGTCAAAGTATAGCTCAACTCTTTTTTTAAAAGGATGTTAAGCAAATTTTTAAGAGCACGTGAAATAAGAGCCTGGATGGATGCGCCATATAAATGCATGTTAGTGACAAACGGACCCTCAGCGTGGCTGCTGCCTGTGCCAAAAGCCTCCCTGACTATCTTCCCACTCCCACCCAGGGCCTCCACACAACCTGGCACCAGCCTCTTATTACTAATTATCCCTCCATCCCTCTTCCACAGGAGACCACTTCAGGGCAAGGTCTGTGTCTGTCTCGTGGGTGCATCTCCGCCCCGCCCAGCGGCTCCCCGATACAGCAGCCGGGTCAGCCTGCTGATACGCGCACGGCCTTCTCTCAAATCATCTACGTGCTCCAAAGGGAAAGCACATCCCCTGTCTCTACTGTATTATCTAAGTGGAAAACGGTTTCCTGAGACGTCCGAGGGCAGTATCCTGCTAGGACTTAACTCAGACACTCTGAGACACAAGAGTGTTTTACTTAGCACTTACTGCATACCAAATCCTGTGTGTTTTGCATGACCCTCCACAACTCTTAGTACAAACACACAGAGAGCTGAGTCAGAATGAGTGACCTACCCAGAGAAATACAGAGAACGTGCAGAAGCTGCTTCAAAGCCGTAAAGTGGAACGTAATAAGTACTAAGTAGAATCAACAAAGAAATGTGAGAAATGCCAGAGGCTTCAGGCTGGGAGACCAGAGGAGGCAACTTTCTGGGGGGACTTTGAAGGATGAGAACGATTTCAACAGGTAACAGTGGCAGAGAGGGTCCTGCAAGCAGGGCATAGGAGCTGTGGGCAGCACGGGGTTCACAGAAGTCGGGGACTCCAGGCTGGGGGGCAGGGGCCATGGACACCCAGCGAGGGCCCTATCACAGGGGCTAGCAGGCAGGCGGGCCGAGTCCGCAGGGAGGCAGGAGGAGAACCCAAAGGGACCAAGGCGCGCTCAGAAGCTGCTGCTCCAGGTGGGAACAGGCAGGCCCTCTCCCTGGTGGTCACCACAGGACAGGGAGGGAGACGCCTTCCAGGTCTCAGCCCCAACTTTATGACTTTTCCTAAGGGTCCCCGAGGACCCAGCCAGGCAGCCCTTCCCAACTCCCTTTAAACACAGTGGGCTGGCAAATAGAGAAATGCAAATAGCCCTGCTGAGCCAGATGAGAGTGTGATGAACTCAGCTGGGATTTATTGAGCAAGAAAGGAAACTTCCTTTCTCTATTTCCTGCGACTGCACTGCAAGCTCTAAATACAGCTACGCAAAGGGTGGGTAGTGCTTGCCCTAAGGAGTGGTGGAGATAATTACTAGAGATTTGAAGCATTTGGGAGACCAAACCCACAGGACAGGAAACACGCAGCACGTGTGCTGGGCGGGGGGGGGGGTGAACACACACAGCACGTGTGTGTGGGGGGGGTGGGCAGCGTGAGACCCCTCACAAACTCACCTCAGGACCTGCATGGTCCCCCACAAGGTGCTTCATCAGACCCATTCTACAGGAGAGGAATTTGAGGCCCAGGGAGATGAAGTAACTCGCAGGCGTGATTTAAAATCCTCTGGCCCAGCATTTCCAGAATTGCTAAGAAAAGTCCAGAGCCAACGTTGTGGGGAGGGGGCGGACAGTGGGCAGGAAATGGGGTGGCAAAGAGCACGGCTTTCATGCCCACGCTGTGCACGCCGGGTCCCGGGGCACCTCGAGTCACAGACGGCTGTGTCGGTGTAAACACATTAAAGGTGAATGAAATTAAAATCCAGGTCCGGCCCTCCCTGGTGGCGCAGCGGGTTAGAGCACAGCACTGAGAAGCTGAAGCCGCTTCCACAAGAGTTCGATTCCCGCCTGCCCCGGAGGTGACCACATGGCGCGGCAGACCTCTCCTGGCCCGCCCACTGCTCCCCTCAGCAGTGTACTTCGTCGATCTGCCTGTTCTGCTCCCCACTGTCTCTGGTGAATCCTCTCACCGCCCCTGAGCCTCTAGCCTGTACCCCAGTTCTGTATGTACAAAAAAATAAATCTTAAAAAAAAAAAAAAAAATCCAGGTCCTCGGTGGTACCTGCCACACGTCAGGCGCTCAGCGGTCACCAGGGACGAGTGAAGAAGGGGCCTGACAGTCCCAAGGCTGCCCGCGATCCTGTGGGCCGGCACTGCTGTATCACACATCAAACACAGCCAGAGTCCACGGCTGCCTTTTGCGTTGCTTTTGTAAGTCAGTGCATTTATTTTATTACTGCTCCACTGTCAGTTTTTAAACTGTTTAACTGTGGTAAAACGTGCCATCTTGGCCAGATTGTAGCTGAGCATTTCTGCTCTGTGGTGCAACGGTCCAACTCCTCGGACTTAGGTGAGGCTGAGAAGGACATTTGGAGGTGCAAAACTGATGTAGGGCTCTGTGGCTCCCCAGCCTGCCTGCAAAGCCAGGGATGTAAGCCCAACAGTAGACTGGGGACCTCTGGGGTGCAGCATCCCTGCCAGACTTCTCAGGGGCTCCCAGGCATGACGCCCCTCCTTGCCCGGGCAGCCCCGAAGTGCCTCCTCTGGCCATCTCCTCTCCTCCATCCCTGGAGGCCCAGGCCCCCCGGGGGGAGGCGGCACAAAGGAAGTCTGGGGCAAAACCTGTCCTCCACCCCCAGGAGTCAGGAGGCCGCTGAGCTGTGCAAGCTGATCCTTTTACTGCTGTCCAAATTCTTGGAGGCAAAGAAAGCAAACAAAGACAAACAGCTCAGAAGGCACTCAATTGATTTTTTTTCACCCACTTAAACTAGACAGGAAAAGAAAAACCACTTAGAAACTATGACCAGGGCAGCGTATGCCAAGGCCAGCACCGGAAGGAGTTCTGTGGGTGAGCCGGTCGCTCTCCGGGCAGACTGGTGCTGGCTCTGCCTGCTGGCCCCAACTGGACGGCCACCCGGGCATCATTAAATACGGCAGGCGCTTTTATAAGAGTCCCAAGGCCGCACGCAAAACGAGCTCCAGGTAAGGCATTCTCTTTGAGGAGTCTTTTGAACTTTGGGTGAACTTACTTAATTCATATAATTGGGGGGGAATGCCAAGTTTGCACAGTCACCCAGCCTCGGGACCCAAGGACTCCCTGAACGCATCCAAGCGGCCCCCCGGTCAGTCCTGGAGAAGGCCGCAGGCATTGTGCGTGGGGAGGCGGCCAGGAGCCAAGGCCCAGGGTGACTAGAGAGAGGGTGGCCCAAAAGTTTCTCCTCCCTTCAGCACCTCCAGGGGCAGAAGAGGAGAAAGGAGAGCCAGTCGGTCCATTAGACAGGACGGGTGGGTGGGAGAAAGAAGGAAACCACAGTATGTCAATATATGGCAAATTAAATGATTTCCACAAAAGCAAAAGCCAGATGGGAGCCGCCCACCTCACAGCAGCCCTCCAGCTCATACCTCCAGGCTGGCTGGAGCTAGAGGCTCAGAGATAAGGGCCTGGCTCCGCCTCTACATTCCCTCTCCTATGGGACTCAGGCAAGGGAAATGCAGTTTTCTAGAAATAAACCCCCACCCATGTTCCTTGCACCCTAGGTATGCTCAGAAGAGCTCCAGATTTAGGGTCAAATAGGCCAAGTCTGAACACCCAGCCACCTCAACAAGGTGCAGATACTGTGTCAGCTCTCTGCAAGCCTCCCTCTGTTCATCTGCAAAGTGGGCAAACACCTGGCAGCGCCCGGCTCTCGCCGAGTGATTCCCTGGCCCCTTCGCCACGTGACGACCTACTCTGAACTGGTGGCGGATCCGAGCATCTTAAATCAGGGAGACGGTAATAATGGGGGCTGCTCTAGGATCTAAGCCGGGTGGGTTCTGCTCTCTCAGGTCATCTTGCTTTGTGGGCAGATCACACTCAGATGGAAACCCTCTGCCCCCTCCAAGCTAATTCAAGAAGAATCTCAGCAATCAAATGCAACCGGCTTTCTCCATGTTCGGCCAATTAATTTACTTCATTTGTCTCTCTAGTTTGCTACTTAATAAGGCCCTCTCAGCAGTGCATCTGCAAAGCTGAGCTGAACTGCTTAGCGCCTCAGTCAGTTCCCTTTGGGGAGCCCCAAATACCTCTTGTCTCATGGCCCAGGAAGCTAAATCGGCCTTTAGCTTTTGTTTAGTTTGGGGAGAGGTATTTGCTTTTGCAGAGATGCAGGTTTTAGGGGAAAGTGTTCTGAAGGGAGTTCCGAGAAGTAATGGCAAGTTCAAAATGACCTCATTTTTCCAAGCCCAATGTGAGGAGCCGGCCATCTTTTGCCCATCCCTGGGAAGACAGAAAAGGCCTAGAGGAAAATTATAGCTCAAGCGGCCAATGGATCAATAGTCTCAACCTTTTCACCCTGCAAGCATTTTAACTACCTCAAACTGAGCCAACCAAGTTGACAGGTTTCATTTTAGTTTTTTTCTTCTCCTTTCCCACTAAAAGGCAAAAGAAGAGGCCCAAGGCCAGCCAGCCAGATAAGGAGACACCACCTGAAGGGAATATACCAATACTGTAAAGCTGTTCACTCGTTCTCTGAAATTCAAATGTCACTGGGAATTCTCCTCTGCTTGCTGAAGTCAGATCATCAAGCTTAGTGCTTGCAAAAAGGCTGACACAGCAAATGCTATGGCATAAACACAGATTCCTCTTACAAGAACTGGGTGCTGGTGGACCCCAGCCAAATTCAAACTCCCCTCATAGGCCGCAAAGCATGACCTCGGATTAATGACCCTCCCTCTCCCATTCGGGGCAATACTGGAATTTCAGTAGAAGAGGTTTACAATGACTTCTAAACAATTTGGTTAAATAAGAAGCCTAAGAGAGTTCTCCAAAGAAACACGCTCCTTTCCAAACTTGTACCAGATAAGCACCTAAAAACCCAGAAAGATTGATCTGCACAAACTAGGCCTTAAACATCAGAGCAGGCACCCATTCCAGGCAATTCCCTAAGGCTTTATGACATCTTTCCTCCTTCTCCCCCAGGCCTCAACTGAGGAAGCTGTAAAACGCTGGGCAAACACAGCCATTTGCTGAGAGAAAAGCCAACATGGGCCCATCTGTGCTTTACAAGGGCTTGGCCTGTCCTGCCTTTGTGTGTCACCATTCACACGGGAGGCAAGGCGCACCTCCCTGGCAGCCCTGGCCAGGGCGCTGGCTGCTCTCGGAGTCTCCCTCAAGAGGCGGTCTCGAAGGCACCGACGGCCTTCCTTGGGTACCGGCAAGCCCTTTTGCAGCCACCATACTGTACATAATGCACATTCCTGGCTCCCAGGGCCCTGCCTGTCTGGCTCCTCATAGCCCAGCCAGAGGCCTTGCACAGAGCAGGCCCGGGATAAACACTGAGAAGGCAAACCTCTGCCACAGGAAAGCAGTCGGGAGGAAGAAATCAACCCTGAAATCATTCCCCACCCCTGGGCCCACTACCCACATTCTTGATCTTCTGATAAGTAAGGAAAAATATCATGACGTGCCTTCGGACCACTAAAGATTTCCATGGAATCCAAGAAGTCCTTTCAAACAGTTCTAATTTTAGGCATAAGTGAGGATCCGAGTGGCTGGGGCGGGGGGGG
>NW_004567110.1:10932819-10936652 GCF_000260355.1 Condylura cristata | reverse complement strand
GGGTAAGCTGGGAGAAGGAACAAGGCCCTATTCTGCTGAAGGCAGGTGCTGAAACAGGACACCCCTGTCTGAAATGAGCCCTGGTGTGTGGGGTGGGGAATTGAAGGTGTGATTGGCTGTTTTTCACCCTCAATCACATTATATAACCTCAGACACACTCTCTAACCTGGTACAAAGTTCTCCCTGCTCGGGTTCAACTCGGCTCCTGACATGCTGAGTCTTAAGCAACAAGGCAGAGGAAAATATTTGATTTTAGCATCCAATTTTTGATTGTTTTCTTAAAGTTACTTATTAAAAGAAGAAAAATATCCTCGGGGTGAACTGCCTTCAGATTTGGCCAGTCTCCTGGTCATAAAGCCTCCCTAAACATCATCAAAACTACTGCTGGTTCAATTAAGTAGTTTTTAATTAGTAATAAAAACAAGTAGCAAATCATGTCACACACCTGAAGCTAATAGAGCGCGCTCAGTCCACCGGAGCACAAATTTCCTCAAAAAAGTCATGGTGTGCATCTGCTATTTATAGCATCAGCACTGTCGTGGTCGGGGACACAGATGCCCCCCCCCCCAAGAGTCAGGGCCCGAGGGCGGTGAGCACAGGGAGCACCAGAAGTCAGCCAAATGGCCTTCCAGTCACTTCCAGGCTGCTGTGCCCCCACGAACACACACACCAGCAAGGGGCACCCCCAGCCACAGGAGTCTCTGTCTCCCCTTTCCTCTGGGACCAGCATATAAGCAGACGCCGTGATGTATGTGGAGGGACAGGCAGCAGTAAGCGATTTTGCACACCACCATCCACGACTGGCCACCACTGTAGGGTGGAAGGAAGGGAAAAAACACAAGGCTTCCTCTCATCAAGGAATCAATAAGTTATTTAACAGCTGCTGCAAGAGCCCATTGGGGAAAAAAACAAGGGTTTCTTCCATACCCTCCCCCTGGAAAAGTGAAACCACAACCTGGTTGGAGGACACCAGAAGAAAGCAGAGAGAATCCTCTCCAGGTTTTTTGCTTCTTGAGTTTCTCTGGTTTGAAAGATGGACAATGAGTCTTCAAATTACGCCTGGGGGAGGTGGAAAGTGGGGGTGTGCTTTCCTTTAGTTCCCCCTAGAAGAGGAAACTGACTTTCTTCCTGTGCTGTTGCATATTTTGGAGAAATCAAAAGCTACTAAGAATCCATTTTCCTTATCCTCTCCTCACCAGACCCAAGCCAGCACCACTCTTTAAGAATAACCTAAAAATCCTATCAAGAAGGCATTCCAAATGGGCCCCAACATTTACTGGAGTCCCTCAAAGCAGAATGAAAGGGGACCGGGGATGCTGCAATGTCTGGAGGGTGGGAGAGGGGAAATCAAGAAATCGGGTAGGTGGGAATGTTGGCCCATTTCAGAATTAAAAGCAGCCTTTCACCGCTGGCTGACTTCACACATATGTACTGCTTACCCTGTGTGCCCAGATTTTAAAATCCCCTTCTCGGATATCTCTACCCCCAACCCAGGAAGAAGCCTTTTAAAAGAAAACTTGAAACTATTCAGCAACTGTCTCATGCAAAAACAATCTTATCTGGGGCCTTCCCTGGTGGCAGAGGAGGTTAAAGCACAGCACTAAGAAGCTTAAACCACTTCCGCATGAGTTCGATCCCCGCCTGCCCCAGAGGTGACCACATGGCGTGGCAGACCTCTCCTGACCCACCCGCTGCTCCCCTCAGCAGTGTACTTGGTCAATTTGCCTGTTCTGCTCCCGGCTCTGTCTCTGGTGAATCCTCTCACCTTCCCTGTGCCTCTGGCCTATACCCCAGTTCTGAATACACAAATAAATAAATCTTTTAAAAAAAAATCTTATATGTGGGACACTCCCCTCTCTGCTCCCCGAGTCTGACATTCTGCAGACCGCTTTCACTCTCCCTTGCTTTTAAAAGCTTTGACTGCCAGAACAAAACGGACAAACTTAACATGCCTTCCCACAGGATGCTGAAGGAACCTACTCAATTCAAAGGGAAACAACACAGGAACCGTAAACTATAGAGCCAGCGCTGAAAGGACATTAAAACAGACAGCTTTATTTTTACCTGGTATCTTGCGAAAGGAAAGCTAACACCTTAGCACCTGCACATGCCCCAGGGGCCAGAGACCACTGCACTGGGACAGCAGGTGTAAAGCAGGAGAGCCAGTTCCCCTGTGCTGGGTTACTGGAGGGCTTTGGACTCAAGCAGCTGAATGGGAAGAACCAAGCCTGGATGATGGATTAAAGTGGGGAAATTTTCCAGCTGTGAACACTTGGACTGCAGGAGGCAGTGCTGCCAGGTCACTGGGCTCCTTTACACCACTGGAAATATTTCTCTCCTCCAAAAAAAAAAAAAAAAGCCAACACAAGCAGCCTAGCAGCCTTACCCACCTGGCTCAAATTCTTCCCCGGTGCTCAGAATACACCAGGTGTGCCTCAAACAAAATCCTGCTCGATGAAATGGCGTGGAGAATTTGAGGAACCAGAAAGACCCCAGAGTCCAAAGGGGGATACCAAGCTTTGCCTCACAGGGACACTTCAACAAATCAAGGAGGCTTGGGGGCAAGGCATGGATGGGACAGCCCTGAACAGGGACTCGTTCCTGTGATCCCAAGTGACTGCTCTGGGGCATCTCCAGGCAAGCTGCAGATTATGCTACCGGAATGTCAATGTCTGACAAAGGCACAAGTGCCATTGAAGGATTTCAAAATGGACAGAACGAGGCCCAAGGAACCTTGAAAAGTTCACCTTGGGCTAGGAGGCAGCTGCATCTCAATGGGGGCCCTGACAGCTGAGCATTCCTTCCCAAAGTCAGTCTCTGAGGATGCTCGGAACCCTTGCCGCACCTTACACTCCATCAGACAAAAGCTCCTGTGGGCGCCCAGGCAGCGGCTGAAGAGGGGCGGTCCACACCCACTCGCTGCACAGCTTTCCAAACCTGCCCACTCGTTTTGGAAGCCGAGCTTTTAATTAAACACCACCTCTCTAGATCTGTTGAGGCAAACTGGGGATGGGCTGGAGCCAAAGAGAAGCTCCCTAAATACACATTAAAAAAAAATCTCCCCACCACCCCCCAATTCCCTCCTCCAGTCAGATCGCGGGGGTTCTATTTCCTCTGGATGAGTAACATAGAGCTCGGGTCTATCTCTGCACCAGAAAATCCACAGTCAAGGATCAGGTATCCCCAGTCCCACCCTTTGCAGGAAAAAAAAAAAAAACCCTGGGTGTAGTTCCCCGCCCCCAACACACAGGCACGCGCGTGTGCACAATCTTCACAATCCTCCCAGAGAAATCCTGGAGTGTGTGCGTTTGTGTATGGGGGGGGACGGTGATAAGGGAGTGGAACAGTTGTAGGGGGGACCCTAATTTTGCCTTCAGGCTGAGAGCCAGGGGAAAGAGGGGCCCCTGCGAGGCAGCTCTGGGAACTTCTGTGCGCCCCTGGGAAGGGCTGAGGAAAGGCACGCACACCCTCGCCAGCTTTGGAGCGGACTAATTAATACCTAATTTGCTCAGTTCCCCACCCCCACCCGAGGTGGACCCGAAAGTCAGAGAGAGAGCCCTCCCTCGCAAGACTGGAGGAGGGGGGGCGTGCAGAGCCCCCACTCCCTCCCCACCACGGCTCCAGGCGCCTCCACCACGGTGCCCGGGAAGATTCAGGTGTCCGCCCAGCGTCCAGCTTCCGCGGGGTGCACACTCAGTGCAGTGACAGACAATGGAAAACTTAGATCCGGGGCTCTGAACCCCCAGGGAAACGAGATGGTTCGGCCCCCTGGGACAAAGAGCGGGAAGAGAGCCCGGGGTCAGCAGACACCCCCACCCCCACCCCGAGAAGCC
>NW_004567110.1:10903378-10931771 GCF_000260355.1 Condylura cristata | reverse complement strand
CCCTCCTCCCAGGCCCCCGGCCGCGGCTCGAAGAGGGCGTGCCCACACTGGCTGGGAGTGCGCCCACCCTACAATGGCTGCGGGCTTCCAGCACGCTGGGTGCACCCGCCGCTCCCCGGGACTTGCTCCGTGGCACGCCACGCGTAGCGCAGTGCCCAGCATATAGTGAGCGCTCGGCAGGGCGGGAAAACTACTGCTGCTGCTACTGCAGCTTCTGAGAAGAGGCGGGTGCTGTGATCTCAGAACTGCAATGCCAAGTCACGATTACGAACAGCCAAACGTGTGATTCGGTAGAATGGTTTGGGGGTGTATCCTGCAGCGGGTGTCAAGTTCAATAAAGTTGCTGGATGCTGGGAAGGTGGGATTGATTTGTCATCGCAAAATAAATGGCATTAGAGCCTCTGCACTGTGAAGACTGTGGCTGGGTTTTTCAGGTCCAGGGAAGGTGCCGAGCTGGTGCAGCTGCAAAGACCCTGTTCGCGCAGATGTGCCAAGTTGATGTGGGGGCAGGTTGTTCATTGTCCCAGCTCCACCGCCCAACTGCAAGAGGGAGGGGACATTAGTGGGCAACTTTCAGAACTTAAAACCCAGGCACCTAGCTCTGGGCACTAACCCTTGACCTCGCCATGTGATGCACAAGACTGCAGCCCAAAATGCTGTAGACTTGCATCAGTAGTAGGAAAAGATCTGGCTTAGAAAGCTGTATGAATCAGAGGCACAGCTCTGCATATCAGCGATGCAGATCCTTTTCTCCTGGGTCATTGTGCCCAACGCTTAAAAACCACTCCCCTTCACCCCTTCCCCCCAAATCTTAAGGAGGCCTGTTACTGCGGGGAACTAACTGGAAGGCAAAATTGTTAATCAGTGGGCATGAAGCCTCAATTATGCAAGACGACTGGGTTTTAGAGAGCTGCTGGACAACGTTGTGCTTATAAATAACAACACTGTATTGTAGGTTTTCATATCTATTAAGAGGGTAGATCTCATGTTCAGTATTCTTACCATCATGATATAAAATAAAAATACAGAGCAGATGGGGATTCATTCCAGCCCTGCCCCAGAGGAGATGATGTAAGCCTAGAATGCTGTTTCACTGAGGTTGCTGAGGGCTCCTGTGTCCATCCTGGGCACTTTACAAGTGTATCTAACTCCCCACAGCCTCGAGGAGGCCCTCAGACCAGCTCAGTTTATTGGCAGGCAGGACTCCAACCCTGGGCTTCTGACTCCTGGACCTAAGCCTCCCTTTTAACCAGCCTCCAGCCTTGTTAGGAGAAGGAAACCCTGCTTTGACCAGCGGGTGCTGAGTTCAGCTTTCCCGCCACACCTGAATTGAAATGCCCCAAGCATCCTCGGGTCTACACTATATCATCCCATGAGAAAGTGAAGGGGTCTGGCAAGGACTTTCATCAGGCAAGAGAGGCCCAGAGGGCAAACCACACGTGATATTTTTTATAAGGCCCAGGGTGAGGCCGATGGATTTTGAGGAGGAAAATAACAAGATTAGATTTACACCGTTATATTACATTTTTCCCCAAGTTTGAGCATCTCTCTCACTACCCCACTGCCTTCCAAACCCCCAGCAGACATCAAAAATCTAATGAACAAGCCATTCTTCCCAGGGGTGTTTGCCTTTTTAAAATAGCTCCAAAGAGGAGGAACCCAGAGGAATGAATCTCTACTGGTGGAATTTCAACTCCTTGATCTTGGGAAGGAGAGATTGGGAGGCAATGAAAGTGACTCCCATTACCCTCTTGGCCTGGTCAATGGTGGGTCAGCATGCTGGATACCAACTCCCAGCTCTGAATGCTGCCAGGCTATTTGAGCTGTTTGATCTCTGGAGCCAGCTTCTGTCCTCCGGGGATTCCTAACTCCTGGCTGTTTGGAAGATTGAAATAGATGACAAATGCCCCTCACATGGGCGGCTTCCTTCCAGTGTGCTCAGCCTTGGCTGCTCCAAGGACCCTGTTGGTCCCTAACCTTGACAGCACTCTGGAATCCCCGGGGGGAATTTTCATTACCCAGGCCTGAGCTTCCTCCCAGGAAGGCTGATTTAATTGGTCTGGGCTGTGGCTTGGCTATCAGGGGGTTTTTTAAGTTTCCCAGATGATTCTAATATGCATCAGAATAAAGAAAACTGCTGTAAGGAATTTTGAGAGAAGAAGCACACAGCTATGGGCACTGGGCTCCAGAATTGTTTGTAAACTATACATATTTTATTCCATCCTCATGTAAGGATATATAGGGGTGTACGTGTTGGTTTGTTTTCCAAAAACAGGATCACATCACACATAATTTTGGGGAGCATGCTATTTCACACTTCCTGCTATCACTTCTTGCTATCCATAATTCCCGTAGAAATCCCTCCATGTCAATTAATATTATTCTAATACAGTCTTTTTTTTAAAAAAAAGATTTATTTACGTATAGATACAGAACTGGGGTATAGGCCAAAGGTGCAGAGGCAGGGAGAGGATTCACCAGAGACAGAGTGGGGAGCAGAACAGGCAAGCTGACTGAGAGGACTAGAGGTGAAATGGGAGAGGTCTTCTGCACCATGTGGGTCAGCTCCCTGGCCGGGGATGGAACTTGTGTTGCAGTGGCTGTGGGTGGCTTCATAGTGCTGTGCTTTAACCCCTTGAGCCACCAGGGAGGGCCCTATTCTAATACACCCTCTTTTTCTCTTTTAATTTTTATCTCTCTCCGTAATTTTAGATAAAGATAAACATGATAAAATTGTGTTGAGATTTCCCCTTGACCCTTCACGAGATCCCTAGGTGTCAGCACATTGTAATGTTTGCTCTGGGCTTGGGGAGGGAGGCTGTCAGAGCTGCAGTGAGTCCTCACACAATGCTGGTGCAATGCCTGACTCCGGTGAGGGGGCTAGGAGGGTAAGCAGAGCCAGGCTGCCTGGGTTTAGATTCTGCTCCTCCGAGTTACAATGTTTGTGTGCCTCTGTTTCTTCATCTGTAAAGTGCATAATAGGAGCCCTAATTCCTAAGGGTGTGTAAGGATTGAGTGGATTACTTAGTACTTAGACACAGTAAATACTCAATAAAGGTTAGCTTTTAAGATATATTGATCATAACCGTGAGTCATCTATAGCATAAAATTGGTGTACGCTTGCCCTGATGACCTAGAAGCAGAATTCTTTATGAGCTCAGAGTCACTCAATGCATTAGAAAAACCAGGGAGTTCTCAGTACACAAAAGTGTCTCAGACTTAGAAACAGAAGCCAAAACAAAAAACACCAAATAACACCGTCCACCGTGACTCATCCTGAGAGAGGCTTTGTCTGTTTGGGGGTGGTGACCCGGGATACGCCCAAGTTTAACCTCAGGGTGCAGAATGTGACACAGGGACAGGACGCGAAGGCAGGAAGCTGCGTGCTCTGAACTGATGGGGAGCCCAGGGAAGCAATGCTGGGTGAGTGGAGGGGGGGGCTCTTGCCTCTGGGGGGCCAGGTAGCACACCCGTGTGAAGCAAGGCAGGTGAAAGTTCACAGGGAACTAGGAGGCCCTGGAGACCCGGAGAACAGCAGCCCGTCCACAGGCCCCTCCTGCCCAGTGCCAGGCCAAATGGCCCAGGGACACTTGCTTGCCACATGTTCTATTATTTATTTATACATACAGAGCCGGGGTACAGCTCTGAAGCTGAAACTTCCCAAATTGAGATATTTTTAAAATCTCCCAATTCCAAAAGCCTCTCTGTGGGCCAGATTATAGCTTCTGATCATGGAAGTTGAGTTCGGGGTTTGGTTGACCGAGAAAATATGAAAAGGGGAAAGACAATATAAGCATGTTTGCTATTCTGGGTCAAATGAAGCAGAAGAGACCCTCCTGATGGCTCTAGAGCTCCAGGAAAGCGGGTCTGCCCTGTTCAGAACAGGGCTGGCTCAGGGCAGTTCCTGAGATGTTTCTTGAACTCCTACTCTGTGCCAAGCCACACCTGTTCTTCCAGGAGTACCTCATTCCCTTTGCCTTGTTGACAGTCTCTCAAGCTCCCTGCTATTGTTATTTTAATTTCTGAGTTACCTCGATATTGAGAATGGGACCCTCAGGGGAATATATAACTTCACTACAAATTATAGAATAAGAATGCCCAGGATCTGACATCGTCTTCTGGAGCTTAGCTCTTTCTGTTCCATATGTAAACACAATGAGGAAAAAGAAACATCTTGTAAAAAAAAAAAAGAAAGAAGATAAATTTGAGTGCTTGTTAGAGAAGCAATAAAAGAGCATGAAAAGTTCATTATTTTAGAGGACCTTAACCTCTACCGTACCAGGTGAAGCAACTGAAACATCTCATTATGCCAAAGATACATGTGGCATCTGAGTTTACCCCAAAAAGGGGGAAATATAGATGTAAACACAAGGAAAAGGGGACTTCAGTTTGCTTTAAGAGGCAGAATTTACAACCTGCTCCCCTGAGCCCCACAGCCATGTGGGTGGACATGCTAGGTAACATGTCATCAGAATCTTTTTTCTTTTTTAAGATTTATTCATTATTTATGCATACAGAACTGGTGTACAAGCCTGAGGTACAGGGGTGTTGACAGGATTCACCAAAGTATGGAGCAGAACAAGCAGATGGATGAGGTACACTGCTGAGGCGAGCAGCGGGTGGGCCAGGAGAGGTTGGCTGCACCATGTGGATCACTTCTGGGGCCCAGGATCGAACTTGCATTGAAGTGGTTGCAGCTGGCTTGCAATGCTGCGTCCTAACCCATTGCACCACCAGGGTGGGCCATCATCAGAATCTTCTCAAATACATGGCGTGCCCAATGAGAAGAAAGGAAACTGGGGGTGGGCTGGGGGGGGGGTGAGTGCAGAAACAGAGAGGAAGCTGGAAACCAGAAGAGAAGACATGAGTCTTGATGCCTCCATAGTGCTGGCAGGAGCCTCTGGTTTTGGAGGTCAGGAGCCCTGTGGTTTCCCTCAAAGAGAGACCAGACAAGGAGGCCCTAAGCTCTGGGAGGAGGCAAGTGCAAGTGAGAGGTCCCTGCAGAGTCAGGACCCCCAACAGACACTGGGGTCAAGGCCAGGCAGACTAGGGAGCTGACACAGAAACGTGATAGGCTGGGTGGAGGCTCAAAGCTCCCACCAGGATTGTGTAACCTGGGCCTGCCTGCAGCTGCATATGAGTTTGCATCTGCTTGACCTCGAATGGATCCCAAATGCACAGGATGAGAATAAATGTGAAAACGTGTTGCTGGCCTAAAATAATCCTTGATAACTTAGTGGAAGCAAATAAGAAATGACTCTGAGGGGACCCAAAGTCCTCAATCAAGTCCTCTTAGGATTCCCATAGATAAAGGCCCTGGAAATGAATTCACAATCCAAAATTATAAATTATAAAAGGAAACCATCTATCTGTCAAGCTCCAGAGTCAGCGGATGTAACTAACATTGGAATTAATCCGTAAGAGCCAAAGATCATCTAACATCCGCTAGAGATGGGGATGTTTTAAATGATTAAAATAAAAAGAAAGGAAACAAGCCACAAGGCACTATGGAAAGAGGATAAGCACTGGTTAAATGAATGAAATAGACCGCCTAGCAATGAAAAATATACATTGAGATGACCTGCTACACCTGAACCAGAGAGGGACGGGTTAGAGAGCTGAATAGACACAGAGCTGAAAGGAGAATTTTTTTTTTTTTTTAAAAGATTTATTTATTTGTTCATACAGAACTGGGGTACAGGCTGGAGGCTCAGGGGCGGTGAGAGGCTTCACCAGAGACAGAGTGGGGAACAGAACAGGCAGATCAACCAAGTACACTGCTGAGGGGAGCAGCGGGCGGGTCAGGAGAGGTCTGCCACGCCATGTGGTCACCTCCGGGGCAGGCGGGAATCGAACTCATGTGGAAGTGGCTTTAGATTCTCAGTGCTGTGCTTTAACCCGCTGCGCCACCAGGGAGGGCCTGAAAGGAGAATTTTTGATGAGAGCGATCAGAGGGAAAGCACACAGAAATGAACAAGTAGAAGGCATGACGAGAAGGACATAACGAAAAGAGAGCATGTTATTAGAGTATAGAGGGAGGAGAGCAGAATTTCCCAGGAGATAGTGGGAATTTTCCAGAGTAGATGAAATATATTAGCGCTCAGATTTAGGTAGCACAACACATTGTAAATATGATGAAGCTAATGAATCTATTTCCCACACTGAACCCTCATACTGGAAATTGTCATTTGCATTATATACTCATTTTCTTCAAAGCGCAAAAAAAAAAAAAAAAAAAGAGAGAGAGAGAGAGAGCTCTTACAATTAAAAAAAAATGAATTAACATTGTATTTACTGGAACATGCATGTTGCAGGGGCGGGCAGGGTGCGCAGTAAAATCACTCTTCTCAGAACTTATCAGGATTGCCAGACATCGGTAGACCTGACAGTGGGTCAGTGCAACGGCTCTTGGGAAGAGATCTAGCAGTGTCACTGTGCTTACCACACTTTTCCCTTTCAAATTTCTCTTCCAGGCTGTTTATCTGAAGTTTTGTGTCAGCAGAGAACTGGCAGGAAACAGATGGTCCTCTCCAACCGAAAATGGAGGAAGTTTAAGAAGTTAACTGTCAAGGAGGAAGACATGGTTTAGGAAAGCCACAGAGAGGAGAGGAGCTGCCACCTTCCAGAGTGCCAGGCCAACCCCCAAGGGAACCAGGACCCCCACTCACCCCTCACTGGCCCAAGAGAATTCATTAACCCTTGTTGTTCTTTCTCAAATGTTGGACAATTACCTGATCCCGTGTATGAGGGAATCTGTAAGTCCTGATCCATGAATCCGTTTCCTAGGACTAAGGCAGAGCAAGATGGTGAGGGCAAGGGAGATGTGGAAGCAAGGGAAGGCATTCAGGACCGGCATCACTTGCACAGAAGTCAAGTTTGTTTTTTTTTTATTTTAAACAGTTTTATCGAGATTTGATTCACTGGCCACAAAATACAACCTTTTGAGGTATATAACACAGTGATTTTTCATCTCTCAGAGTTATGCCATCAATGTCACAATTTCACAGTTTCATCGCCCCTCAAAGCAACTCCCCACTCACTAGCAGTCTCCCTGGTTAACCCCAACCTCTTCATTCAACCCTAGACACTAATATAATCCAAACTTTCATAGTCTATACATTTCATATAAATGAAATCCTATGAAATCCTTTTGTTCCTGAGCTCTTGCACATGGCATAATATTTTTAGGGTTCATTCAAGCTATAGCAATTATCAGTACTTCATTCTTTTTTATGATGTATAGACTATCTTTCGTATATCAGCTGAGCTTTTTGGTAATTATGAATTACGGTGCTATGAACACTGGTGTTCGGTTTTTTTGTTTTTTTTGTTTATTTGTTTTTGGACATGTTTTTAATTCTCTTGGATAGATATATCCCTATGCTAGAATTGATTGGTCCTACAGAAAAGTCTTCTTATAATCTTTTGAGGAACTGTCAGACTACTTTCTAGAATTTTTTTTATTACATATCGTTCAGAAGGTTTTTCACAAGATGAAACTGCTCGGATGGATTTGATCTTTTTATAACTAGCATCAGGCAGTCACATCAAGGGATTTTCCTGCTGTGTCATCCTTATGTATTCATTGGTGGTATGGTAAATCTCTTACCTAGCATTGTGCCCTTTGAAAGTGTTTACTAGCACAATTTCAGAATAATTTCATGGTTTGATGCTTTTAACACAAGCTGAATACATCTACTTACCAGTTGGCAGTCTGAGTATGCATCTGTCCATTATGAGTTTGGTAAATGGCAGCCAGTCACTGAAAGTCAGTGAACCCCAGGCCCACTCAAGACACATTTAAGTAACTTTGGGGACTCAGGGCTTTCTCTCCCTGGTAATCCCACACACATGCCTGAAATTTCAGGAGGTTTTAACAGGAAAGATGCTCGAGCTTCCTTTGCTTGCATCTTGGACTTTAAACATCATCAACAGCAAAAACAGGGACCTAGGGTGCTGTCTTGGGTTGGAGTAATGGCTAGGTGGAATGGGTGCCAGTGTTGAAGTCAGAGAGTTTCAATTTCAAATCCGCATGTTTCCATATCTCAGCCGTGTCCATGAACAAACGACTTACCTGCTTATGCCTTCAGGGGTAAAATGTGAAATATAACGCCAAGTTCTTCATCTTGAGAATTAGAGATAAAGTGGATATGGAGCCTGGCATGTAACAGGCGCTCGGCAGGCCGGTGTTCTTAACCAGATACTGCTGACATTCGCTCTTCAGATTTCCAACAAGGGAAGTTTTATTTCGGGTAACAGGGGTGAATTTAGGCCTCGGAGCCAGGAGACATTTAATCAATTGTTTCAAAGCAGTCTTGCCTTGTTTACTTTTAATAATGGGGTTGTTTGCTTTTAATAATAACAACCAGACCCAGCCCTCCTATTTTCTGGAGGTTGTGAGCAAATGGATGCTTGTGAGTAGCAATCTTTGCAGCCACAAGTGGCCAGCGGCCACAGGCGACAAGTGAAAACAGGTTGTATTGAGGGAAGCGCTTCATTTGCAGAGGGTAATGATATTTACCTGCGATCCTATCCAGCAGCTTCAAAGGTGGTAGCAACCATTACCCAACTAATGAGCACAACACCCCCTAGTTCCCTACCCCCAAGACAGGAATGAGGCTATGTAATACTCTCCCCATCTGATGCCCATCAGGAGAAAGGGGGAGAGAGAGGACTCGCGCTGTGTGAGCGCAGGTGAGTCACAGACCCTCTCTGGGCTTCACTTTCCTCACGGGAAAAGGAGAGGTTTAGTTCCTTCCAGGTGATGTCTTTATATGATTGTGGCTGGCCTACAGGCCTGACTTCAGGCCACCTGTGCATGCATTCTGCATCTGCCTTACTTGTATAGGTGTCTCTGTCTCAGTGGCTTTATGTTTGCTTATATTTTGGAAACAGCTGGAGGAAGATTAGGAAAGGATTAGGTGATGTCTACTCCAGCCTTGCTTCAAGGTGTTTCTCTGAGTATGTAGAAAGTCATTTCTCAGATGATGCTTGGTGCCTTCCCACACTTTGATAGTCATGTAAATTCAAACAGCTGGAGCCCCCTTTTCGAGAGCTCCCCAACCTCCTCACTCAACCTGGGCACTTCCTTGCCCCACAAACTTGTTTGTATTTATTTTACCTTAAAGCCATTTAAAAAAGAAACATATGGAGGTAGGAGAGGTTTACCTATGTCACATTATTTATTGATTTGTACTTTCTAGAACACATTCAAGCCAATAAAATGAAAACAAATTTCCCCAAGGTTGTTCCTACAATTTCTTTTTTTTTTTTTTGACAGAGAGTTAATAATACTACTAATAGCGATACATTCCCTGGTTGGTCATAATATTTCTGTTAAATATTTTCTTTATTACGAATTGAAACTTTTAGCCCTTGTTCAAATGAATTTTCTGAAGGTCCTATAATTAAAGCAGCAACTTTCCTTAAATATTATCTTTCAGAGAAGAAATGTAAATAGTCACACAATTCACAGAATAAAAGCTGCTGGGTCTCAATAACTATTAACATTATAGAAATTAAGTTCTATATATTCTATTCTATCATGTAACTTTTGTTTAGAGCTGAATATATTTTATAATCTGTAATGAGTTGAAAACTGGATTATAAAAAGTCAAATTTAGAAAAAGCAATTATCTCAGGGGACTCATTCAAGGGAAATGGAAAGATCCTTTATCAAGTAACTCCCCCCTGGGGGGCCTTTAAATAGCAATTTCCCCGGTTTTGATTCAATCTGTAGCAATCCCATTTAGCTGCATTACTGGACCACCTCATTGTGTCAAGCAAGGTAAACTGTGTCTCCATAACCACTTGGCTCTCTTCCCACCCCCCTCCGTTCCCCCTTGCTATTCTGGCCATTCACTGGGCTTTTCCCCATGGGCCATTTGATCTGTTTGGTGGATGTGCAAGGAGTCAGGACGGATCCTCCAGACACTGAGGATTTCCAGAAGTCCTCCATCCAAAGGGACGCTGTTGTCGTGGATTAGATAATTCACTTGAAAATTGCGTGCCATTTTAAAGACCTACTAGCTGATCAAACACAACTCCTTGTACCCAGCAGAAAACAACGCCTGGTGCGTGGGGGTGGTAGTGGTGGGGGGGTGGGGGTGGTGTTGGAGGGGAATGGAATGGTGTTTTTTGTTTTGTTTTGTTTTTTTTTTTAAAGAAAATCCTATTAGTGGATTCCTTCAAATGTTGGAAGCTTGATTCCAGGCAATGCATGGCCACTATCTTGATAATAATCACTTCTATCTGCATAACTTTATACCGCATATGAAGCATTTCCACAATATTGCCAGGCTTTCACATCACCCCAGGGAGATGGGAATGAAGAGACTCAACTGCACTCATGTTCCAGAAGAGGAAGCAGGCTTGGTGTGATGTCCTCCCAAAGGGACACAGCAAGAAGTGGCACCAGACACAAAACTGGCTAGTCACAATGTGGTGTCAACAATACACCACACCACACCGGAGTGTCCAAATTAAAACCACCAGACTGAACCCAGAGAGAGGGAAAGAAGCCCAGGAGAGAAGGGATCCCGGCTGAGTCTCTGCTCCCCTCCTGGCAAGATATCTGGCCTTTGAGAGCACAAAAGTCCATGCAAGATTGCTGCCCAAAGAAGCATCTGAAGCCCCAGAACACATAGCAGCTTTATTTTCTGACATTTGAAAGTCTTCCTGAGGACTTAAAGAGCCCTTAGGGGACCAGACATCCCCACACAGCACCAAGTCTGGAGTGGGAAAGCCCCAACATACAAATAGACAATGGCCAGATTGAATATTAAAAAAAAAAAAATAGAATTTTGAACCACAACCTGCCCAGGAAACAAAACCTGTATCTGTGATAAACCAACACGTGGTCTGTCTGCTGAAAGGCAGGAAGCCAGATTTCTATCTCTAGCGACAATACAGTAAACTAAATAACTAAAAATCAGCCCCAAATGTCTAGGTCTTGATTTATAACTGACAGTTGTCCTATTTTTTGTCCCTGCTTCCAACTTAGGGCCAACCAGAGGAAATCAAATATACCACCCACTCACAGAGTCCCCTCCCCATTCACTAGCCACCCCACCTTTGTGGGTATTAGTTAATTTCCGCAGTGTAAATCAGAGGTAAAATATGACTCATTCATACACACGCCACTCTTCAAATATTTGTGGTTGCTCTTGTGCCGTGCAAAACAAATGCATTTAGAATGCACAAAGCCTAGTCCCCAGAGTTTCTGAGATTCCATAAAATGAAGGCAGAGCATTCTATAAATCCTAGTTTGAAAAAATACTAAATGTTAACGCAAGTTGCAAAATCATATGTCTATAGAGTCCACCTTGCAGACATAATAATGGTACGTTAGGCAAGATTAAACAGTAACAGCAGCAACCGCAAAGGATGCTATTTTTTAAACATCCAGTCACCAGTGTAGTCTGGCAATACAGGTTCTATCATGAATCTCATCTGATGGGGAAAGGACCTGATGGGAGAAAGCAAATCATCTTCCCAAAGCCAGGAAATGAGTAAGTGGTGGAGTTAGGGTGTCTGGAACATGGCTGCTCAACCTGGTTGCTGGTTGCCTGTCAACCCCTGCTGCGCTTCACCGCTACACAGGCGAGGCTCTGTGCATGCTCCCTGCGCTTTGCTGTCTGTCTGAGTTGGAGGAACACAGGTCTAGCTGTGTTTGGAGTATGTTTCCATCGCTGAGGAAAGATGCCGGTCAGAACCCAGGGGCTCGGTCACAGTCCACACAGCCACCCACAGCACCTCTAGCTGGTGGAGTTCTAGCTGGCGAGTTCCTCTCGCCTCCGTGACAGGCTGCCCTGACCTCTTCCTGTTCTCGGGGCATCTGACACGGCTCCAGCAAGGCTGGCCTCCTCAGCCCCCCAGGCCTGCAGCCGGGATCCCAGCGGCCACCCCTACCTCTAGAAAGCACTGAGCGACAGCTCTGTTCTGGGTGTTTGTTCCATGGGTGTGTTCCCATCGAAGCCTCACCCTGACCGCATGAGGAGGGCACTGGGAGCTCCCCCCTTTTGCAGACAGGGAAACTGAGGCATGGTGGGGTAAAGATCACGCTGCTGGTGACTACAGAATCTACACAACTCTGGACTACAGAATCTGGACAATGCTTGAGCACAGTGCAGGCCTAGCAGGTATTTATGGAAGGAGCGAATGAATGAGTGGCTTCTGTCCAATCTGTAGGGGCCGAGCACAGCATCCATGCACAATGGAAGTTAATACTATCCACTTCCCTGACTGAGTTTATTCCGTTCTCTCTGTTGTTGTTGACAACCAAATAGAACAGCTTTTTTCTACACGGTCCTTTGTTTCCCTTGTCTGATCAGAGTTTTGTTTGTCTTTTTACCTGATGTCTCATCAGGTCTTTTGTTCTATTCGGAAAACTTATTGCATGAAAAAGATCATTTGTTTCAACAGGTGCTCCTAAAAAAGACCGTTCCTTTCCCTCTTTCCCAGCCAGACCAACACGCACGATAGATTTCTCTTACTCTTTGGGTGTGTGGTTTTTATTCCCCATTAAATGATGCCGCATAGAAGCTCCAAAGGAGCCAGGCGCTGTGGGTCCCTTGCCGTCTCCACCCCCTTCTCCTTGACACCATTTACAGGAAGCAGAGTAAACTCACAGCCTCATCATCTGCTGCTCTAGGAACCCAATTCACACTGAACGCCGGGGGAACATGGTGGCGGCTGGCAGCTTTTTTTGGGTTGTTCATTTCCCCTGCCTGGCACTAATAGCTTTTTCAGACATCTCCAGGGACATGGACTATTTTGCATTTTTAAGCCACCTTTATGGAAAGGCCCTCTAGGTTGGAAGTGTCCTGTGACCACTTAATCAGCGGGGACGGTCAAGTTCTCACGGTCAAGTTCTCATTCATCGGAAAGTGAAAACACGTAGCCTGTGCAAGGGGCCATAGTGAATGTCCTCGAGGCACTGGGCACGCCTAGGGAACCCCCATGTGGCTGACCTGATGCTGGGGGAAAATGGTTTTATTGATGATTTTTTAAGGATGGTTCTGCTGTCACTTTAAAGTAGGGTGGGGAAACAAAAAGGAAGTGCAATTGTGCAGGAACAGGCTTAAAACAGGCAAGGAAGGAAGTGTCCAGTGGGAAGGCTGGAAGATTTTGCCCTTCCGAAGCAGTGGCAGGGCCTCCGCCCAGACCCACGTTGTCATCCTGCCCCGCCTCAATCCTGATCGTCAGAAGAGCAGACAGAGAGAAGTGTCCCGACTGGAATTGGGGTCCTTTTCCATACCAGGCACCTTTCACTATTCAGTTCCTACAAATTTCTTTAAAAGCACAACTACTAACTTATGTTGTCCAGGGGAAATTGACCATCAGCAACAACATGACTTGGGCAGTGTTGCCCTGCTAAGTGAGTGAGTCAGCGTTGCGGGGTGCTAAAGCCAGATTTTCCCTGGATGCCAGTGAATGATAAACAATCGGGCTGGGATGAGAAGGACCAGTTACCTTTCCTCTGTCTGCTACACGGTGCTTTTGGTTATTTCGGGGATCTTCCTGACAGCTTCCCCCTGGTGTCTAGTAGTAAACCCCCTTTCAAATAAGAAGTGACATTCTCAGGGCCTCCCTGGTGGCACCAGGGGTAAAAACACAGCACTGTGAAGCTATCTGCAGCCACTTCGGCTCGAGTTCAATCCCCCGCCATGGGGGTGACCCACATGGAGCAGCAGACCTCTCCTGTCTCACCTGCCTGCTGCTCCCCTCAGCAGTGTATTTCAGCAATCTGCCTGTTGTGCTCCCCACTCTGTCTCTGGTGAATCCTGCCACCCCCACAGCTCTGGCCTATACGCCAGTTCTTATGTGCATAGATAAATAAATCTTTAAAAAAAGAAAAGAAGGCCCTCCCTGGTGGCGCAGTGGGTTAAAGCACAGCACTGAGAATCTAAAGCCTCTTCCGCATGAGTTCGATTCCCACCTGCCCCGGAGGTGACCACATGGTGTGGCAGACTTCTCCTGACCCGCCCGCTGCTCCCCTCAGCAGTGTACTTCATCAATCTGCCTGTTCTGTTCCCCACTCTGTCTGTGGTGAAGCCTCTCACCGCCCCTGAGCCTCTGGCCTGTACTCCAGTTCTGTATGCACAAATAAATAAATCTTTAAAAAAAAAAAAAAGAAAAGAAATTACATTTTGTACTAAAGAGCCTGGTGCCGGTGTTGGGAGGGAAGGGTGGTGCAGAGAAGTGTAGCAGGAGGTAAGCACGATAAAAGGAAAGTCCCTGAGGGGAACAGGAGAGGAGGCAGCAGGAACTGACCAGAGCCGAGTCATCCTGGGTGCTGAACCACAGGAAAGCCTGGAGGCCCCATGTTTGTCTGTTTCCATGACTCCCCACTCACCCCGCAGAATTAATTTGCTCCGGGGCACTCCCTCAAGCTCTGGGCATTCCTTTCACTAGTCAAATATTTGTTGACCTATTTCAATACTAGTACACAGTCGAGATTCATTTTTGCTCTATCTAATCACATAGGCACATGTGGTGGCTTAAGGAAGGCAGAAGTGAATTTTTCTCTTCTGTAAAAGTCTCCATGTTGGCTACGCGGGACAAGATGGTAGCTTCTTGATGGCATCAAGGACTCAGATTTCTTCTTTCTGTTCTTCCCTCCTTGGCCCGTGGCTTCTTTCTTAAAGCTGCAGATCCAGTCAGGTCAAAGGTCTAGTTTGGAAGGAGGAGGAAGAGAGGGACAGAGAGAAGCCCTTCCCAAGCGAACGGGTTCCTTTAGACAGCCTTCCAGGTCGTCCCCAGATAATGTTTCCACTGCCTTCTCACTGGCCAGAATTTATTCACATGGCCACACTAGGCTGCAGTGGTGAGTGGAACACAGTTGTACTTTGGGGATTGCTGGGCAGAAATACTCACTGCTAATAATGATGGAAGAATGGCTGTTCACACAGACCAGGAGACAGAAAACGATGGCCTGAAGCCCAGTTTTATAAATAAAGTTTTATTGGAGCATAGCCAATCTCATTTATTTACTTATTTCCTATGGTTATTTGTGTGCTAACAACAGTAGGGTTAAGTACTTGAGATGAGCTAGAGACTCAAAAACTAAAATATTCATGATCTCTCTGACACTGTACAGAAAGTTTGCTGAGTCATGAAATAGACAAAAGGCAATAGTAATTTGTGGATGATTCACTTGAAGCAGATGCCTCATGTCCCCAGACTTGGAAAATAAGAAAAGCTATTGCAAACCAAAAAAAAAAAAAAAAAAATGTGGGTTCCAGTGGACAAGACAGCCAGGTAGTGGCGAAGTGTGAATTCTGTTCATGATGCACTGGGACCAGAGGCAGAACATCTAAAATGAATGATAGAGATGGAGGTCGGCCAACATTTCGAGATGGGTTTAAAGAATGAGAAGCTTGAAAAGAGAGAGAGGGCCCTCCCTGGTGGTGCAACGGGTTAAAGTGCAGCACTATGAAGCTAGCTGCAGCCATTGCAGCACAAATTCGATCTTCGGCTAAGGGGGTGACCCATATGGTGCGGCAGACCTCTCCTGACCTACCCGCTGCTCCCCTCAGCAGTGTACTTCAGTCAATCTGCCTGTTCTGCTCCCCGCTCTGCCTCTGGTGAATCCTCTTTCCCTCCTGCACCTCTGGCCTGTACCTTAGTTCTGTATGCATAAATAAATCAATCTTTGGAAAGAGAGAAAGAGAAAGGAATTGGCAGCAGAGGGGAGAGCTTGTGCAGTGATTGGTTGGAGGGTGAAACACGCATCATTTTATATTCACCTCACCATACATCATGCTTGCCCTTCTGTCTCGTTCCCCTGAAGACCATGCATTACTCTGTCCCGAAGCCCAGCATTGGTCTGGCAGTCCCTCTGTCTTGCAGGGGCCTTCAACTAGCTACATTAGCATCACCTGCAACCCTGTTGCACCAATCCCTGGCCCAGTGAACCAAAATTTAGAGCCGGTGAAGGGACATCAAATTCCAATTCCAAGTTTGGAAATCACAAGGTCCTTTGGAAGAAAAGCCTAACCTATCACTTCCAGCCTTACATAAGCCTGGACAAGTTGTGGAAGTTTCCTAAGCTTCATTCTTCTTCATGCACCCAATGGACATAGCGCTATGAACTTGCACGAGGCTTTTCAACTTCCATGCTAATGGGTGGATAATTCTTTGCCATGAGAAGTGCCCTATGCATTGTAGCAGTATCCACGATTACAACATCCAAGCTGCCAATAACAGCTCCTGGGTTGGGACATCAGAACTGTCCCCAGTTGCCGAATGCCTACTGGGGTTGGGGGCAGGCTAAAATTGCCCCTGTTGGGGACCAGTGAGCTAGTGGTAAAGATTACCTGAGATCATGCATATATGAAATGTGTAATTGTTAAGAGGTGTGATCACTCTTTCTGTTATCAACATTAGTGTTCAGAAAATATTCACCGAAAGAATAAATGCATGTCATGGTAGAAGAACAAAAATCTCACAAATTCTGGGCTAAGGCTGGCAAAAGCTAGAAGGGTGTTCTTAGTGGTCACAGATTGTCTGTTGAGCTCGCCTGCTGTGGCCTGGCCTTATGTTGGGAATGCTGGCGGGAGGTGTCTTCGTGAGCCATCCTAGACAGCTGTTGTTTTGTTGCCTATTTCTAGACCGCCTGATTTAGTTTCGGGGGAAATACCCTCCCCACACTGAACCATGGCCTTTGCACGAAGTTGACTCTGGGTTGTTTCCAGCAAGACCCATGTCACCCGGGGATGTCTGTTCTCCTGGCCACCGTGTATTGGAGCAAGGACAGGACTCCAGACAAGATCCAATGAGAAACCCCAGGGCTTTGCCTGGGCCACTTGACGTAGACTCAGATGCGATTGACTCTGTGGTTGAGATGAATGGGGAAGGGAGGCCATCTCCGCAAATAGCCCCTACATGAGGGAGGGCGAACCGGACAGAGGGTGGCTTTACACACTGACCATTCAAGTTCTTGAACTAACCAAGTCCATTTCTGCCTGTGATTTTGGACTAAATTTTCTGTCCTTGACATCAGAAGCTCCCCCCAATGATCATTGACACTGATTATTATGAATGAAAAACTGTAAATATCACAACATGACTGCACATTTTGAAAACGAGACTTTGGGGAACCGCTTTGGGTGATAACTAAGAGGAAACCCAATCTCAGTGGCTAAAAGTAGTAAAGAGAAGTCACCGGCACCTTCTGCAAATGTCCAGAATCTGAGGCTCAGCCCTGGGCTCAGCTGCCCTGCTCTGCTGCACTCCTGCTCCTACTGTCTGGGCTTGGCTCTGCCTTAAGGTTGGCTTCCTTGGCCACAAAGACGTGGCAACGGGCCCCGGGCTCGTGCATTTGTGCCACCAGGAAGGGGAGAGGAAGAAGAGTCTTCTCGGCTCAAAACCAGCAAGCAGACACCTCAGCCTCGCTGTGGAGAGACCAACACATACCAGGCACTTGGCCTCCAACCAAGAGATGGCCAGACCTTCCTGCTTGTAGCCAGCGTCCGAAGCTGGGCCTGGGGTGCTCAGCATCATACAGAGCCCGGCTTGCCTGCTGCTCACTTCCCAACAAGAAAATATTATTAAATGTCAACTAGAATGTTGCTTTCCAGTGATATCTTTTGGCTTCTCCCATTGGACATCAGCATTCCTTCTGGCTATTAAGATTTGCTATTATATTATGGCTGGTCGAGTCATTTCTCTTCCATCTGTTGTATGGTACAGTTTGGGTAGAGAACAGCTCCAACATCTTTTCTCATCCTCTGTGGTGTCTCAGTCTCAATGTCTGGCTCTGGCTCTTACTTTCTCTCTCCCTCCTTCTCTGACCCTCCCCCATCCACTCATCTTCCCTCCTTGACTCCCTCCCTTATACTCTTCCATTTTACTAGAGTATTCTGTGAAGACTATGCCAGCAGTGACCTCCTCTGAGTCTGAGACAGGGCTGGTAGCAGAGCAGTTGTGGAAGCTGGCTGCTTGTGACAAGGAGTTGCTTGTTGAGCGACACAACCATCTACTGCAGGAATCTGCCCCCCGAGACAGCAGCGTATTGACTAAGTACACTGACTGCTGTCATTCAACAGGAGGTGTGTTGTTTTGATGTGTCTCTCTCTCTTTTAATCTCATTATATTTGTTCCCTCACAAAGCCAGGACAAAAAGTTTCCAGCCCAGCTTGCCGAAACATCTAGAGTTTCTGAACTGCAGTTCCGTGACTGAAGTTCAAATCCCTTCTGCAAACTTACCAGCTAGGTGGACCTGGTCAAATTATGTAAACTGTCTAATCCTCAGCTTCCTCATCTGCAGACAGGAGTTAGAATCGCTTTCCCTACCTTATAGAGTTGTTTGGAAAAATTAATAAAATAACTTCCATATTGGTGGTTAGTGCTGAAGAGACACTAGGCAACGTCACCTGTTACCATCATGGATCTTTCCAGCACTGGTGGGCGCATTTGGGCAATTTGGACAAATCTGACCAAGCTGCAGTGTCTTCGTGGGAATAGGGTCCCACCTTTACAAGGCGACTGGAGGAGCAGGCTGATTAAATGTTGGCTCCAACGTGTGTTCACATGCCATCCCCGCATGCAGGCGTCTGCCCTTTGTCTCCAGTCTCCCCACCAGTGGAAGAGGCACTAGAGCACCCAAGAGTTATTTTACAAATATGTAGGCGTCTAGGGCAAACAGGTGCCCTCCGGGTGTCTCTAGCCTCCTTCTCAGGCCACTGTTGATGACAGTAGTTGACACATTTAGAAAGTACTGGCCTGAAAAGCTCCTTGGCTCCTAATAGTGATTTATGTGTTCGTAGGTGGGTTTGGGGAACAGAAGAGAAGGTCTCTAACCCATTAGTCATTTCTATGTCCCAAGCCCCTGTATGGTACTGGCCATGAAGCCAGGCGGTAGTAGATGTTTGCAGTAGGTGTTTGCAGATGAGGCTTCACTGAGTAAGTAGGTCAATGCACAAACATGTGGACCATGGCGCTTAGAGCCTATTGGTAAGAGTTTCCAGGCTGTCCAGAGGCTATTTTACTGTTGGCAGGCTTGAATTTGTAGCAAGACCAAGGGAGGCACCCGTTGAGGGCCAGGTGGTCCTGATTTTCAGTTAGGATAATGGGTGGTGTCAGCCAGACTGAAGGTTCGCATTGGGGAGTCTGTGTTTGGGCCTGGAAGGGCTGGCGTTAATCCACTGAGCTTGCTGACCACAAACATCAAAATTACCTGGGGGGTTTTCTGGAGCCAGGACAGGGGAACAAGTGGTTCACACTAAGCTTTGCTATCCATTAATTTTGCCCACCGCAATCATTTTATCCAGTAAGAAATTGCAGCTCAGAGACATAAATTGACTTCCTCAAGGGCACACAGCCCGTTGGCGGCCGGTGAGTGCCCTGTGTTCTGTGAGACCGCGGCCTGTCTGAACTTAGCCTTACAAAGTGTTTTCATTGCCAGTCTCCTTTTTGACCTTCTTCACATGAGAAAACTGAATTATTTGTTTTTACAGTAAGAGAAAATACAGCTGGCTTTTATATTTCTGATTCAGTAGCCAGATATGACCTTCTCAAGAAAGATACAGCTGGCCTATATGGCATTTCTGTGCAATTTGGTAGAAGGCATCCTTTCTTCCGGAGGAGGTAGCTTCTCCCCTGTGCTCAGAGTGCAGGCTGAACTTCAAACCCCACTTTTTCTCTTGGTGATCGATTGTGTTGGGCAGTTTCCAACCTCCACAACTATGCATGGCACCCCGGCTTTCAAAGCTAAGAAAATTTTGTATGTACTCCCCAGTCTAGTAAAGAACAGGACTTGTGTTGAAAATGGTCACAGATTGCTCAAGGCTACCCAGTTGATCTGTAGGCGTGGCCCCAGGCTGCCTTCCCCAGGAGACAGCAAACTGACCAGGCAGGCACACTGTTCACACCCACCCCTGGGGCCATGGGCCAGTACCATTTAGTGTCCCTGATAGAAAGTACTGTGGGGTGACCCCTAGAAGCCAGTTTTCAAAGTGACGGTTGACTTTGCAGGGACGCCATGCCAAAGTGAACACCAGGGAGTGTCATTTGAAGTAGTTTGATGTCTTCGACCCAATTCAACAATGCAAACACCAGGCTCTGTTCATGTTTGCAAAGAAGTTTGATAAAGGTATAAGGGTGGAGCAACAATTCCAACCTCATGCCACTCCTGCCTCCACCCCTGAGTGGGAACCAGCCCCTGAACAAGGTTCCTGGCAGCCCCGCCTGGCCAATAACCATGGCAGGACACTTTGGCCTGGTGATAACCAGGCAGTTCCAAGCCTTTCGATTAGCTGCGCAGTGGTAGCACAGAGAGGTGACCTGCCTCTGAGGGTAACCTTTCCATTGCCCGGGGATGGAATGTTCTCAGCTTCAGTGATCAATAACACCATGGCCAAATTTTATTGATCTTGGGAGCCAGGCCACGGGCTCAAGGCCTTTCATGTCATGCCATTTCACCTCCATGGGTGCCCTCTAAAGTAGCCACTATTCTGCCCATTTTATAGATGAGGAAACCAAGACTCAGAGGAGTCAAGTAACCTGCTCAAAGTCACACAGCCAGGACTCAGACACCCAATTCCCCCAGGCTCTGCCTGCCAGGTCAGCATTGCTAATGTTCCCCCAGTCTTGTTGGATGCGACCTCTCACGGGTGCTGGCACAAAGCGCAGGGATGGCCTGTCTTTTCTGAGCCTGTGTTGGCTGGGTGCTGGCTGAGAGCCGTGCACCATGCCCAGCAGCTTGGTGGATGTACATGCATTTTCTTGTTTGCTCCTCAAGGCCTAAGACTACATGCTGTTACCTCACCTTCCTTGCAAGAAGTGGGATTCCAACTCCAGCATCACTCGACTCTGAAGCTTGCTGCCATCCAAAGAACCACTAGTTCTCAAAGTATCCTCATCTGAGCCTGGGGCACTTGTAGAAATGCAGAGTCCTAGCCACATGCCAGATCTGTGGCCCTGGAATCTCTGACAGCGGCACCAGGCCATCTGCATCTCTGCCAAAGACCCTGCAGGGGACCTTGAGCCATTTAAAACTCTCATCTCCACGCCAGGTGCCTGTTCACCGTGGAAATGTGTGGTTTACCTCTTCCTATTTTTTTTTTAAAGATTTATTTATTTGCATACAGAACTGGGGTATGGGGGGTGAGAAGCTTCACCGGAGACAGAACGGGGAGCAGAACAGGCAGATGGACTGAAATACACTGCTGAGGGGAGCAGCAGGCAAGACAAGGGAGGTCTGCCACACCATGTGGGTCAGCTCCCTGGTAGGGGATCAAACTCGTGCTGCTGTGGCTGTGGCCAGCTTCATAGTGCTGTGCTTTAACCCACTGTGCCACCAGGGGAGGGCCCTCCTCCTCCTATTTTTAAGGTTTTTTTTTTTTTCAGTGAACACTGCACTGTGACATATGTGAGTTTTAAAGAAACGTTCTCAACCCGCAGCTACAGCTAGGACAACACTTTCTCTGCTGCTCGTTGGACTCAAGTACAGGACTCACTTCAAAAGTCCCCTCCCATCTAGGGCCCAGCCTCCTCATCTGGGCATTTTGCCATCTCTGCTGGTCTGTCTCACAATCCTGGCTGTCACGTTGTTAAATTTCCAACACTGACTCGCATGGGAGCCCACCCCCACAGCGCAGCAGGCCTGAAAAACCAGGCTACGAGAATGCCCCAGATCACCCTTCCCTGCTTACCGCTCTCATGCAAAGGTTGTTAGCAGTTCTCATTTTCTTTTCTCCAGATAATTCCTCCAAAATAGATCACCCAAGTGCCTTACTCTGAAAACTTCCATCTCGTTCTTTCAACCCTGAAACCCAAATCAGCACAAAGTGGGCCCTCGGGGGTCCCCCTGGAGGGTTAGCCTCAGAGTGACACCACCCCCTCAGAGTGTACAATGCATGGCTTCCCCAGGAAGGTCCCCCCTCCCCCCTCCTCACCGGGCACCATCACCACTGTCCTGTGCTCCCCCAACCCCTATCACGGGGTGGGCCCCGAGGACTCCCGTTGGGGGCTTCTTCTGTCTCTGAGTCTGTCTTCCACCAACCTGCACTCTCTCTCTCACACCTGATGAGGTTTTATTTTCCCCTTCTTTTCTTTTTTTTTTTTTTTAAAGATTTATTTATTTATTCATACAAAACTGGGATACAGACCAGAGATGCAGAGGGTGAGAGGATTCACCAGGGACAGAGTGGGGAGCAGAACAGGCAGATCTAAGAAGTCCACTGCTGAGGGGAGCAGTGGGCGGGTCAGGAGAGGTCTGCCGCGCCATGTGGTCACCTCCGGGGCAGGCGGGGATCGAACTCATGCGGAAGTGGCTTTAAGCTTCTCAGTGCAGTGCTTTAGCCCGCTGCGCCACCAGGGAGGGCCCCTTCTGCCTTTCTTTTTGTCTCCTGGAGCCTCAGCTGAACTTGAACTCAGAAATATTCTTACTCTCAACCTTCACGCATTACGTTACCTTTTCTTTCATTCATTCACATCTTCACAGGTATTTATTAAGCATCCTTGGAGTTCCGGAACTGCTGGAGTTAAGAGAGGAATAGAAAGTGGCCTCTTTCCTTGTGGAGAGCAAAGTATTTGAATCACTTCTGACAAATACTTGTGTTGCCACTACCTTATTTGTTCCTTTTGTTTTTATTTATTTTTACTTAAAAAACATTTTAAAATATATTTGTTACCTCATTCTTCATTTCTGTACAATGTATGACTTCCCCATGAAGTTCCCCCCTCCCCCTCCCATCCCCACTCTCCCTTCTCCCTGGCACCATCACCAGTCCCTTGTGCTCTCCTCACCCCTATCCTGGACCTTCTCCTGCCTTCTCCCATACAGAATGTGTCTGGTCTGTAGATGCTACAACTTTTAATCATAACTATTCATTCAAAAAGTTTTCTGTACCCCCATGTTCATAGCAGCATTAACCACAACAGCTCAGACACAAGAAAAATCCCAAAGCCCAGCAACAGAGGATAAAGAAGATGGGTGCTTACACACAAGGGCTGAACTGGGCTATTTAGCACGATGAAGCGGGTCACCTGCAGCATCAGAGTGGAGCTGAAGGTGATCACGCTAAGCAAAATCAGCCGGAAAGTGAGAGAGAGTTACCAGACGGTTTCTCCCATATGTGGGTTACAAGTCACCAAAGCACACAATCTAACAAACCACAACAGCAAAACCTTTCAGACGCTGAAGTTTGCCAGAGCAGAAGGGGGAGAGAGCAGAAGGGAAGGGGTGTCCATTCCTTAATGGGGGTGGGTGAGATGAGGCTTATACACACATAGAGGTGGAGAGGTACCCCCCAACTTACATCAGTAAGTGGATATTAAATAAATAGTGTTGATGAGGCTGCTGCTGCAAAGAAGGGGTGACAGGAGGAGAAGGTGAGGAGGAGGGGGAGGTGTGTGGCAGTCCTTTCTCCATGGTGTGCCCTCTAGCTATCATTTTAGATATCTTATTTAATTCCCTCAGAAACTCCAGAAGGGAGGTACCATGATTGCTTCCTTTTTGCAAAGAAGGAAGCATAGGCTCTGGGACATTAAGTCATTGATGTCATTTTCTCAAGTTCACACAGTTTGGAATCCTGTATCCTAGAACTGATCTGAAGTCTGACCCCAGAGACAGGCATCTCCAATAGTTTCTTTGAGTTCCTCACAACCATCAAATGAGAAGAACCAGAAGGAAAATGAACTTCAAGAGGGGACAAAGAGATGGGAAACAGCCCGTGACCATATAACTGTTCTCTGGCTGACTCCGTGCTGAGGGAATCTAAAACACAGGTAGGCTGCAGACACATCTAGCATTTCTCCAAGATCATAGAACCACACAATCTCAGGACTGGAAGAGATGTTGGTGACTGTAATGTCATAATCCAAACCCCACGAGATGCTGAATCTCTTTATAACATTGTCACCAAGTGCTCATCTAGTCCACCTAGAATACCTCCAGGGATGGGGACCTCACTACCTGACAATAGATATTATTCTGTTTATTATAAGCAATGTCATGGATATCTTGGCCTTGCCTACCATCACCCCTTCTTCCCTGCTTTGGTAATTGAATGCCCAATATCCATTGGGCAACTGCTTACCCCCAATTCAAATGGTCCTACTAGGGGCTGTTAGTCTTTGTGGGGATGGGAGTAGGACTCCAATCTACATCTGATGCTAAGTGACTCATAGACAGAATTCAGATAGACCCAAATGCACGAGGATCTCAAACAGCTTAGGAATCTGGCCTTCCTCGGCATTCCCTTCATTCTGTAAGCACTGGTATCCTTCTGTGACGTTTTTTTTTTTTCTTTTTCTACTTGTCAGCCATAGCTGGATTTTGATGTTTGCAACCAAAACACCTTAGCAGATAAAAACCCATACTTGCTTTTCTTGTGTTGCATTATTAAATATATTTCTTCATCAAAATGTAATTGATGCACAAGATTTAAAAAGACAATCAAATAGTACACAATAGTCATTTTAAAAAGGGACACTCCCAGGAGGTAACACTGTTAGTAGTTCTTTGTGTTCTCTCCAGAAAACTCTATCTCATTTATCAACAGCTCTATTAGGTGGCTCCACCTTACTGTCCACCAACACGTATACATATACACACATGCTAAAACATATCTTTTTGATGTTGAACTTCTACTATTTTTTGAACCCGAATACCAATATATATCCATGTTAAGTATTCTCGGGTGTGTAGATGCATGTTAAAATTTCAGGCCTCTAGCCAATGAAGCATTACTGATAAGCCCTGTCCCTGGTAGAGTCCATCCTGAAAGTCCCACCTCATGTTGTGTAAGCAGAACCTACTCACTGAAATGCGACACCAACATCAATATGGTAGCAAAAGTCTCAGAGCTTTGCCAATCTTGTGACTCGCCTATTTTATTTCTAGGATGTTTTTTTGAAACATTGTTCAAAAACAACCCCAAATGGCAGAACCAAAACAGAACACAAACAGGGATGTGGTGTCTCTAATGCCCAGAACAAAGATTAGAAAGATGTGCCCCAAACTGTTAGCGGACTTGACCTCTGGGTAGCGGGATTCTGACTGACGTTTTAAATTATGTTTTACTGAGGTCACCTTGGTTCACAACTCTATATGTGACTTAGGGGTACAGGGTCACACCTGTGGGAGGTAATTACTGTACCACACCCACCACCAAGGCATCACAGTCCTGCACCCTCAGCTCTCCACCCCCCCCCGCCCCGCCTGTTGTTCTCAGTTCTACTCTGACTCATTTTTATTTTGTTTTTGTTTTTACCTGTGTTATCATGGTTGTGTCTATTATAAGCTTTGCTTTTACAACAGTCAGTTCAGAGTTGCAGACCATCCTGGAGAAGGCGAGCTGGGCGTCTCGGGCACTCCTCTGTGTTCCCAGTTTCCAGGGCAAAGAGACCATCACCAGGAAGGGTTCCGACACTCATTTTGTCACCTCTGGCAACACAGCTCATCTGTTGAATTTACATATTCAAGCATGTAATCATTGGAGACAGTTTGAACACTATCAAAGCGCTTCTAGGAGAAAGGTTCTGCCCAGCAGTAATTTATTTCTTCACCTGCCATGTGTAGTTTTCATCTAAGCTGTGTTTGTGTTCTCATTGGACGCATGGTGGTCGACACACTTTGTGTGGTGTGGGATGCATAGTTCCCTGCTCAGCTCTTTCAAGCTGTGTGGCCTTGAGAAAGCACTTAACATTTGTGGGACTCCGAGACTCTCTTCTGTAAAATGAGAGCATCTCGAAGACTCTAGGAGAGCAGAGAGGAAGCTCCTTGAGTCCCAGGCTTTGCAGAAGTCAGGATGGCAGGCAAGCCTGCTGTAGGCGGGCTCCTCCCCACATTAGGGCTGGAACTTGCCCTGTTTCTCACTGGGAGTCGCCTCCAGCAGCTGCCGGGTACTGAGTGCTCAGCTTTCCCTGTGCACAATCTCACTTCACCTTTACAAGAACCTGTGCAGTAGGGTCTCATCTTCTTTATTAGATGCTGAAAAAATTGTTCAGAGAGGTTAAGGAAGTAGCCCAAGACCTACAGTGACCGGTAGCTAGTGAGGTTGGGATTCAAATGCGTTTTGTTTGACTCCAAAGTCCATATTCTAAAGCAGTAGATCATATAGTTAATAAGATTTCTGCAAGGGTGGATCCTTGGCTCTCAGCTGGAAATTGATGGAACTCTTTAAAGGAGTTAGTGAGGTGAGTTTAATAGGGGCCAGTTCTAAAGTGCCAGTCGAGTTGAGGGACACCAGGGTCTAGCGGGGTCTGCTGCTACCCTTAGGTCTCAAGGTGTCAGGGGAGGACTCGTTCTGGTAGAGAGGCGTCACCTGGTAAGGACTGTACCACTCGGTAGAGGAATTTGGATGATTCCAACCTCAAGCCCAGGTTAAGACAAGAATCTGTCTGTTCTTCCATCTGCTGAGGCCACCCATTGTCCAAACTTAGCCTCACCCCAAGGGCACAGGAACTGACTGAGCAACGATTAAAGGTCAGCCTCCAGGGCAGGGAGCAGCGGGTGGAGGGAGCAAACTTCTCTGTAAGGGAGCGGGTAAGAAATGCTGAGGCTCTGTGGACCATATAGTTTCTGCTCTCTGTAGCAGAAAAGAAGTCGCACAAAGCCCATAAATGAATGTGTTCCGGTAAAACTTTCCAAGAGCAGGCAGCTGACCTGTGGCTGCAGTTTACCAGCTCCTGTTCTGAAGGAAACTGGCTTTCTTATGCCTCCACAGCTGTCCCCTTCCTCTCTGCTGTAAGGTTGTAAGAGGAGACAGGAAGGTTTGAGGAACCCTCACTAGGTAGGGGGTGCCATCCTGGAGGGGTGTTACAGAGGGCATAGCGACTAACCCTGTGGAGAACGCACTGGTTTTACGTCCACATATCTCTGAGGAAATGTAAATAATTGAGCAGGGCCTAGGTCTGGGTGTGACTCACTTCCAGAGTGCTCACTGTCTGCCTCAGACGTGGGGTTTTCCACTAACCAAAGGAGCAGGACATCCTAGGAAAGCTTTCACCAGCTGAAATGATGAACAGTGAGCAAGCAGTTACCACTCATTTAGATGAAAAAAATTTTGAGCGTTCCCAGATCCAAAAGTGGCCTATGGAATCCTACTGAATAACAGGTAAACCTGGAGTATCACTCAGTAAAGTCAGGAATGATGTGACACATATAGTTTGGAGGAAGCAGTACCCTGGGAAGGAGCTCGGTGGGACCACTCTTTCTGTGTGGGTCCCGCCTCTAGAGTGACCATCCCCAAACGGACACTGCATGTAGTTTTCTCTGGAATACTAAAAACAGGTATGTCTTCTCTTTAAACAGTCCCTAACAGCTTCATGTTTTCCTGTTTTTGGTGTCAATTAGTTTTGGATAGAATACTAGACATTGTGATTAGTATGTGTAGAAACGCTGGATTCTCTTGTGTTATGCTGAGCTATATCGATTTTTCCCCCTATCATCTTCCTTTATGACCCTCTAATTTTATAAACACTTCACATTGTTCAGTTGTCCACTCTGTAAACATTCATAGTTTGTCATTCTGACTTGCTTTACTACACATTATTCCCTTAAACTCCTTCCATTTTGCTGAAAAAAAAAAAAAAAAAGGGCAGCATTTTGTCTTTTTAAGGGCTGAGTAATATTCCACAGTGTGGACAGGCCACATCTTCTTGATCCAGTCCTCTATCAGTGGGGACTTAGGTTGCTTCCTTGTCTTAGCTATCAAACAATGTTGATTTTTTAAAGCAGGCAGTTAGACCGAACTGAGATGCAAGCTGCCTTCCCTGTGGCTGGCAGTAGTTCAGTTTTCAGTTCTCTTAGACTCTGCTGGGCAGCTTGGCTCTTCTACATCAGCTGTGGTTACCTGAACTTCATATTCTGGTTATTCAAGCTGAGTGTTTCAGGTGATCTACTGAAGATTTAGCTACCAAATATGGCACAGACTGGGGTCTCTTTCAGAAAAATGCCATAAAAAATTGAAATTCATTGCATGCTGTTTCTTTCTTCTAAGGTATAGCACTTCCAGTAACTACTTGTTTTTTTCACTCTACAGTGTCTTCAGCATATGTGTGCTTAAATGGGGAGGGTGGTTCATTTGGTTCATATTTTACTGCACTGGCTGCAGAATCCCCTCCCCTGTTATCACTAAGAAATATTAACCCTATTATCTATTTTGCAAAGTCAACTGGTTGGCTTTATTGCTTTAAAAATCGTATGGTATGTACATAGCACAGCAGACCTCGCCTGTCTTTCTCGCTGCTCCCCTCAGCAGAGTACTTTGCCTGCCAATCTGCCTGTCCTGCTCCCCACTCTGCCTCTGGTGAATCCTCTCACAGCCCGCCCCTGCACCTCTGGCTTGTACCCCAGTTCTGTATGCATATATAAATAAATCTTTTTTCAAAATCATATCATGGTTAAAGAAATTTAATGTGTGTGTGTGTGTGTGTGTGTGTG
>NW_004567110.1:10901268-10903227 GCF_000260355.1 Condylura cristata | reverse complement strand
GAGCAGCAGGCTGGTCAGGAGAGGTCTGCCACACCATGTGGTCACCTCCGGGACAGGCGGTAATCGAACTCATGCTGAAGTGGCTTTAGCTTCTCAGTGCTGTGCTTTAAGCCGCTGCACCACCAGGGAGGGCCTAATGACATGTCTTAATCACACCAATTTTTAAATCTATCTCTTAATTTCTTATTTTTAAAAGATTGTATTTATTTATGCATACAATAACTGGGGTACAAATCAGAGGTGTGGGGCATGAGAGGATTCACCAGAGACAGAGTGGGGAGCAAAATAGGCAGATTGACTGAAATACACTCCTGAGGGGAGCAGTGAGTGAGACAGGAGAGATCTGTTGCACCGCTCCTGTGGGTCAGCTCCCTGGCTGGGAATCAAACTCAGGCCATAAGGGTGATAGAGCTGAGACTTAACTGGCCACCTTCATTTTTGAAGGAAAATTACTAACTATGGACTTCTAGGCAGGTACTTTGTCATCACTTTAAATGTATTACTCCTTTGTTTCTGGTAGGAAACCTCTATTCGTCTGATCGATAAAATTCTATTGACAATTGTTTAAGATCACAGATTCTTCTCTCAAATCTTTTCTTGAGACCGTCTGGTGAATTTTTATTCTTACTATTGTGTTTTACAACTTCAGAATTTTTATTTGCTTCTTTTGATCTTTTTTGTTTTTCTTTGGAAGTTTCCTATTTGTTGAGCAATGATTGGCCTTTTTTCTTTAAAATTCTGAACAGTTGCTTTAATTCTTGTCGCAGAGTTAATTTTCACTGACTTTCCCCCCATCCTTTACTGTATCTTTGAATCTTCATTACAGTTTGCTTGAAAACTGGATGCGTTAGCATACTATAACACATACATGTTTTCTTTAACTTCCCTGAATTTAAGCTGCAGAACCTTTTGTGTGTCTCTAATTAATTAGTTTTGCTTGTAAATACTTTCAGCTATTTCAACCTGGCTCTCCAGGTGTCACCCCATGAACACATTGCCTAGCAGTCCTCAATAATTTGGGCAGAGTTTGTGCCCAGAGACCTCGCACCTTCCAGGAATCACCCTCTGCTGCTCCCTGTACACGCTCGGATGCACTGGCATGCGCCAGCTCTCCCTTCCCTTGGCTTGAGTTCTTGCTGACTGCCTGCTGTCTCCTTTGGGTGAGGAGTAACTCCCCATTCAGGCAGGCAGGCGTGGAGAGAGAGCTTATCGCAGGCTTCTCCAGCGCAGTCATTTCCAAGATCTCCCCACTAAATCTCCAGCTGCCCATGGCTTGCTCCGAACAAAGACAACAAACCGGGGCATTCCTTGGTCTGTTCCCAGCCAACCTCACCACATACAGTTGAGAAAGCTGAGCGTTTGCGGGTGATTCCTCTTCCATGAATCCTACCCTCTTCACCCTCCAAGTCCCTGCTTTCCTGGGCTGTCTTCTGAGTGACGACGCTGCATCCTTCGCATCCAAGCAGGAGGCGTGCTGGAGAGGGCCTCGGAGGCCGGGTGGCCACGCCGCTCCATTCTCACCTGAAGCTCCAGCACTTCCCCAAGAATGGAGAGTCCTCACTTTTTCTGCCTTTAGTCAACTTCCTATGCCCGGAAATAAGAGTTTTTGATAATTTTTAAAAATTGCATATTTTTGTAGAGGGGTATTGGTGCGCGCCTTGCTCTAGCATGAAGGGGAGTTCCTTGCCTCTTTAACATCCCAGGGCCCTTTCCGCAGCCCGGTGGCTTTGGCGTGGTGCCCCATGGCCCACGGTAGCTCGTCCTGTAGCCTCAGTGTCCTCAAGCAGCACCGTCAGCTGCTTGTTAGTCCAATCTGACACTCTTTCATCTTTACGTGGAATATAATCTCTCCCCATTTAACGTAGTTGCTGATGTGCTCACTTTTAAACCAGCCATCCTCTTAATTGTTTTCTATTTGTCATGTCTGTTTTTTCCTCTTCTTTCTTCTTCTTCTTCTCC
>NW_004567110.1:10899827-10901012 GCF_000260355.1 Condylura cristata | reverse complement strand
CTCATGCGGAAGTGGCTTTAGCTTCTCAGTGCTGTGCTTTAACCCGCTGCGCCATTAGGGAGGGCCTCCTTTCTTCTTTTTTAAAAAATGTTTCCTTTCCCTCTAGAATGATTTGTTAATTCTATATGCATTTACCATACTTTTAGTGGTTACCCTAGATATTTCAATGTGTCTCCTCAACTCATTAATATTAACGTGAAGTGCCCTTTCACGGAGTACCTTTACTATCTCCCAGAAAATGTAAGGACCTTAGAGCACTTGAAATCCATTTTGTCCTCCTGCCTTTGAGCTCATGACACAGTTGTTCATTAACTATATGTATGCACATTACTACATGGCTATAGCATATGTATATCCTTATTTATTGTCTCCATCGCAGAGGGTCCCATGTTAAGGCGATTACTTCTAGAGAGTGTGAAATAATATTTTTGTTTGCATATTTTGCTTTTACAAAAGTAAGCATTTGTTTTGTCAAAAAAAAAAAGTTCTAAGAAGGCATGGAAAGAGAACATTTGTCATGCGGACCGGAAGCCAGGACGCGTCCCTGCTGGGCAGTCCTGCACAAACAGACTCCGGTGTCTCTGCTGCCAGCAGGTGAATCAGAGTGTGGGCTGGGCCGTGAGCGTGTGGGAAGCACCCGGGGCCTGTGCGGACTGCCTGGGATCGCCCAGCTCGGGCAGGGGGAGGAGATGGGGCCGCCCGGGGCTCGCCCTTGAGCTGGCCTGTTCCAGGCAGTCATCGCCATGCGCCACTCTGCCCAGGAGGAGCTGCAACTTCTGCTTGTGGACGTGACAGGATGTTGTGCAATGACTGGGCAAACCCAGAGCTTTTCTTTCTCGGAGCCCGTGGATACTGCCAGCAAAGCTAAGCCTGGGTGAACAAGCCTCCAATGTCTTTTCCACATGGACTTCTCTGCCCTGGTTTTGGTCCAGGTCATGGGGCAGGTCAAGCTCAAGGCTCTAGGCCTCCCCTGCTGCTCTGACTTTCCTCCCCAACAATCCCAGGTATCCTGGGGTCTCACGCAAAACTCCTCCCTATGGCAGATGAGAAGGAACTGAATTAATTTTTCTAACTTTTTTTTTTTTAAAGATTTATTTACTTATGCATACAAGAACTGGGCTAGAGTCCAGAGGTGAAGGGGTGTGTGTGTGTGTGTGTGTGTGTGTGTGTGTGTGTGTGTGTGTG
>NW_004567110.1:10882135-10899727 GCF_000260355.1 Condylura cristata | reverse complement strand
AGAGAGAGAGGATTCACCAGAGACAAAGTAGGGAGCAGAACAGGCAGATCTACTGAAATACACTGCTGAGGGGAGCAGCGGGAGTCCTGGAGAGGTCTGCTGCGCCATGTGGGTTAGTTAGCTCCTTGGCCAGGATCAAACTTGCGCTGCAGTAGCTGCGGTTAGCTTCATAATGCTGCACTTTAACCCATTGTGCCACCAGGGAGGGCCCAGTTTTTCTAACGCTTTTGAGGTGTTAACATCCATTTTTTTTTTTTTTTTGATTCCCATCACAGGGGAATAAAGGAGCCACCAGAAAGAAATCCTCTGAGATTCCTACCATCAACTTATAAATGGACCTGTTCTTTCCTATTTCTCGTCTGTTATGGTAGAGGAAGAATCCCTTCTCCTAAGACAACTTCTTTCCCATAAGCTATGGATTCTTTCCCCTGTACCCATTGTTCTTGCCTTTGTCAGTCACTTTTTTTGTGGTTTCTTTCTCTCACTGTGCAGATCTACTACATCATCTCCAGTGTCAAAACTAGAAACAACCTGAATAATCCAACCACAGGCTAGAAATTGTCAAGTTGAACTAAAAACAAACAAAACAGATGGTTCTATGTGTTGTCCTTGGGGGACCAACTGCTTTCGATGGGGTGGTGGAAGGAAAGTACCTTCTAGCAGCTGCTATAGGTGTTATAGGGGCAGTGTCTCCTCTCATTCTGCTCCCCTCTCCCCTATCTTTCTCCCACCTTCTTATCATCCTTCCTTTCTCTAAAGAGATGACTATATGTTCTATCTTTCAAAGTTATCCCTTTCCTTAAAAATCCAGAGCCAGGGCTCTCCCTGGTGTCTCAGTGGTTAAAGCACCGCATTATGAAGCTCTCTGAAGCCACTGCAGCACGAGTTCGATCCCCCACCAGGGAGCTGACCCACATGGCACAGCAGACCTCTCCTGACCCACCCGCTGCTCTTCTCAACAGTGTATTTCAGTACATCTGCTTGTTCTGCTTCCCACTCTGTCTCTGGGGAATCATCTTACCCACTATACCTGGCCTGTACCCCAGTTCTATAAGCGTAAATAAACAAATCTTTAAAAAAAAAAAATCCAGAGCCAGATTTCCCTCTTAAATGTATTCAGTGCTGGAAACTGACTCCATTTCTTTCAAATTTGGAAGTGCTGTGAATCTGAAACTCTTGTGACTATTGTTTTGTGCTATTAGTACAAAAAGGGAGTACATCCGTGTCCTCTTAGTATGCCTTCCTAAATCCCTGAGACATTGTGCCATACAAGGATGAGAGTGAGGCCATACCAGGGGTTGTCGTTCTAACCGTGAGGCTTATTTTCTATAGAACTTGCGATGCTGGCACTGTGGCCTTCTTGCTGAGTCCAACCATTTGTAGTCGTTAAGACAATTCACTCAGTGTTTACAAAATATTTTAAGCAAATATTAAAATTAAAGAACATCCTCAGGGACTTGAGAAATATGAATTAGTGACATATTTCAATCTCTCCTTAATAACTTCACTTCTCACAGTGCTTTGTCTTCTGCCATCACTTAGACTTATAAAATGTTAACTGGTTTTGTTTGTATGTGCTGTCCATTCCATGTATGATCTCATTTTTTGGCCCGGAGAAGTTATGAGATAGATTCTATTGATATCTCCCTTCTCAGACCCAGGACTGAGGCACTTATGTGCTTTAAATGGCCTTCCCAGCCTGACGGTCAGAGAGTAGGAGAGCCAGTGTTGGAGACTAAGTTCATGCCCAGTCATTTCTCTTTACTTCCTTGGTTGGTTTGTTATGGAGACTGACATATTTTATAGGAACAACATACTTTTCACTTACGTATTAAACTTCAGTCAGACATATATTTTCAATGTTTGCCTTTGATCTCATGTGAATTCAACATGTATGTATTGGCTGAGGACAAGGCATCGAGGTGGATGCTGTAATAGAAAGGGTGTGCAAAGTGCACAGACTGGGTCCTTTCCTTCCTGTAGGGACTTTATACTACACAAAGGGTGTGGCAATGGTATAAACATCATATATACATGTAATAATCCAGTGTAAGACAAAATAAATAAGGTTGAAACAAATAGTTTTGTGCATTCTACTATGTGCCAGGAATTGTGGGTAATTAATTTACACAATCTCATTCCCCTTCCCCCACCCCACCCCACCCCACTTTTTTTTTTTTTACAGCATATCTATTAAAGATGTTTAATAAACAACTTCTTATCTGTCATTTTGGAAGTCCTTCATTGCAAAGACTATTCATGTGTCTAATGATATACAGCCATTCTGTGAGTTATTCTGGAACTCCACATTGAATAAACTTGATTTCTTCTTGAAACACGTGTTTCCTTCTGTGTTTCTGAGGTCATGTTTTTATTATTTCTGCAGTGTCTGGTGGACCCTGCTGCATCAGCTATTCTGGTGATTTACTTCCCCTTAGGGTGCTATGAAACCGAAGAAGAGCGAGAGGGTCATCCTGCAGCTCCCTGAGCTCCTGATACCGTGGGTTTAAGATTGTCCCTGCTGTCAGGGACCCTGATTAATGGAGTACGTGGCTCAATAACCTGAAAAACCTGCTGGTGGACACCATTTTGCTGCCTAACCTGACTGCCAAGTAGGGGCTGCTTCTTGTTCCATTTTATGATGTTGGGAAGAAGGTCAGGGATTCAGTTTCCTTAGTAATTTGACCAAGGCACACTTCTAGGAAGTGGGAGAACCCAACAGACCAGGGTTTGAACCTTGGGTTCCGACTCTTGCCTCCGAAATAAATAGAAGCTCAAAGGTGTGAAAAATGACTTTTGAAGATGAGCAAAAGTATGACTGAAGAAGTGACCTTTGGAATTATTATCCAAAGAAGGGAAGATTGACTAGGTGACAAGCACAGAGTGTGACATTTCTCGGGGGCCCCAGGGTGAGCAAAGTAGGAGGCAGGACTTGCTGGGCTGTGGTTTGAAGAATGGTCCACCCTCCATTGAAGGAAGGCACAGCGGGTACAAAAGCGATGGAAACGTGGCTGAGAAGGCGGGTTGAGTTCCACTGAGGAGGACTTTCTCTTGACAGGTGATGGGGAAAGGCAGGTGTGGGCAGGTCTGTGATGTTAGCAGTGCCAGAGTTTAAGAAGATTAACTTTATGAGCTTCAGGCTGACTCATGGCTGATGTCACTCTGCTCCTCTGGCCCCCAAGCTGCTTTTTCTCAGATTCGTCTTCTCTCAAGCAGTGAAAGGAAGAAGGCTCTATGGATGAAGCCTTCAATGTGCATGTCTGTGTCTTCCTCCTTTAAGAATTTCTGCCTTTCTTTTTCTTATAAAGTCCACAAAGAAACATCATTCCCCAGGGAAAAATGGCTAATAGATGTATTTTTTAAAATGCTTAGATCCACTAGGAATAGAGAAATTCTAATTAAAACTAAATGAGTCAGCACCAAATTGGTAATGATTTAAGAAACTGATAATACTGAGTGCTGGCGAGGATGTGGTGAGGCAGACACCAACAAGTAGAGCTCAAGGAGTAGAAATTGAGGATCACTGCCAAGAATTCTACTTGGGTGTATTCATTCCAAGGGGATCATCTCAGATTGAAACAAAGACATGTACTCAGAAGAGTTTACCTCAAGATTACTGAGAGCACTTAAAAAATTGAAACAATTCTGATCTGAGAGGAAAGGTTAAAGAAAATAAGAGAAAACCTTAATTTTTGTTTAATATTCAACCATATGATGATGGCTAAAAAAATTTAATGCGAAAGTCATTTCAACATAACACATGAACATAACACTTGAAAACTTGACTCGCCCTCTTTTCTAAGTGAATCTAGAATGGAACGCTAATGAGCCCAGTTTTCCTCTTTCTTCTCCCTTCCCCTTCCCAGAGATAGCTACTATTTTGAGTTGAAAACTGTCCATTCAAAATGTTACAAAAGTTCTTTCTGTGTGCCTAGAACCTACACATTATTATTCTGGATGCCTTTTCCTTGGTTTCTGACAATATGTGTTATTCTCAACTCGCTCTTCCTTCCTTTAATATGTCACTAAAGCTGTGGGGGACTGTTAGACTTGATACCACAGAAAAGCGAGAGAAGGCTGGTCCCTTGCTTAGGAAGGAGATTAAAGAAGATTCCAGAAACTCTTGTTAGTCTATTGTCTTGAGGGAGACTTAGAGAGTGATTGCCCTTTTCTTCTTCATAATTTTATAAAAAATATGTATAATGGATCAAAAATGTCACTTGACCTATGAAACACCAGCCTTCGCCAACCCCCCTTTTCCACCTCAGAGAGATTTTTCTACTTTATTTTTCCCCAAAGCAAATATGAAATAAATTGTGGGAAAAAATCATATTTTTTCTTATAATGCTTTTAAATTTTTTTCATTTTTTTTTTCTTTTTCCCCCCATCACCATCCCTTCTGTTCCTTGGGCTCTTTCTCTATCCCCTTCCTGCTTAACCTCAGACATCTTTCTTCATTATTAGTGTCTGTTACTTAAAAAAAATATATATTTATTTATTTATGCATACAAGAGCTGGGTTGTAGGCCAGAGGTATGTGTGTGTGAAATAGGATTCACCGGAGACAGAGTAGGGAACAGAACAGGCAGATATACTGAATTTCACTGCTGAGGGGAGCAGCGAGTGAGACAGGAGAGGTCTGCTGTGCATGTGGGTCAGGGTTTGAACTTGTGCTGCAGTGGTTGTTGATAGCTTGTTGGGGCTGAGACTTAACCCTTGGGGCCACCAGGGAGGTCCCTGTCTGCTACTTTTTAAAAGTGGTTTGCCTTGACAGATTGTCCACTATATAAACAAACATCCGTCCTTATCATTCTGACTTTCTTTACTACACACAATGTCCTGGAAAGCCTCCCTTTATGCTGTAAATAGCTGTGTAACATCTTGTGGCTATATGGATTCTATCTACTTTATTATTATTTTCAATAATATAGTAGTTTGTTTTTACAACATTTTGTGACCTTTTCCAGCTCAGTTGTAATCCCCGTGGGCTTCCCATCACCAAATCACCCGTGTGCCATCACCAGAGTCCTGTGCACTCCTCCTTCACCATCATTGATCCCATTCCCCTCTCCACCCCTGTAAAATATCTCTGGTATATAGTTGTTCATTATTATTATTATTTTCTCCTTTGGTCCTTTATACTCCTGCTATGAGTGAAAACATCCGGTATTTTTCCTTTCCTTTCCTTTTCTTTTATTTATGCATAGAGAACTGCGATACAGGCCAGAAAGGATTCACCAGAGACAGAGTGGGGAGCAGAGCAGGCAGATCAACAAAGTACAGTGCTGAGGGGAGTCTCTGAGAGGAGAGACCTCTCCTGATAGGCCACACCATGTGGGTCACCTCCAGGGCAGGGATCAAACTCATGCTGAAGTGGCTTTAGCTTCTTAGTGCTGTGCTGTAACCCGCTGTGCCACCAGAGAAGGCTCTGTTTTTCCTTTTCTTTCCAGCTCCATCCATGTTGCTGCAAAAGGCATGTGTTTATCTTTTTTGATTGCTGCATAATATTCCATTGTGTATATGTACCACATCTTTTTAATCCAGTCATCTACTTTGGGGCATTTGGGTTGATTTCATGTCTTTCCAATTGTAAATAAAGCAGCAATAAACATGGGGGTGCAGGTGTCTTTTTGAATCAGTGTTTTTGTGTCTATTGGGTAGATACCTTGGAGTGGGATTACTGGGTCATAGGGAAGCTCCATGTTTGAGAAACCTCCAAACAATTTTCCATAGTGGTTGTACTAGTTTGCACTCCCACAGGAGTGCAGGAGAGCTCCTTTATCTCCACATCCTCACCAACATTTGTTGTTGTTAGTTGTTTTAAGATGTGCCATTCCCACTGGTGTGAGGTGGTGTCTCATTGTGGTTTTAATTTGCATCTCTCTTATTACAAGTGTCTATTGACTTTATTCTTAAGAAGATGAGGGATTCTCCCTCCCACCTCATTTTTCTCCCCTGTCTTCCAGATAATGACAGAAATGGTAGGTATTTTATTTGGAGCAGCATTAGCATCACTGCCTCAAGAATTTCAAATAATCAAATAAAACCAAATAGAACATTCAGACTACAATACAGCACACTTGATGCTACTGCATAAATAGTCTTTAGAATGTTTAACTGTCCTCCTGAGTAGTCTCATAACAAATGTCATGTCAAAGCTGAGGCAGCTGGGTGAGGCCATGAGTAAGCCTAGACCCAGAGGTGCCTAAACCCCAGGAGGTGGAGAACACCCCTGCCACAAGTGATCGAGACCACGAGGAAGTGGAGACTCCACGGAAGCACTCCTGCTCTGCAACTTTCCTCCATTGGCAGTCTCATTAGAACTTTGGACCTGAGTCGACTCTGTATTCCTAGCACCCAGGACAGTGTGCAATCCCCAGTAGGTTCTCAGTGAATATTTGTACCAAGATGAAGGGAGGAAGACCATGAGCAGGGCTGGGAGAAGAAAGAGAAGGTCCTGAAGTCACTGCCATCTCCAAGAGGCCGCAAAGACGTCTCAAGTTAATAAGCCATTTATAAGATAGGCAAAAACAAAAGGCTGGGGGCAAAGCCTTCAAAAGGAGCAAGGGTTCATTCATTTCTTCATCACACAGTGAACAAATACTGAGTGACTGTGATGTGCTCTCACTGTGCCAGGGCTGGGGTAGAGCTTTGAGTGAGGAGGCAGGCTCCCAATAAATCCTGAAGCAATTGAGGGAAGGGAACAAGGTTGGTGAGCCAGAAAATAAGCAAGTAAATAAGTAACATAGGAGATGGCGAGGAATGTGGTGGAGGAGACAAAACAGGCTGATGTTATAATTCTGGGAGCAGAATTCCAGGCAGGTGCTATAGACTGGTGACCGGCCACTAGCAACAAATCTTTGCACACACTACCCCATTTTGCCTTTGTCTGCCGTGCATTGTCTCATCTTCTCTCACCCTTTCATTCGCTCACTCATTTTCCCAGGGCTTCTTCAGACACTATGGTTGGCCCTGATACCACAGGAGACAGATGTAGCATCTCCCCTCCTGAGCCCACAGCAGACGAGGTAACATCTGCTGGCAAAGCAATGTGCCTAGGCCTATAAACAGCCCAGGCAATTGCAAGGGGGTGGAGAGTTAGGGAGATGAGGGTAAGTCTACAGCGAAGGTTTCCATAGGCGAAATGACCCCTCAACTATAAGAGTTCACAGTATAAAACAGAAAGAGAGCATGTGTCCAGGGTTTGCATTCCTTCTCGAAAGAACTAGAAACAGGCACAGCAGCCCAATGAAGGGCAGCCTGCCCTTCGTGACTCCTCCCTGGGCAAAGCTGAGAATGGCTGTCCCTGCGAGCTACAGCTGAGACCTTGGATTCTTCCATGATGCAGCCAAGGGCAGAACTAAAGTCATCACTCAGGGATGACTTTGGGTCTTAGACTGACTTTCGCCATGCTCATACATGGAAAGTTACTCTTACTAAAAGGCAAGGGTGGGGCATGTTGGCAGCATATCAAAAATTGCTTTAAATAGTTAAACAGACAAGAACATTCATAGCCTCTTGGCAACAAGTCCTTCCTTCTTCCAGCTCTATTTGGTTCTAGAACTGGGATGGGTGTTTGCGAGGATGGGTGGGGAGTAGAGTGGTGGATGCACTGGCCTCATGGCCCAGTTTCTGTAGAAATTCAAGATTTGGGCGGAGGAGCCTTATTCTGTGTGCAGCCGGCTTGCGTGGATTCTTGTTCAGCTCACCCCTGGGTGCCACTCCCAGTCTCCAGGTGGGTTCTGCAGCTCTTCCCCAGAGGGCTCCTCCCTGCCCTTTGAAGGTAGCAGATAAGCCAAAGGAGGGACTTCTGGGCCAGATGCTGCTCTGGAGGCCTTCCTTTTGGATTTGATAAAGTTAGCAGACAAACATTTTCCTCATAGTTCTAAGGCATTTGGGCTCCCAAGGGAATTCAGAATAGCCCTCAATCTTTTGGTTGTTTTCTACTCTTTAAAAATAATGTAAAAATAACTTTCATTTTTTAATTCTAAGAATTATCTGGGTTTTAAAATAGAAGATACAGATAGCTGAAAATAAGAAAACTAAAACACTGATATGGACTCAGATCTTGGCTTCTAAATGTTATTACGCACTAAAAGCAAACACTTCCTTTAGAGAAATGGTTGATTCCAAGGCTGGGGAATAGAAGGTACAAGATAAGCTTGGAACATCTTGCTATGCCACAAAAAAACACAGGAAATGCTTAAAAATAAGTGAAGCATGTCTAAAAGGCATCAAAGTCAGCTTGAACAACCAAGATAAATGTGGAGAGTAATAAATTGTCATTTATTGAATAAAATGAAACTATAGTCTATTTTGATAATATAAAATAAGGGAGCTCTTACAATTAATTAACAGAAGAGATGATTACAATAGAAAGTTCATTTGGAGTCTATGTAGTAAACATTGATTCAAGTGAGATTTACCAATCAAGTCTAAGCAGGAGGTGGGGAAGAAGTGGAATGAGGAATACATATAACATGCGTTAGTTACAAAAAAAGTCAACAGCTAAATGACAAAAAGATTAATTTCACCACCAAAGGACAAACCGACGTCATGTTGCTCTAGATGTGATACCTTGAAAATGAGGCCACATCATTTAAGTAATATTTGAGCCCCGGATTCATAGCTTGAATCCAATCATGAGGAAGCATCAAACTAAAATTGAGGGGCCATCTCTAAAGCAACAGGCGGGTATCCTGACATAAAAGCAAAGGAAGACTACTGCCCGTTCCATGTAAAGAAGATAAAAAATGATGACATCTAAGAACAACATACTGTCTTGAACAGGATGCTGGACAAGGGGGAGAAAATTTCCTATCATGGACATCAGGGGGCAATTAAGTTAGACTGTGGATGGCAGCTTAGACCATACTTTCACATGAGTCATATTTCTGAAATTTACTCTCATTCTATGAAGAAGAGAAAATTCTTGTTCTCAAGTAATACTTATCAAAAAGGGGACATGATATTTGAAACATATTTCAAATATTTTATAAAAAAAGAATTATAGGAAACCCTAAAACTGAGTTTAGTGCTACAGCAGCTGCTTTTGGTGACTTAGCAGCCATCACCCAGCCGCAAAATGAATATAATGAGTTTCATGGATTCCATGAAACAAGAGAAAGGAGGGACATGGAGAGACTCATGACTGTTACGAGAAGGCAAAAAAAAAAAAAAAAAAAAAAAGGGAGAAAGAAAAAGTTTGGTCTTTGAGTGCTACCACACATTGAGTCTACAAGCAAAAGGCTACAGGGTGCATACAGTGAGCAACACTGGCCAAGAGTTCTGGAGACTCTCCGAGGAGCGGGGCCTGCGTATCTGTGCGTGGAGAGGGTCAGTTTCAAGGTAAAATGCACTCCAGTCTGATTAAACAAAAATGTAAAAAGAAAGTGGGAAAATGCAAGTCTCTGTCCATAGTTCATGTCCAGGGTAAAACAAACAGTTATATAAACAGTGAAAAGAAGAAGAAAAAGCTGAAGAAAGTGTGGGAGAGGAGGGTTACTAAAGTCTGCAATGTTACAGATGGGTGTACATGAAAAGCATCTAGATATGAAAACTTCATTAGGCCAACAGGCTTATGTTTCAAGGCCTCGGTAACACAGCCTGAACTGAAAATCACTGACTGCTGCCAATACTTGGAATTAAGAAGAATCCCTCAGTGCCACTATCTACAACTTGAGCTGTTATTACCAAAGTTGCTGTCAATGAGTGGAATATGAGCGACTTGAACCTGGAGACACAAAAAGAAAAGGTTATTTGGGCAAGTAAGCCCAGGTTACCAACAATTCTGAACGGATGGAAGCATACATACATTCTTACTGGGTTTCTCTGCTTGTAACTACTGAAGATTCCACATCAATCAGGAACAACATGCCATTGCTGTGATGTTCTGAACACCACCTGTCTTCCCTGTCTGTTATCATCAACAGAACTACTTACTCCATTGTAAAATATAAACATTAAAATGGCCTCCCTGGTGGTACAAGGGTTACATCTCAGCACTATGAAGTTATCTGCAGTCACTGCAGTATGAGTTCGATCCCCAGTCAGGGAGCTGACTCACATGGTGCAGCAGACCTCTCCTGTCTTGGCCGCTGCTCCCCTCAGCAGTGTGTTTCAGTAGATCTGCCTGTTCTGCTCCCCACTCTGCCTCTGGTGAATCTTCTACCCCCCACCCCACACCCCTGGCCTACACCCCAGCTCTTGTATGCATAAATAAACAAAATAATCTTTCTTTTTGGGTCTGCTTAGTTGTTCATAAGAATTGATTTTAAAAATTATAATAATAAAAAGAATTAGGTAAGTCCAAATATAGATCCTGAGAACAAAAGGGAAATATACAATAAGGATATCCAAGAGTTCTTTGTAATATTCATGCAAGTTTGTGGTAAGAAATTATTCTAAATAATACTTTTGAAAAAGAACAAAAAATGCACTGGAATTAACTGTTTTTAATAGTAATTAAAATTCGGCTGTGAACAAAGAACAAAGAACATCTGTACCTTTAACCTTAGGTGAGTGTGGTCTACACCGTGGTGACTGCCAATCCAGAACTCACATAAAAATGGAATCAGACTGAAGCCCACTTTGTTAGTAAAGCAAAGTGTCACAAAGGCTTTCTTCCATACATGGTCATAGCATAGTTTACAATTTATCTTAATTATGAACAGCATCTATCATTATTTTGTATTATTCAATTGCCTAAAAATTGCTTTCACGTAATCAATGGCTGCCAAATTGTAGATGGCTTCCAGCTTTTCCAGTTATGACTAATAATGGATTTGTTTAAACCAAAGGACATAAGGCTTTGTAACTCCATCACCATTATTTTAGGTCCACGAAAGAAAGAAAAAGACATCACAGTTTCTGAGATGTCAGACAATGTGCATTTAGAATTTGTGAAAAAAGTGCTTTTTCTTACATGCCTAGGAACTCTGTGGTCTGTGCTGAGATTCAGGTCAGAGAATGAGGCTGCCGGGACCCCTTGTGATGGGACAAGTTGCTGAAACTTCCAGAGTGATTTGCAAAGTTGTTTGGGATTATTCAGAACCTGAGAATCATTATTAAAATGAAAATAATAGCACCTTTCCTGGCCCACTTGTTTTTCACTTTTACTAATGTTTACTAAACATTAATGTTCTGTCATTCATGGTGTCTGTGTTTGTGGTTTAATGGGGGGAGAAGCACTTGTCACTTGTTCTGCCTGGGGAAATCAGGTATGGTAAAGCAGGAGGAAGGGAAATGGGGGAGCCATCTGATGACCCTACATTAATGATGAGCAAATACGTATTCACCTGCTTCTATGTCTGAGATTGCACGAGGTGCTGGGGTTGAGTAGGCATTTTTGAGACATACTAGGGAAGGGACTTCCCAAACAGAATGATGCATGGGTGTCTGATGTATTTAGGGAGCGGTTCACAGAAGGTCGGGGCTGCAGACGAGGAGACAAAGATGGACTGTTCTATTACTAACTCCATTTGGTTGCTGAGGCTCAGAGGGTGCAATGTTCCAGCAATGCCCCACAGCTAGAGTGCGCCATGGCTTGGGATATATCTATTGTCTTTTCTGCCTCTTCACTCTTTGCCCCATGATGAACTTCCTAAGAGAAGGAACCCTCTTATATCCCAAATGTCTAGTAAAAAGAGGTTCCATCACAGATATTCAGTGTTTGTTGAGTGAATGAATGAGTGAAGTATATGGAGTAACGCATAACAGACCCCTTCCCACAGTTTATAGGACTCTCAGCACCATTCACATCATTTCTGTCTAGAACTAGGTATGTCCTAAAGGCCTACATGGCCCTCCACCAACCCAGTCCTCCCTTGCCTGGATTGTGCAAGGAAGTAGCCACACTGGTCTAACCACTCTCAGTTGGAACTCCTGCCAGCCCCTGAGAAGGCAACCTGAGCCAGAAGGCCAGATAGTGACTCCTGGGACCTGAGAGTAAGCACAGGCAGATCTATCTTGGGGCCTCCCTCCTCCTCCTCCCCCCCCCTCACCCCTGGGGAGATCCCTGGGGCAGTGACTTGAGGGAACTGGTTTATTTAGCCAAGTAGGCAAATCTTGTTTCCAAGGTGATCTGCCTAGAGAGAAGGATGATAAGGGTTTTGAGCTGCACAAGGCTGCACAAACAGAAGAGGGTGACCTTTGGTATTGCTACTCCTCTGGTGGAAAGAGTCCTAACAGGAGCCTAGTAATCACATCATCTGCCCCAAATTCCACAGATGAGGTCAGTGAAACCCAGAGAGAGGGAGTTTTGGTTAAAGTCAGACTGTGCACGAGTTGGCAGGTTGAACTAATCTCTGAAAGCATGAGATTCTTCATCTGTCAAATGAACTAACCTCTGAAAGCATGAGATTCTTCATCTGTCTTGTGGAGATGATCATTATTTTAAGGGTTGTCAGAAGGATTGAGGAAAGTAACAAGTGCTTGGAAAGGGGTTTGCAGATGTCTGGAATGTATAAGGTGATAAAATAAATGTTAACTACCATGATATCATCATCACCGTCTATTGGCAGAGCTGGGACTTTTTAAGTCCCATTCTACCTTCTATAATCACTGGATGCCCTGACTTCAGCAAAATATAGATTGAGCTGACCCTGGTTTCATTCACTCTTTACCTCTTTTAGGTGTTCACCAAAATGCTGTTTGTAGAGTATGGGCAGAAATAAACCAGACTCTGCTGTCAAGGAATGCGTGGCCTGGGTGTAAGAGTGAGAGGGAAACAAAGAGAAAGGGACCCTACATTTAAGAAGCAAGTCATCTTAAACCTGGAAGTTACTGTGGGAGGTGATGGAGCTGTTTGGAAACCTGGCTAGATGTTGAGTTAGCCAGGATCTCCCAGGTTATTTTTTTTTTTAAAAGATTTATTTATTTATTCATACAGAACTGGGGTACAGGCCAGAGATGTGGAGGGTGATAGGATTCACCAGAGACAGAGCGGAGAGCAGCGCAGGCAGATCGACAAGGCACACTGCTGAGGGGAGCAGCGGAAGGGTCAGGAGAGGTCTGCCGTGCCATGTGTTCACCTCCGGGGCAGGCGGGAATCGAATTCATGCGGAAGAGGCTTTAGCTTCTCAGTGCTGTGCTTTAACCCGCTGCGCCACCAGGGAGGGCCTCTCCCAGGTTATTTTTAACATTTTCTTAAGATGTTTCCACTTTTTTACCCACTTTATATAGTGAGCAAGTTTTAATTTTAAAAGAAAACAAAAGACAAAAAATAAAACTCACCAGAAAAATATGATGTTACAAAATAATTCCTAGATCCTTTAATAATAGTTACTGGATATCTGCCATGGACGTGGTGCTGGGACATTTGTGGAGGAGGGTGTAAATATATAAAACATGGTCCTGTCCCACAGGGAAGAGCCAACATTAACCACCACCAACTGCTTGTGCAAGTTGCAGAGACTGAGCTAGGGAGGTGGGTAAGACACAGAGATGATGAACTTTACCCAGGACCTGCAAACACAGAAGGTCTGAGGCTTTGAGGAGGTGACACCTGGCTGGACTCTTTCAGCAGGAGCAGTTTGCCAGAGGAGGTGGGTAGGGTCGGATGGAGAAGGGAATTGTGTGCAAAGGGCCTCAGGGTGAGCAAAGAGCTAACTGCAACTGTGGGGAGGGAGGTGCCAGTCACCAAGCACTGACTGTGAACTGCCAGAAGGCATGGTTTGGAAGGCAAAGGGGATTTCAGAATGAGAGATGGCTGCAGTTGCATTGGAGTGGCTGTGTTGGAGGTGGAATTGGGCAGACTGGAGACAAGAAGACCAAGAAGAGACTATCTCCTTAGTCTAAGAGATGAGAGAGGAGGCCTCATAGAAGCAATGGAAGCAAGGAAAGGGAGAATCAGACTGGAGAAGTGCTTAGAACATAAAATCTGCAGAATTTGGGGTGAACCTGAGCAGAGATGACCCAACAATTGCTGTGAATAGTGTCTCTGCTCTCCGTAGTAGGAGTAAAAGACCAAATACTTGATTCTCCAGCCAGCACCTAGGTCCTGGGTCAGTGATCCTGGCCAGTGAATCTGAGTGAAGGCTCTGCTCTCCTTCTGTGCCTGCAGCATGTCATCAACTGATGCCCTGGACAGATGCAGCCGTCTTGTAAACATGGAGAGTAGGAGAGGCTGGAATCTTAGGCAGAAGGCAATATTCTGTGGATGACAGGTTGAAGAAATCATAATGACCTGCTGGTGTCCTTGAGTCTCTAAATTAACCCACTCTGTAAATGCATTCCTGTGGATTTCTAGATATGTTGAGTCTGTTCTTCTGGTTAAACCCCTTTTAATCAAATATTCTTTTCTTGATGTCCACAAGTGCAGTAACTACACAAGCAGATTGTTTTGAGTGGAGGGTGATGTCAGCTGTAGACATAAGTGTGAGTTATGCACCAGACATTTAAATGGGTGCAGCTGGAAGTCAGTCTGATAGTCAGGGACTACCAGGATAAGAGTTGGAAAACAGCCATTGGATTAGATATTTTAAAAAATTTAATATAATAGTTTATATTTACATCATTTTGTGCCTTTTTCCATCTCAGTTGTAATCCCCATGGGCTTCCCATCACCAAATCACCTGTGTGCCATCACCATAGTCCAGTGCACTTCTCCCCACTCCCTCCCCTCCATTTTTGTTCTCATTCCCCACTCCACCCTCATAAAATGTCTCTGGTATATAGTTGTTCATTATTATTTTTCCCCTGGTCGGATTTGATATTTATGCAATTATTAGTAACTTTGGACAGGGCAGTTTCAGAGAGCAACTGAGGCAGAGAAACCAGAGCCAAGTAGGTTCAGCAGTGAGCCAAGAGCAGACAGTGAGTATGGACTAACAGTCAAGATAGCTGGTGATTCAGAAGGAGAAAAATGACTAATAGTGAAAGCTTAAGAGTTTTTCCTTCTCTTAAAAATTCTAGATGAAACTTAACATAACATAAAAAACTATCCATTTTAGAGCAAACTGTTTAATAGTTTTACTACTTTTTCAGTTTCGCTCAGCCAGTTAGTCTTCATTCCTCTTCTTCCTAGGTCCAGTTTTCTTCCTGTTTCTGTGTGGATTTACTTAAGGTAGATGTTTCATATAAGTGGACTCATCACTATGTAGCCCTTCCCCACTGTCCTCTGTCCCCTCACATGTTTTCAAGAATCATACACATGGTAGCACATTTGAGTACTCTGTTCCTTTTCCTGACCAAGTAATAGTCCATTATGTGGAGGTGCCAAATTTTGTTTGCCCATTCACCGGGAGGTGGACATTTGGGTTTTACCTCCTTTTGTTTGAACCGATGGTGGTGTTTAGGTTAGACATGTTAAGCAAGAGCTATCTGTCAGACTCGAAAGTGGAAATGCCCAACTTGCCTCCTCAACACTTGCGAGTGAGTAGTGCTACTATGAACATTGGTGTGCAAATGTGTGAGTGACTGTTTTCAATTTGGGGGGTTATAGATCAAGAAGCACAGCCACTGCTCATATGGTAATTCTATTTTTCATCATAGACAAGACTTGAACATGCTGATGGGGAAATTGATCGAGAGGAGGAGGCTGAAGATGTAAGAGAGGGGAGATCATTCATGGAGCAGGATCTTGGGGCAAGTGGGATGAATTGAGTGAGTGATAGCACACGTGGATTGGTTGGACTCTGGGGCACTGTGACTGTCATCCTCTGAGACAGGGCGGGAGGTGAGAAGGAATGTGGAAATAGTCTTTAGAGGTAGGGGGAAGTTGAGATGGCTTATACCTGCAGTTTTCATTTTCTTGTTGCTGTAGATGGTAAAGTAGAAGGTTGAGTGGATGGGGAAAAGGCAGGGACTTTGGGGGAGGCAGACTTGGATGTGTATCTGAAGTGCTGCTTTCTTCCTGTTCTTCCTGTTGGCCCTCCAGTAGCCAGTCCCGAGCCTCTCTGGTCCCTCATCTGCCCTATGGAGGTAACACCTCTCTTTCTGTGGATCCCATGAGACACAGTGGCTAGTGCCTGGTGTACCAAAGACCCTGCACAGGGCACCCCCCTGCTGTTAGCCTCAGGGTGAAAGGAAGAGTGACTGAGGAGGTGGGTGAAGAATCTGACAGCGGATAAATGAAAACCCTGAAGACAGCTGAGAATTTGCTTGAGCTTACAAGCCAGGTGTGAACACAGGATACAGAGCTTGGAGTGTCCACCCCAACACATTCAGCCCGGGGCCGGGACCGGAGGCACAGCCATGGTGGATGGAGAAGACAGGAGGGTCGACAGGAAGAGGAGGAGGGGTGTGGGGTTTATTTTGTAAAGGGACACTGTGTGTTGCAGCTTCCCACCTCATGGGCTCAACTTCTAATCTTTCGAGAGCAACACAGGACGTAAAGGCTGGAGTCCCAGATTGTGCCAGAGGCAGGCAGTTCTGCGGCCCAAGCTGGGCCAAGCTGATCTGACCTGGGAATGTGACATATTCTGGAATAGTCATTTCGTCAGCCCAGGCAGGTTGTTAAATCAAAGGCTTGGGCAGCTCAGGCTGGGGGACCTGTGTGTCTCAGCCTGTGTGCTTTCTGCATCCCCACTTTCCTGCTACTGACTTCCTGGTGGCAACCACAGGCAGAGGAAAACTTCTAGAAGAACACTTCTAGGGGATTGTTGAAGGGTCCACACAGCCTGGTCCTGAGCAGGTCTGGACCTCAGTTTCCTCATCTATACAGTGGGGAGTTCCTTTCAGCTCATGGTGCTTCTGTAACTGGTAGCTGACGCCAAAGACTATTACAGGTGGTGCCCTTGGAGGGGGTCGCTGGATGGGTAACCCAAGGAAAAACGGGAACAAAGTATCGCATTTGGGGTGGAGGCTGATAAGAAATATAAGGGATTCAGAAGCCGCCTCCAGCATTCCTTGTTCCAGGATTCAGCGTTCGGGGTTCCGAGTTTGGGATTCCAGCATTTTTGGATCTTTAGGGGTTGTGGGGCCAGCAATTCCTGCCCCCGCCGTGCTGATCTCCCAGAAGGCCGGTGCGGGCCTTTGAAGGAGGCGGAGAGGCCTCCCGCAGCCAACCTGAGAGAGGAAAAGTTCGGAGCCTTTGCAGGTAGCTGAGCGACTGAAGCTGTTCCTGGGTTTGCTGCTGTCACGGCCTGGCAGGGGAGGCGGAGACCGGGAGCCGGCGCCTGGCTGGGCTGTGAGTGTGGCTGTTTGTCTGGTTCTTTGAGTGTCTTGTCTGGTGCTGCGCCGGGGCACCCGGCCAGCCGGGAGCGTCTCCTGCTTTGCCCACTGCTATCTTGGGGCTTCGGATCCGGCCTACAGTCTTGCTGCCATGTGCTTTCAGTCCTCAGTGGCAGGAAGACGCCGTCCCGGGGTGCTGGTGTTTAGGACTTTAAAACCCTGGACGCGGCTTCGGGTGAGGGAACCCGCCATCTTGGGCCTCTGTACCGCCGTTTTCCCTGGTTTGTTAACTACGCCCGTTACTGTTGCCTGAACCCGAGCGGTCTTGTAATCACGCACGTGGGAGAAGAACTCACGCAGTGACCGGTAACGTATTTTGGTCAGTGTCCTTGGCTAGTGTAGTGCCCCTGGCTGCCCCGTATCAATTCTGAGGGGCAAGATACTGAAAAAATGCTGCCTGTCCACTTTATTGCTTCCCCTC
>NW_004567110.1:10877972-10882035 GCF_000260355.1 Condylura cristata | reverse complement strand
CCCCGGCCCCCCCAGTTGCACCAGCCTCCTCACTGAGTCCCACTTCCTCCACCTGTTTCCAGTGGACAAACACAGGTCTACCCACCCTCTCACCCACTCCTCAGAGCCTCCCCTGGACAAAGCAGGGCCTCGACTGTTGTCTAAATACAGCTTTCTTGCCTCATGTTTATGTCACATGTTTAAGGGTTACTGGAGTCCTGCAGACCTGGCTTGGAGCCAGCTGAGTGCGGAGCTATGACCACGGTTTCGCGCCCCTGCTTGACCCCCGCGCCAAAGCCCCGGGCAGACGCAGAGGAGGGCCGCCCCTGGGCGGGAGCGAGGCTGCCCAGCCGAGGCTGCTGCCTCCCCTCACGGCTGGAAGGTAGGCTGCAGACGTGAGCAGGGAGGCTCAGGCAGCGGGCAGATAAGGGGAGCTGAAAGCAAGCCCTGGGCCGGAATTCTGGCCTCACCCCTCACTGACTACCGGGCTGAGGCCAGTTTCTCAACCTCGGTGTCTCAGTTATCGCATCTGTGAGACAGGAGCGATGATAACAGCACGTACCTCCCAGCTCTGGGGGTTACCGGATTAAATGAGTTGATATATGGGAAGCCGCTCTGGGCACCAGAAGAGTGATTCATGCTCTCACTATACTTGACCCACCCTGTGAGGGTGCGGGGCCCCTGACTAGGTGGGTACCCCTGACTAGGTGGGTACCCCTCTCAGCAGGCTTCCCTCGCTTTGGGGGTGGGGGGTGCGTCCCGGCAGCCCTGCTGGATTCACGGGCTGGGCCAAGCAGATCTGGGCTTCGGGGAGTGTGGTAGTTTTTGCAAGACTCTGTCGGCAGCCTGGGCAGGTTTTCACATCAAGGGCTTGGGAAGTGGGAGGCAGATATGGGTTTACTAAAACAAAGAGGGTAAATAAAGGAAGCACAGGGAGAAACATAAGGACATCAGAAGTCAGAGAGAGGGAGGGACCTCTCCAGCCCTTTCAGGCGGCTAAGGAGGTAGGCTCTTGGGCTAGACCTCACCTGCTTGCTGTCTGTGATCTGTGTAACCCTGGACAAGTAACTCCTGTGCTTCCGGACTCTGCATGAGGTGGTAGCTGACAAGACCCCCTGTAGGTTACCGTGTCTGCTCTGATTGTTCTGCTACTCCCGTGGGTGTGGTCTGAGACAGACCTTGTCTTACACCAGCCCTAGTTTTGCCAGCTTTAGGATTTGGGGTGGTAACTGATGGCCTTTAAACCTTCCCTTTTCATCTGTAAAATGGAAAAATGCCCATCGTCGGGCTGTTTTGAGGACCAAGAGCAGCCACATGTGGCAAGTGTTCACCAGCCAGCTCTGGATGTAGGGTATTTCTGATTTGCAGTGTTTGCCAATTTCCATGGCACAAATATTCCCACCACAGCTCATTTCAAGATACGGTGTCATATCTTTGAATGTGGCATTAGAAAGCTAGAGGCGCCCTTAAATCACATTGCCATGCACCCATGCGACTGACATAATCTGAGTCTAGATCATCGTTAAGGGTCCTGAAATAATTAGAAACTGTTGAGTGTTGAGTTTTTATTACATTTGTTTTTAATGGAATTTATTTAATGGCGAGTTTACATAATTGAATTTTTAATGATTGCTGACTTTAGTTACCAGCTTGCAAAAGCTGGTGTCACCTGACTCCACATAAGCTTAGTAGGAGCTCGGATTTAGAGAGAATCCCGCACGGGCACTGCACGCAGTGAATGATGGTCTGTGTGATTCTGGTCATTTATTTTATTATGCAACTTATGAGAGCAGTGGAAATTTCAGGAGAAAACACATTTTAAAACTCCTCTTTTAAGAATTTAGAGTCGCATTGTTTGAGGAACTTAGCCTTGAGGTTTACTCATAAAATTACTGTGCTTATCATAAATTCAAAACTGAGATCAGGAAAGCATTATAAAATGTTGAGTTGAAAGCATAGGAAAATTGCGATTGATGATGTGTTGTGTGTGATAGTGGAAAGCTGGAGAAGCCGGAGGAGGAAGGCTAGAGAGCCATGCGGTGGTGCAGCAGAGGGAGGAAACAGTGGGTCATGCAGAAACGGTCATGCAGAGCATGGACCAACCCTGTGCTGAATACAAAAGAAAGGCATTCTGAAGGGCAGGGTGTCCGTTCATTACACAGGACACCTCCAGGCACCGAAGGGACATTCCATATTCACAGTATGTATGTTTTTGTATCTGTCAGCCGTCGCAGGGCTAAGTGGGCTCTTACATGTTGCCTAGGTGCAGAATTAATTCAAGGACGATTTACAAAGGTGTGGGCAGGCTTGGAAAAGCAACCCGTGGTGGTAAAGTGTTCCAGCGCTATGAGCAGCCCTGTGCCCCAAATGTGCCCTGGACTGACAAGCCTGCCGGGTGAGGACCACCTGCAGGAGCTGTGGGAGCAGCCAGCACCTGCCCCCAGCAGACGCTCTTACTCCCTTGTAGTAAGGGAGCAGAGGGCATGAATACTTCCCTTTCCTGCCACCTTCTGGATCTCCCGAAGCTGCTTCCCATTGGCCAAATCCAACTAGAAGCCAGAACACAAGGAAGTCATTGATGTTCGCCCTACAGATGAGCTTTTAGGGGCCAGAGTCAGGCTGAAAGGAGTACAATGTGGCTCCGGAGGTGCTGGGAGAAGTTGCCCATCACAGATTCCAGGACACAAACCAAGCATGTTAGGCTGGATGTTAATGAGGGAGGGGAAGAAATGGGGGTTTGGGGTATAAAGAAGCTCACAACATAAAATTTCTTTCCCCTGATATTGACACTAAGCATTTCTAGAAGAGAGGAATGTAATTAACCCAACACTCAAGTTTCCCAGCTTTCAAAGAAAAAGAAAATCTGATATTTGCTGGGAAAACAGCAACTACCCTAAGCACTTCTTAGAAAACACCCTTTTGCCCTTGTTCTGGCTTCCCATGAGGCTGGAGGAGTTGACTTCTTGTGGGAAAGAATGGGCTGGTCACCGTAAGGACCATGTGATGAAAAACAAAAGTGAATGGGTGTGTGGGCAGTAGATCAGGTCTCAGGGGTATTTTCAAAACTCTGTGTTTATCAAGAAGGAGGAAGAAAAGACGTGTAGGCAATTGAGAAAGGTTGCTGTTTTTCTTGTAAGAAAGAAAATGTGTATGTAAAGGCAAAGGAAATGGTACGCTACGTGCCAGAACGGAAAGGGTGGATTATGAGTAGCTTCTTCTATTTTATTTGTTTTCTTCGATTTTTAATCTTTATGAAGTAAACCTGAATTTTTATGTAATGAGGAAAGATTTAAGGACAATCTGCATGACATTAGTAGCTGAAGGGGTTGGGATGGATGTTACCCGAAGCTACCACACATTTCTCCCCTGGGCCCATCTTCACCTCTGCCTCCATCTCCTACACATGATTTACCTGCTCAGGGGAACTGACTAATTCAGTCATTTGTGGTAGAAGTTCAAGGAAGTGACCTGGGCTTGGCTGAAAACAAGAGGGTTATTAAAATGAGGAATTCTAACCACCACTTGGGAACATTCTCCACCTTCTACCAAGAGTCTGAGTGGGCATAAAGAAGTAATCCTCCTTGGAATTTGGTACTTCTATTAGTTTTGTAGGGCATCCATGACCAAAAACCATAAACAAGTAGGCTTATAACAACAAAAAATGACTGCCTCACAGTTTAGCAGGCCAGGCAGTCAGAAAGCAAGGTGGGGGCAGGGTTGGTACTGTCTGGAGGCTCTCAGGAAGAATCCGCTCCATGCTTTTCTCTCAGTTTCTGTGGTTGCTGCCATCCTCGGCATCCCTTGGCTTGTGGCTGCGTCACTATACTCTCGCCCCATGGCGTGGCCTCCCTGTATGTCTCCAGGCGTCCTGTGTAGGGACACCTGTCCTTGGACTTAATGCCCATCCTAATGCTCTATCACATGGTTACATCCACAAGGCTCTGACTTCTTGTATTTTACAAAATAATTGGGGCTAGGACATCAACATATCTTTTTTTTTTTTAAGATTTATTTATTTATTCATATAGAACTGGGGTACAGGCCAGAGATGCGGAGGGTGAGAGGATTCACCAGAGACAGAGCG
>NW_004567110.1:10842640-10877872 GCF_000260355.1 Condylura cristata | reverse complement strand
GACCTTTTCTCATGAACTGCAAGTCAGCCAAGACACAGAACAAAGAGCCACAGTAATTGTTACTATCTCACAAAAGGGGCCTGTTTGCTGGAGCTTCATATAGAACTGGGGTACAGGCCAGAGATGCGGAGGGTGAGAGGATTCACCAGAGACAGAGCGGGGAGCAGAACAGGCAGATCGATGAAGTATACTGCTGAGGGGAGCAGTGGGCGGGTCAGGAGAGGTCTGCCATGCCGTGTGGTCACCACTGGGGCAGGCGGGAATCGAACTCATGCGGAAGTGGCTTAAGCTTCTTGGTGCTGTGCTTTAACCCGGCACCACCAGGGAGGGCCCGGACATCAACATATCTTTTGGGGGACACCTTTGAACCCACTCTATAATAGTACCACTGGCCAAAAACTTATAATTTGCCTGAACAGAGAGGAATCACATTAGGATATGAAGTTGTCATGAATTTTTAAAAACTTCTTATTAAAATATAATCTAGAACAGGAAAGTACAAAAATCACATGTTCAGCTCCACTCATATAGTCAGCACCTAGACGAGGAAGCTCAACTTGACCTTTTCTACAGAATTTACCTCCACCTCCTCCTTGGTGTCCTCACTTCTAATTCCATCTATGTAGCTGCCAGTATTTGAACTGATAGGAAATAATACAGAAACCACTTTTTGCGTCTTTTTTTTTTCACTTATATATTTTCAGATTCACCCATGTTGTGTGTAGCAATAGTTCATTGATTTCTAATTTCTCTATAGATTCCATTATGTGACAAGCTCACAGTTTAGTGTTGGTGGATATTTGTGGACTTTTTGTATGTGTCTTTTGGGAGAGAGAGGTATATATCTCTGTTGCGTGTATACCTAGGAGGAGAGCTGCTAACTCACAGGGAAAATACATCATTTGTGGTAGATATTGCCTAGCTTTTCAATGTAAATTCTTGAGGAATTTACATTTCTACCAAAAGTGGACGAGTGTTCTGGTTTCTCTGTATCATCACCAAAACTCGGTATGGTTTTTTACATTTTAACCATTTTAATGGATATTGATATCTTCTATAGTAAGTTCTTTAAAGCAGCATTGTTCATAAAAGCAAACAAAACAATAAAAAAGTCTGAAAATAATGGAAAGACATGATAAGACGCTTTAATTTATGAAGCTATAAAATTATATCAGCCCATGTAAAAAAAAAAAGAAATTTATACATCTCTCTTTTTCTTACATCCACCCTTAGCATACTCTGTTCCCTCTGCCTGAAATGTTCTTTGCCAATTATTCCCCTGGTCACTCATTCCTGCTCTTCAGGCTTTATTCTAACCACCCTTTCTGACCAGACTACCCTATCATAAATTCTAATCTTCTTCCTCCAAGAACCCAGTTCTCTTCCTTGGTGGCAATGGACAAATTTCTACACGTTGTGCTGTTACTTGTCTTCTCCATAAGTGTTGGCATTGTGAGTGCCAGGCCCAGTGTGTGGGACTCCGCTAACAGCTCATGTTCTGGCCAGGTGTGCAAAGGATTCATTTTCTAGTGGTAATAACAGAGATAAATAGTATGCTTACCACTGATAATAAATTCTTCAAAGGAAATAAAATGAATGTTGACTGGGAAGGCCACACTAGGGTGGTGATATTCAAGTTGAGACTTGAAAGAATGATAAGAATCCTGTCCTGCAAAAAATATGGGGGAGATTATTTTGCCAGGGGAGGAGTGAATGCAAAGGCTCTGACTTCCTCACTGCCCTAGTGAGCTATTAAGAGAGTCAAAGGGAGGCTGTAGATGATATCAAGAGGAAGGGGTCAGTGAGATCATAAAACACCCGGAAGACCATGTGACGGAGGTTGGATTTCTTTGAAAAAAGTGGTGGTAAACCAGTGGAGGATTTTAAGCAGAAGAGTGACAAGAGCTGATTTATATCTTTTAAAAGACTCCTTTGGCTTCCCCAGTTCTTGGAGGGTAAGAATAGAAGCATGAGCTAGGAGGCTATTTCGTTGATCTCAGAGATGAACCAGGATGATACCAGGATAGCCGTGGAGGTGGAGAAATGTGGGTGGATTCAAGGTATAATTTGGAGGCTGTCCTACAGGACTTGATGATAGATTGGGGGTGGCTTATAAGAAAGACAGGAATCAAGCACGACTGCTTATGGCCTGCATTCCTTGGTGAGTGATGGTGCCACTGAGAAGGGAGGAGAATGAAGGAACAGGTGTAGGAGACATGCATCAAGATTTTAACATTGTTAGTATGTTAACTTCATGGTGAGCTGAAAGATGCCTAATGGACATCCAGCTGCTGACACCAACAAATTAAATGGATACAGGGCCTGCACCAGGAGGGCTGAGGTTCAGGATAAGAACTTGGGAGCTAACAGCATATGAATAGCATGTGCAGCTCTGGCACCAGAAGGCAACCTAGCCAGTGTTCTTTCAACATTTGCAAACTGATCAAAGAAAAAGCAGAGTCTCAGCAAAGGAGACTGAAAAAAAAAACAACTTAGCTTTCTATGAGGGAAAACTCAGTGTTGGAGTTTTATCAAAGCCCAAGAAGAAGGTGATAGATGAAGAGAATAGTCAACTGTGTTAGTTGCTTTTGAGAACTTGAGTTCAATGAGAATGAAGAATTGACCCTTGAATTTGGCAACAGGAGATTGTTGCCATGATAACATGTCCTTACCATGATAAGGACAGTTATTGCTAGGTTTGTTTGTTTGGGCTGGGGTTGGGGTTGGGGTTGGGGGGAAGGATGTCTTGGGAACTCTGTTGAGCTCTGTGTTGAGAGTTCTGTTGAGAATATGTTTAAGTGAGAACTGGAGTAGGAGAGAGTGATTAACTTGTGTGTGTGTTGTGCACATTATGATGTGTACTGTACAGTGGTTCCCAAGCCTGCCTCCCTCTGCCCAGGAAGCTCCCCATGCCTTACTCAGCTCTGCAGTCCCAGCGCTGGTATGGTTTACCTGAGGCACAGTAAAGTCTCACTAAATTGCTGAAATAATGATTTTAAAATAAAATCCTAGATCCAACTGCCAGACCAGTCAAGTGCTGCCTTCATAGCCTGCGCCATCACTCAAGTGCTCACCGTTTTATCTATTAAATGGGAAAATTGCAAAATGGGGAGAACAATTTCAACCTCATAGAGTTACCGTGAAGATGGAATAAAAGACCAAATGTGAAAAAGTAGTGCTTTGGAAACTGGCTCACCACACAAACACGCGTTAGGGTTATCGTGAGCAGATGACAGACTCCGCAGACTCCGCTGAACTCCCGTTCTCCGAGGCACCTGGCACATTGTCCCCTGAAATTTTACTTGCAAAATCAATTCAAATTGGCTTCAGTACAGACCTTTTCTCATGAACTGCAAGTCAGCCAAAACACAGAACAAAGAGCCACAGTAATTGTTATTATCTCACAAAAGGGGCCTGTTTGCTGGAGCTGGTGGTTTTAGGATCAACCTTCTTGAAGGAGGTCTTCACGTGTCAGCTGGAAATCCTTCCAGGCAGTAATGTAGTAGCATTATCCAGAGAAACAAAGTTACAGTTGCCAACACCCACTGGAACCAGGAATTTACAACTGTATTTAATGGGCTCAAATCTGCTCACCTCACGGTCCCTTGCAGGCCTAGGGACGGCTTCCTGGCCCTGGGCTGCACAGCTGTCAGTGGCATGAGGAAGGAAAAGGCACCTCCGACCACATTCTTGGAATGGGCATCACCTTCGAGCTCATCATGGTCATTATCGGTGCAGCATCAGGTCAGTGAATGCAGGTGCTTTCTCCTGCCCAGCTGCCTCACACATACCGTATTTGCCCTTCGCCATGATGTCAGGCAGCAAGCACTCCCGCTTCACAAATGAGGGGAATGGAAATGGGGGCTCAGAAAAGTTGGGTCCTGCCCATGCTCCCAAGTCAGGGATGCAGAATAGGGACTTTCCTGAAGCCTGAGTTCATAACCACTCACCTGGCCCAGCTCTGGGGGGGCGGGGCGGGGGGTGGGGGTGGTTGGGACCTTTCAAGGCCTCCAGGGTGGATGTGTAGGAGAGCTTGGGTCAGGGTAGCCGTTGCAAAGATGACCGTGAACCTGGGCTCCCAGTGACTCTACTCAGAGGGATGAGTCCTTTTGCTTCTCGCTGTCTCGGTGTCTGTGTCTCAGTCTGTCGCTGTCTTTGTGTCTGTCTTTGCCCTCAGTGTGTGAAACTGGTCTGCAGACAGGCAAGGTGGGGAGCCAGGAGTCTAGGGAGGTGAAGAAGCTTCCCAGCCCCCCTGTGAATCTCTGTGCTTTTTCGGGGGGCTCTCTCTGGTGTGTCCTCTCCCACTCCTGCCCCTTCTCTCTCTCCTACACCCTCTTCACCCTCCTTCCCCTCTCCCTTGATGGAAAACCAGTCTTTTCACACCCACTGATGACCAATTTGCTGATAACAAAGATTTAGCCAAGGGTACCAAGGCTTTGCATCTCTGCATTGCATTCTCTGGAAAGGAAAAGGTTGGATATTGCCTTTCTCCAGCATCAGCAAATCTTTAGGTTGGGACAACTTAGAGCTAGAATCCCCTCCCATCAAAAACAATTATATTCTTAATGTCAGTGACTCACTGTTCCTACCTATGCAAACTAAATTCAAACTTTATGTGTATTGGAACAGCTCTCCGTGGGTGAAATCTGCCCAACTCCTTCCCAAGTTCAAACCCTCCCTTTGATTATCTAATAAACTCTAACTATTACTGAGATTTATTGAGATTTTATTTCCAGATAACAGTTTTGAACGCGGAGTATACAGGACCAAACAAAAACGTTGAGTAACATCTAGGTGTGCTACTTCCAACCTTCACACTTATGTGTATGAATGCAAAAATGACTGGAAGGAAATACACCAAAATGACACAATTATTAACATGATTTCAACCATTTTAATTCTGTTTTCGTTACCATTTTCTCTTTCCCAAGTTCTTTCGACATATTTTTTTATAATTAGACATTATTTTTATCTATTTTATCTATTATCTATTTTATCTATTTTTATCTATTTGGCAATTCTTTCATCTTCCCATTACAGTGGTAAAAACTGAAAGCCAGAGAATGGCTAACTAAGGATTGTCTTGTGAGCAAACAGCAAGAGCCAGGAATTCACACTTGGGTGGTTTTACTCCCAGTGCTGGTCAGAGTCTGGGCTGGCTGTGAAGGTTTGTGTGGAGCTCAAAGCTTTACCATTGTTTGGCATTTGGCTCCTTCCCTCCTACCCCCGCCCACTCCCTCAGCACACACGTGTCTGCAGGCCTCCCGGCCTCCGGTCTAGGGGCCACAGAGTGTCTCATCTTCCTTCCCTTCTCTGCATGAGGACAGCCAGAGATTTGTCCCAGAGCCAAGGGCAGGCGATCAAGCAGGGAAATGACCCTGCTCTGTGAAAACGATCAGTTCAAGAGCGATGAATTTAGCTGCCTTCCCTGGTTGGCAGCAGCGAAGTGGGCAGGGTCCTGCTGGCCAGAAGACCCAGTCCTGACTCCCAAAGGGCTTTTGTCTGCAGTTGGGCCCCAGGCCAGAGTGACATTCTTTAGCGGGAGGCTGCCAGGCCACCGCCAAGTGGCCCACCTGTGGGCAATAAAGAGAGCCAGCTAGAAACTCACCTTTCTCCCAGAGGGAAGACAGCTTTGGGGAGGGAGCCCACATCTGCTGTTTTGTGGCCCATGGAGTGCTGAGGGTTGAGAGGGCAAGGCCACACTGCCCAGAGATGTGTTCGGCTTTTGTTAGGTTTGGTTAAAATCCCAACAAGAGAAAAGAACTCCATTCCTTCTTTGGCTGTTTCCTCTAAAATTCCTCAGGTCACAGGCCTCTCCATGGTGAGAGAGGTCCTATTTCAGAAACCTCCCGCTGTCACTTGCCATAATTACACACGTCATAGTTTGTTACAGGTATTGGTGTCCCGCCCTCCACCCAAGGCCCCTTCCCCCGGTGCTGTGAGCATGGCCTGCTGAAGTCCACAGCTGTCTGTTCTCTGCACAGCTTGCCCTCAGCCCTCAGGAAGCATCTTTCCTGGAAAATTAACTGCCCTTAGTCCCCCAATCTCAGATACTTGTAGCCAAATGCAGACGCGAGGCACCATGTCTGTGACCAGTTCATGTTCCAGAACCGCCTGGAACTGGGCTGGAGCTGGATCGATGAGACTGCTTCCTTCCTTAGCTCTCGCCCTTGATCTTACTGCTTCTCCCACTTTCATCCTCCCAGAGCCCTACAATTCTCTTGCACGGAAATCATTGTGTTGGCATCTACACCTAGAAGACATGCTTCTTTTCACGTTAGTAAGCAAGTTAATGAACATTTATTTCCCAGGTTCCAGACTGAATCCAGATTGAATGTCCAGGGAATCCAGCAGAGAAGCAAATAAACGTGACTTTGCACTCAATGATCTTCTAGTCTGTGAGAGAAGGTGGAATAATCACAAAAAAACTCCAGTTATGATTGTAACTGCAAAATCAAAACTATGGCTCATAGATATAACTGGAATGTTCTGGTAACTTATCCATATCTTCTTCCAGCTCTTTAATTTTTTTCTGTTATGTTGGGCTGGAACCTACAAGTGACAATTTCCAGATGCCCTTACCCACTATATTTTACTGGATTTTGCAAACAGAAGGCAGTTGTGAGACCCAATTCCAATGGCATCTCTCTGTTCCATCTTCTACATGCTGCCTAACTTCTCCCAGTCCCTATTGGCTCATCTGAAAACTGGGAATAAGACAGGTGTTTTACAGGCTTTTGTAAAGGTAACTTAAGTCATCCAAACAAAGCACTCTGCTCATTGCCTGGTGTCATCCTGGGCCCTCCCTGGTGGCTCAGCAGGTTAAAGCACAGCACTAAGAAGCTAAAGCCACCTCAGCATGAGTTCAAACCCACCCAGGAGGTGACTCACGTGGCATGGCAGACCTCTCCTGACCCACCTGCTGCTTCCTTAGCAGTGAACTTCTTTAGTCTGCCTGTTCTGCTCCCCACTCTGAATCTGATGAATCCTCTCACCACCCCTGTACCTCTGGCCAGGACCCCAGTTCTGTGTGCACAAATAAATAAATCTTTTAAAGAAGATTTATAAAATCTTTAAAAAAAAAAAAGATCCCATAGTGACTTGGTGATGGGAAACCCGCGGGGATTACAATTGAGATGGGGAAAAAAAAGAAAAAAAATGTACAAAATGATGTAAAAATAAACTGTTATAGATGAAAAAAAAGAACCCATACATAGCAGGAATATAAGGATCAGGGAAAAGAAAAAAAAGAAATATATATATATATACATATATATATATATAGTGATTGTAATAAAGGAAAAACGAGTATCAACTAACAACTATATACCAGAGACATTCTACGGGGGTGGAGAGGGGAACAGGATCAAAACTGGGGTGGGAAGAGCACGTGGGACTTGATGATGGCACAGGGGTGAAGCCTGCGTGGTTGGGAGTCTCTGCTGCTCCTGCCGAGTTGCTGGCTGCGGAGTCTCCGCGGGACACAGTGGCTCCCAAGAGCCGCTTCCCTGGCTTCCCTGGTATCGCAGCTCCTGCTCACCTGCCCCCACTCCTGACGCAGCTGCTCTCCTCAGTTGCTTCCTGTCTCTCTGAATGCTCCTTCCCAGTCTGGGGCCGGGACTCCGCACCCATCACGCTTCCCTTCCCGGGATGCTGGCGGTCTCCCGGGTTTGCCCTTGGCTCTCTTCCCCTCTCCTTCCACAGATAGGTAGACCTGCACGATCTTTCTTCACTCTCACCAGCTTGACTTTCAAGGCGCTACCTGCAGCTCCAAACTCTGGTACGGAAGGGTCTTTCCAGCTGCCCACTAGACCTGTGTCTCCTTCAGAAAACCTCACAGACAGGTGGAGTTCAGTTGTTCCGTCTTTCCCTCAAATGCAATAATCCATTTGTATTTATTGAGTGAAAATCATCATTGGTTATCTGATCATTGGAACGGGAATCCCAGGATCACCTTGGCCCCTTCACTGCACTTCCCATATCCAATTGTTGCCAAGTTCCACTAATTCTGCACCCTAAAGAATTCTCCCCCTTCTTCTTGACACTGCTGAAATTCAGTGCTCACCACTGTTGCTTGGGCTATGACAATAGGTTCCCCACCAGGTTCTCTGGAATTGCACGATCTAGCAAACTCAATGAGGGCAGGGATCACAACTTAGGTGGAAAACGTACAAAATGAAGAATGATGTAAAAAATATATTTAAAAAATAGTGATGATGGGCCCTCCCTTGTGGCGCAGCGGGTTGAAGCACAGCTCCAAAAAGCTTAAGCCACTTTCTCATGAGTTCGATTCCCGCCTGCCCTGGAGGAGATCCACATGGCGAGGCAGACCTCTCCTGACCCGCCCGCTGCTCCCCTCAGCAGTGTACTTCATCGATCTGCCTGTTCTGCTCCCCACTCTGTCTTTGGTGAATCCTTCGCATCTCTGGCCTGTACCCCAGTTCTATATGAATAAATAAATAAATCTTTTAAAAAAATAGTGATGATTTTAATTGTTAGCAAGTCTTGTTTCTTGGGTCCAAACTGACTTCCTTATAATCTTTACTCCTATACAGCTGTTCCCAAACGAATCCCTCTTGCAACTGAGAGTATTTCCGCCAGTGAGGTTAGGTCTCATGACTTTTCTTCAGGACTCTTTTATTCTCTTTTTTTTCAAGGGTCTGGGTTGGTTCCTGAACTGGTCTCTTGATCAGTTTCAACTTTTCTCCTAGCCAGGCCCTCTTTCAGACCTACCAAGAGTTGACCCCACTGATTCTCTGGGGTGGTCATGCTGGCTCCACTGGCTTCCCATGCTGACATTAATTACTGTTATGCACCCCCTTGATGGTCGCCCAGACCTGGGACCTGCCGTAGATGGAAGCTCAGTACGGGTGTCAGTACGGGTGTTTCCAAGAGTTGGCTTGAACAGGGACATAGGAAACAAATTTCCCTGTTATGTCATTACCTGTCATCCTGTGATTACTCACCAGACCACTTCCCTCCTCTGGACCACACAGCACACAGGGGAGAAATGGATGGTGACTTTGATAGCGAAAAGCATTCACCAGTCCCTAGATGGGCGTGGCGATGAGAATCAGGGGCCAAACATCCTCTGAACCTGGATATCTGTGAAGTGCGGCCCCTTACACCCCTGGCTGTGACCCATTCGGGCATCCCTTCTGCTTGCTGACTCGTGTTTTCATTCAGTATTTACTTGTCATGTGCCAACCCAGGGCTGAGTTGTCCATGCGTGATCTCTTGCTGTCCCAGTGGCCCCTGGCGTGGGTGATAGTGCAGTCTCTATGGTCACATCACTGGCTATGGGCTGATCACCTGTGTATCTTGCTGTTGTCACACAAGCAGAGTTTGGGTTTGGAATCATGTTTTTGACTTCCAGATCACCAAACCACCGCAGGACCAAACTGTTCATATCATCTTTCGAGACATTATTAATCAGTGGTTTTCAACAGATTGTCTCTTTTTGTTTGTGCTTAGGGGTGGGGAGGAGTAGGGGGGAGAGGCAGATAAGTGTGTAGTAGATAACTGCCCAGTTATGTTAAAGAGACCTTGCCCAGGGACACACACACAGCCTAAGATCTGGCTCGTGGCAAAGACCCCAAAGCCCACATTTCTTCACTACACTGTGCTGCCCCATTCAGCCTGTGGATATTCTCATCTGATCAACTCATCTTTTCCAAACAATCACTACAGACCAGAGATAGTACAAGCACTCGTCACCTCAGCCTCAAGGTGGCATATAGTCTGGGTGTGATTTTACCGTCCAGAACTCCCTGGGCAATGACGTGGGACTATTGAGAGAGAAGTTGCAGATTCTTACAAGAGAAAGTGCCTCTGGCCAGCATTTCCATGTACATTGGAGCATGTTGTCTAAAGCAAACTCTAGAAGAGAAGCCAACTCTTAGGACTCACGAAGAGCACCTTTGGGAGTTGCACGGCAGGTTTCTGTAGGCTTCAGGAAGCGTGGAGGTAGGAAGAGCTTTGCAGTATGGCTCCTCCTCTCAGTCCCCAAGATGGATGTTTTGAGAGCCTGCCCTTGGCCCTTGGGACTTGGTTGTCTCTGTTCCTGGAGTCAGACTCTGAAGTTCATGTATCAGGAGAAAAGGAAGATGTCACAGGCTGCTCAGAAGAGCAGGCAGGTGGATGTTAACCTTGCACCCTGAACTTGGAGTAAGAAGATGAGTTACAGATCAGCTTGGCACTAAGCAGCATCCTCAATTGGGGTTCAAATCGGATGGATTCCTGGGATCCCACCCTTTGTGGTTCAGGCTCCTGGATCAGGCCTGTCTCCTCTGCACATGAGTTTTGGATTAAGCAGTTTTCCCCAGAATCCTCCCTTAGGCAGCCCTGCCCATCTGCCTCAGAACTGTTTGCTGGCTCTGTTCTAACATAAACAGTACCTGAAAAACGGGGAGATGTTTAAAGCCCTAAGATGTTTCTGTGCCCCCAAATTAAAGTATGTCTCCTTAGCTTGGTTGTGTGGCTGGTGACTTTGCTGCTCCGTGACGCCTCAGGCAACAACCTCTTCTGGTGGGGTGTGAATCTGCCAGGCTCAGGCCTTTTTTTTTTTTTAAAGTTTATTTATTTATGCATACAGAACTGGGGTGCAGGCCAGACGTGCAGGGAGGGGGTGAGAGGATTCACCAGAGACAGAGTAGGGAGCAGGACAGGCTGAGTTACACTGTTGAGGGGAGCAATGGGTGAGACAGGAGCGGCCTGCCGCGCCATGTGGGTCACCTCCAGGGCAGGGGATCGAATTCGCGTTGAAGCGGCTGTGACTAGTTTGCAGGGCTGCATCCAAACCTATTGTGCCACCAGGGAGGGAGCTCTCTACCTGGCTCTTCCCTCTCTAGGCCTTGGGATCCTACCAACTCCTCTGGAGCTTAACTTCCGACTCCACTCTGGTCTGATAAAGTCACGGTCACAGAGAGATTCAGTCTCATGGCCCCCATCTCTGTGACATCCTCAAAGCCCCCTCTGGGCATATGTAGACCCCGGGGACACGTGGCAGCGAAGGCCACACTGTTGGAGGTGGTCTCTTCCCCTTCTCCACACTTCTCTTTGCTGTCTCTGACCACACCCAGTGATGGGAAACACAATGCTCTAGGTTTCTGGCTTATAGCTTTTAGGAACTGTGTGGAAACTGTGCATTTCATGTGAGTCACTCATAGTAAATGTTAGGGCTGAAATGCCTTTTTTTCTTTTTTTGCAAGTTACAGAAACCTACACTTACAGGTTGTCTGTTCCTATTTCTGTGATTAACTGTGTCATTTGGTAGCACCCACAAAGCCGCAGGTTGAGCTGCGCTTCTCCGGGGAAATGACTTAATTATAATGCTACCCAGATGTCCTGGCGACAAGAAACATGGCACTTATAGGTTACAAATATTGTTTTTCATTTGAGCCTCATAGACGACTAATGGCTAAGATGACTCTGGGCCAAGGATTCGTCTATGACTTCTATGTGTGTTGATTCCTTACCAACACAGCGAGGCTAAGAAGCTTGCCCATATTCACACAGCTTCTGAATAACTTAACCAGAATCAGTATCCAGCTAACCTAGATGCAGAGTCTTTGTTTAATGATAAAGCTATAATGGACACCTATCAGCCTGGGGAGGAAGATTTAAATATTCGCATTTCACCTATTGGGGACCTGAAGGCTAAAGAGGTAAAGTGACTGAGTGAATTAATGTAAAGTTGCTGAATAGGAGAAAATATTTGCACATTGTACATTCAACAAGGGGTTAATATCCGAGATCTACAAAGAATTTATGCAATTCAACAAGAAAACAACCCAATCAAAACATGGGTAGACAATCTCAACAAACACTTCCCCAAAGAAGGGAGACAGACGGCCAACAGGCAAATGAAATAGTGCTCATCACCACTTACTATCAGGAAAATGCAAGTCAGAATTACAGTGAGATACCGCCTTATACCCAAGAGAATGCCCTATAGAAGAAAGGTCAGAAACAAGGAGTGTAGGTGAGGAGGCAGATTAAGGGAACATTGATACAGTGTTGTTAGGACTGTAGTATGGTTCAACCTCTATGAAAAATAGCACAGAGGGAGGCCCTCCCTGGTGGCGCAGCGGGTTAAAGCACAACACTAAGGAGCTAAAGCCACTTCGGCAGGAGTTCCATCCCCGCCTGCCCCGGAGGCGACCACATGGCGCAGCAGACCTCTCCTGACCCACCTGCTGCTCCCCTCAGCAGTGTACTTTGTAGATCTGCCTGTTCTGCTCCCCACTCTATCTCTGGTGCCCTCTCACCGCCCCTGAGCCTCTGGCCTGTACCCCAGTTCTGTATGCACAAATAAATAAATCTTAAAAAAAAATAGCACAGAGGGGCCTCAAAATATTAAAAATGCATCCAGCAATCCCAACCTGAAGAATACAGAAACACTAATTTAAAGGGATATATGCACCCTTAAGTTCATTGCAGCAGTATTTACAATGACCAAGTTGTGAGAAGCTGAATTCCCAGTGACAGGTGAGTGGATAAAGATATGGACTACACAATGGAATACTACTCAGCTGTTAAAGATAATCTTGACATTTGCAAAAACATGGATGAAGCTGATTGGGGATTATGTTAAATTAAGTGTTAAGGGGAGAAAAAAAACGAATGATATGAGGATGATTTCACTCATATGTGGAATATAAAACAGTACAGGAATAAACAAAATTGAACCAAAACAAACTCTAGAAATCTGACTGCAGCATTGAGTCTCATGGGAGTGGAGGATGGAGTGGAACCCACAGGAGGGAGGGCCCCAGGAGACCAGAGTGGGGGATTTTTGGAACTTGGAAGGTGGGTGTGGTATGATAACACACATCTGAATAGGTGTGAATCTGTACTGCTAAATTATAGATAGTACTGAAACCAACATTACCCGAAAAAAAAAAAAATAAAAAATAACTGTGCTCAAGTTGTTTGAGAGAAAGATGAAGAAATGAAGAGTTTCACCAAAGTATTGGCTCCAGAGGGAAAAAAATCAAATAAAAAATCTAGAACTGAAAAATCATAACTGAAATTAACTTAACAGAATTAACAGCAGAGCTGGCAACGACAGAGAGGATAGTAGGAATCTCCAGACTTAAGCACAGACTAGGTCAACTACAGAAGTAAAAAAATATATAGAACATGTTAAAAGTCTAAAATACAATCAAAGTCCCCAGGGGTGAAGGGACAGAACAAAACAAATACTTGAAGATAAACAGGTTGCATTATTTTCAGGGTATTAAGCGACTTCCAGTAGCTCACTACCGCACTTGATCTTCATGGTGACTTTATGAAAGCTGCCCAAAAATACTATGATGTCTGTTTACAGATGAAGAAATGTAGTCTTGAAGAAGCTGAGGTTCATCAGCCCGTAAGTTAAAGCTCTTCAGCCCTTCAAGCTCTCGGTGAGCATTTGCTCAGTGGCACTGGGACAGAGCTTCCAGAGATCTGCTCAGGTCTTCTTGATTTCATTTGTAAACTTGTGCTACATAGTGATAGTGGCTCTTAGGAATGGTAAATGTATGTGAAAATAGAAATATTTTCTTATATTTAGTTTAAAAAGATAATTTTTTAAAGCTAAAAACAAATAGATTTTGTAATGAACATGGAAGTATTGTTGACAACAAAGCACAAAGGCCAGAAGGAAGGAAAATGGAAACCTATATACTTTAACATAAAAAATTTTTTTAAGATTTAAGGTTTTTAAGATTTATTTATTTATGCTTAGAGAACTGGAGTACAGCCAGTTAACCTTCAGTGAGGTAGCATTGTTTTCATTACATTATTTAGGTTTCGAGTACACAGTGTTGTAATTCCACACTGGTAAACACTACGTCATGATCAGCCATCAGAAGTCTAGTTTCTCCCCATCACCTTACCTGTTTCACCTACCTCCCAACCTCCCCCTCCTCTGGTGACCCCAATCTGTTTTCTGTCCTCAGGAGCTTGCTTTCTTTTGTTTTGTTGTTCACTTGTTTTTTTGTTTGTTTGTTTTCTTTCCTTTAACACTTAAGTGAAATCATATGGCATTTGTTCTCTCTCTGTCTTATTTCACTTGGTATAATATTTCTCTGGCTTAGTTCACTTAGTATAATATCCATGTTGTGACAAAATGTCATCTTTCTTCGAGTGGAGTAGTAGTCATTTGCATTCCTATATACATTCCTGCTCTGCACAACTTCTTTATCTGTTTTTATCCCCAATAGACACATGAGTTGTTTCTGTGTCTTGGCTGTTGTAAGTAATGCTGCAATCAACAAAGGACTGCATGTGTCCTTTCTCGTTAGTGCTTTTATGTCCTTTAAATACATTTCCAGAGGTAGAATAGCTGGACCATATGGTAGTTTTATTCTTCAGTGTTTTGAGATACTGCCACACAGCTTTCCATCATGGTTGCACCAAGGGACAATCTCATAAAGAGTGAGGAGGGTTCCCTTTTTCCACATCCTCACTGACACTTGTGGTTTCAAGTTTTTTGTTTTTTTTTAAGATTTATTTATTTATGCTTAGAGAACTGGAGTACAGCCAGAGGTGCAGGGGCAGTGATAGGATTCACCAGAAACAATGAGGAGAAGAGCAGGCAGATCGACAAAGTACACTGCTGAGGGGAGCAGTGGGCGGGTCAGGAGAGGTCTGCTGCGCCATGTGGGTCACCTACGGGACTGGGGATCGAACTCGCACTGAAGCCGCCACAGTTCAGCTTAGCTTTGCAGTGCAGAGCTCCAACCTGTTGGCGCTGCCAGGGAGGGCCCTCAAGACTTTTTAATACGAGCTGACCCCCCCCAAGCAGTGATGTGATAGCACAATGTTGTTTTGACTTGCACTTACCTAAAAAATAAGTGATGACAAACATCTTTTCATGTGCCTATTGGCTATTAGTGTGTCTTCTTTAGGGAAGTATACTGTAGACTCTTAAAAGCTCTTCACGTTGTTCATGAGGTTTATGACACTACTTAAAGAGAATGCATTAACTCTGATATGCGCAATATAAAACTGAGAACAACCACTAAAATATAATCAATAATTGAAAAGAAGTTAAGAGGGAAAAAAGAAGAAAAACTTGGTGGGGTAAATAGGATACAAATAACAAGATGGTTGACTTAAACCCAATCACATCAATAATTACACCACCATAATTATAAACCAAATGTTCTAAGCATTCCATCAAAAGGCAGATATTGTCAGACATAATATTAAAAATGTCAGATTGGGGCCCTCCCTGGTGGCGCAGCAGGTTAAAGCACAGCACTGAGAAGCTAAAGCCACTTCCACAAGAGTTCGATTCCCACCTTCCCCGGAGGTGACCACATGGCGCGGCAGACCTCTCCTGACCCGCCCGCTGCTCCCCTCAGCAGTGTACTTTGTCGATCTGCCTGTTCTGCTCTCCACTGTCTCTGGTGAAGCCCCTCACCACCCCTCAGCCTCTGGCCTGTACCCCAGTTCTGTATGCACAAATAAATAAATCTTAAAAAAAATGTCAGATTGGATAAAAATGAAATACTCTGACAATCTCAAAAAGTATGGGACAGCTAGAACTGTCCCATGTTGCTAGTGAGAGTATACAGTGGCACAACCTTTTTATAAAGGCTGTTAGTGAGAGTATAAAGCTGGCAATGTCTGTTGGAGAGTGATACACATGTATATACATACATAAACGTTTATTAATATGAATAAGCCCTATGTTGTATGTTGTTACATAGTTTGTTACATTGCTAATGTGAAATATTCATATATAGCTATAAATTTCAATATAGCAATTTTATGCAGCAGAAATGTGATCACGAAAAAGAAGAAAAATAATGAGCATACCAGTACTTTTGTAATTTCTAAATCCAGGAAACCACTCATATTTCCATCAATACTTCAATAATAGGCTAGTTACATCAATATGGGGAATTCATACAATGCAAGATCTTAAGATAACACAAAGGAACAAACTACAACCCATAAACAACAACAGGGTTGAATCTCGTAATATGATTAAATAAAAGGAACCAGTTTAGAAGCATGCACTGTATGATTTCATGTACATCAAGTTCAAAATTGGGCAAAGCAGATCAATTTGGAACAAAGTCAGAATACTGGCTTTTAGCAGGTGGTGTCTGGGCGAGGGAAGCTGTGGGGTGGATGATGATATTCTAATTCTTGACTTCTAGAGTTGTTGCTTGAGTGTGTCAGTTCTATAAAAATGCATAAAAACTTAGGACTGGCCTACTTTGCGACATGCATTCATGTCATGTACAATAAAATGTTTCCTTTTAAAAATTAGACCTTTTAGGGCCCTCCCTGGTGGCGCAGCAGGTTAAAGCACAGCACTGAGAAGCTAAAGCTGCTTCCGCATGAGTTCGATTCCCGCCTGCCCCGGAGGTGACCACATGGTGTGGCAGACCTCTCCTGACCCGCCCGCTGCTCCCCTCAGTAGTGTACTTCATCCATCTGCCTGTTCTGCTCCCCACTCTGTCTCTGGTGAAGCCTCTCACCACCCCTGAGCCTCTGGCCTGTACCCCAGTTCTGTATGCACAAATAAATAAATCTTAAAAAAAAAAATTAGACCTTTTAGATTGGGAGACAACATGTAAAGATCATGGAGGAATGAATAATATGGTAGATGAAATAATATGGTATACGGTATGTGAAAATTACAGACCGCTCCCTGCCACGGAACCATCACGCACAAGGTAGCTTCCAAAAGGGCCGAGAGCTGAGTTTACTGTGGACAGGTCACGGAGGGCCGGTGTGCTCTGCTGAGGTGTGGATTGTCAGGATAATTAAGCCTTGAAAGAGCTAAAGATGGCATGAAAATATCTGAAATTGAAAAGCAATTACTCCCTCCAAACCTTAGGGTCAGTGGGTGAGGAGGGACAGAAGTAGACGCAAAGACTAGCTAAGATGCTCGTGCCCAAATCCAGATGAGTGATGATGAAGGATTGAATCTGGCCAGTGGTTGTAGGGATGTAAGGGGAACAAGACTTGATAAGAGGACTGTATTGGATGTGGGAGGTGCAGAAAAGAGTTGAGGATGAGTCCTCAGTTTGTAACACAATGACGACAGGGTGTGGTCTACCAAACGAGGCAGCAGAAATGCAGGCGCAGTTCAGGGAAGAGGAGGGAGTCTAGGTCAGTTTTGGATAGTTTGGACAGATAAGGCAGCACTCAAGTTGAGGGGGCTTCTTTGGGCGTTATTTTGGGGTTCTCTGTTTGCTGGAATTCATGTCTGATTTAAATGCCAGGTCTCTGTGGCTCTATAATTACTGTTGGGCCTTTTCTAGTCACAATGCACATTCAACACACAAAGCCGTGGTTGTCGGCAGCCCGCTGTCAGCAGATCCAACAGCCCTGCCGCCCTGGGGTCTGAAAGACTTCATCTCTCTTTCCTCCGCTGCTCCAGACAAAGGCTGTCTATGCACCATCTATTTCAGTCATTTTTATGAGTGCCGTGGAATATTTTCAAGCTATCCCTTTTAAGCATTATCTCTTGGCAGTTAAGAAAATAGATCCATTTCAAGCACTGGAGTTTCTGAAAAGGCGTTTAAAAATAGCTCAGGGTTTAGACAGCTGCAGCTATTGGGAAATGGAGGCCTGGGCTTGCACTTCTGCCGGTTTCCATTTCAACTCTGCAGCTGGAAATTGGTAGCTCTTCCTCTGCAAGGAACAGATACAAAAGGAGGAAGGAACGGACTGGGACTCTTTCTTGACTTGGATTATTGAGAGTCCCTGGGGTAATGGTGAGTGGCACATCAAACTCTTGGGTTTGCAAAAGCCTATCAATATTGGGATCTATCTTTATAATTGGAAATGGAAAAAAAAATAAGGCTGTAGCTTTTGTTGTGCAAGTCATAGGACTCAAGCAGGTTGAAACCCTCTTGATTGGTATACTGATGGAGAAAAGATACTGATTGACAACGTCTTACTGGTACAGCAATGCCAGAGAAAGCTGTTACTGCCCCTCGCAGCCAGGGTCACAGAGCCAGGCTGTGGACGGCCGTATGGATCCATTACCCATTCCACTAACTGCCTTTTAACTGGAGCTACACGAGAGTCTAACATTTCTCAAAAGGAAACAGGACTTGGATTTAAAAGCAGAAACCCAAGAATGTGCACGAACAGATCTCTGCTCTAAGCACCACGCTGCCATGCCACCTCTCCCTAAGTGCTAAGTTAATGAGTGACTCTTTTAAAATAAGTAAAGATCACTAGCCCCCTTGAGTCTCATTTCTCCTGCATAATGGATATAAAAACATCTCTGGGCAGCCTTCACAAAATTGCTGTGAAGATCAAATAGGACTATGGACTACTGGGAGTAGTTTGATACTCTGGAAGGTCATTCAGTGGTGAGCTCAATCAGTGGTGACTGAGCACCTACTATGTGTCAGGCATTGTCTGTTGAGAAGGTGGGGGTCAATACTTTTTTTTTAAGATTTATTTATTTTTACTTATGCATACAGAACTGGGGTACAGGCCAGAGGTGTGGGGTGGTGAGAGGCTTCACCAGAGACAGAGTGGGAAGCAGAACAGCACATCAATGAAGTATACTGCTGAGGGGAGCAGCTGGCCGGCCAGGAGAGGTCTGCTACGCCATGTGGGTCACCTCTGGGGAGGGCGGGGATCGAACTCATGCTAAACTGGCTTTCTCATGCTGAAGTGGCTTTAGCTTCTTAGTGCTGTGCTTTAACCTGCTGCGCCACCAGGGAGGACCCAGGGGTCAATACTTTTGGGAACCAAGTTAATGAAGTCCTTGCTTGCTTATATGCTGTCAGGGAGAGATGAAAAATAAACACACTGAGTAAGTAGGTAGCCATGGCCAAGAGGAAAAGAGTAGGATTCAAGCGACCTCTCTGAGAGGTGACATCGTAATGTCACCATTGACATTTTAAGGTGAAGGAGAGCTGGGTGAGCACATGTGCCAGGGTGTGAGGCCGAAGCAAGATACTGTGTCCCAGGTCAGTGGGGCTGATGCATGTGTGTGAGGGTGCCAAGGGGAAGTTGTGGGGGAGAAGATAGGGGATTTTGGGGGGAGAGTGGATAAGGCCTTAAACTTTCACTCTCAATGACATAGGACCACTGACGAGTTTGACACAGAGAAGCCATGTGACCTGGCACATTTCAAAAGGGTGACACTGGCCAGTGTTGAGACTGGATGTCGCTGATAATGGTAGCAGTAGGGCTGTGACACCAATTTGTGGGCTCAGTAGTAGTTCAGAAGTGGGGTCAAAAGTTTTGCCTTCCATCTGTGTTTACAAGGAAAAGCCAATGAGATGTGATGAGTTAGGAAGAAAAGCTAGAGAGTGGATATTCCAAAATCCAGGTGAAGAATGTGGATAAGGGCGGGGGCAGTGACCAAGTATGTCCAGTTCTGCGACTGCCCACAGATCGGGCAACATGAAGGGCATGGGTGACCTCATGCCATGGAGTGGGCTGAAGGAGGGATAGGAGGAGGGAAACTGGAAATAGAGAAAAGGTCTTGTTTGACTCTCGCATTGGAGATATCATTTCCGTAAAACATTATACAGGTCTGGGGGTACTGTTGAGGGATGTGTATGCTTTATGAGATGATCACCACAGAAAGTCTAATTAACATCATCAGCAGACATATTACCGTTTTTTCCCTGTGAGGAGACCTTTTTACATCTATTCTCTTAGCCACTTTGAAATAAGCAGCACAGTATAACTAACAGTAGTGTCCATGCTGTAATTTACACCCCCAGCATTTACCCATTCTTAACTGGAAATGTATTTCTTTTGATCCCCTTCATTCATTTTGCCCACCCACACCTGGTAACCTCATTCTACTATTCTCGGTGAGTCTGACCACGCTAGATACCTTGCAAGGTAGATGTCATTGGAATCATATAGTACTTGTTTTTTCAAACTTGGCTTCTTTTTTCACTTAATTTCTTTGCTAGTGGTATAAGGTTTTCAAAGTTCATTGTATTATAGCGTGTATCAGAATTCCCTCCCTTTTCAAGGGTGAATAATATTCCATTGCATGTACATGCCACACTTTGTTTATTTATGCATTTGTCCACAGACCTATTGGCTATCACAAATCCCACCAAAATAGGTGTACAAATATCACTTTGAGACTCCACTTTCAGTTCTTTGATGCATACCAGGAGTGAAAATGCTAAGTGAGGGAGAGAAAAGTTTGCTTTAAAGGAGAGCAAAGAGATGGGGGAATTGTTAGCAGCAAAAATGGGGTTCTGAGAGGGTGACATTGGCACAATCCACATAGTTAATGCAGATTTCACCATCTTTACAAGTATGCCTGTGTCTCTCTGTGTCACTGTGTGTAGTCTGTGCCATTGTATCACGTCAAGTTGTGTCAACTCATGCAATCTTGACCACAATCAAGATAGAGAACTGTTCTGTCACAACCAGGGCAGATAAGCATTGGGTAACACTCTGTCCCTGGCCATAGGTGGGAATATTGTTTCTAAAATAACAACAGACCCATTCAGTTGGTTTTCCAAGGGCTAAGCTCTTTGTTCTCTTCCTTTATCCTCACAGTAAGGCTATCTAGCATGTTCTGAGGAATCACTGTGTGCCGGGAACTCTTCTGAGAGCTTGACACGGGTTAGTTCATCTTTGGGATGCTTTAAGGTAAATGGTCTTGCTTGTACCTTACTGGTGCAGAGACCTGACACCTCAATGACCAAGTAAACACCATTGGAAACTCATAGAAGTACATTTTGAATTCAAATCTCTCCAACTTCAGAGTTGGCAAAAACAAACTCTAGGTGGTGTTCTCCCTCTAGAGCCCCTGACACACAGTGACCTGGTTCCCACACACCCTCAAGCTCACATTCTGGTGGGCAACCTGGGGAGCTGTGTGCTTTCCCTCAGGCAGTGGTGGCTTTCACATGGGGTTGAGGGACTGCCTACTGAGAGGGTGTCCCCCAACAGAGGTAGCTGCCAAGAGCACTGCTCTGGATTTAGTTCATAAATCCAGGTGGGAATCTTATATTGTAAAATAGGCATCAAACATGTTCATGAAGACTCTGTGATGATTCTAGGTGAAAATATATGCCTGATTCTCTGGTCCGTGCTTCAAGGATGACCAAGAAAAGAATGAGGGTGCAGGGGCATCCCTGCTGGTAGAGGGATTAAGTCTCAGTGCTCTCAGTTATCACAAACCATCTTAGGCACAAGTTTGATCCTCGGCCAGAATTCACCCACATGGTACAGCAGACCTCTCCTGTCTCCCCGCTGCTCCCCTCAGCAGTGTATTCAGTAGATCCGTCTGTTCTGGTGAATCCTCTTACCCCCACACCTCTGGCCTGAAGCCCAATTCTTGTATGCATAAATAAAAAGAAATCTTAAAAAATAAAATAAATGAGGGTCCATTCCCAAAGGGTCATGCCTACATGCAGCCTGTTTATTGTACCAGCTCGAGCGGAAGAGTGCCCAGGGACAAGGTTATCGAGAAAGTTGTCGTTCCAAACCCAGTGGGGGCCGCAACTTGGGCACACATCCAAGCAGGCCTTGTCCACGCTTGTGCGCTCCCCAGGCTGTGTGTGAGATCACACAGCTGTGTGAGTTGTGTCGTTCACAACCAGGAGGCCGGGGATCATTCTTATGACCCAGCACCACAAGTCCCAAGGTAGACATGGGAGCTGCCCCCGACCCAGGCCAAAGGCCACCTCAAACAGCAGGTCCTTAAGGACTGAAGGGGAACTGTCTTCTAGAAAAAATAAAATTGAAATTATACTTTTTAAAAAAAGAAAGAAAAAGAAAGTTATGAAGAAAAACATTTGGGCAATGTTAAGGTGACTTTACCATTAAATGTGAGAACTTTCCTAGACAGGTGATCTTACATTTTCACTTCTAGGTCTCCCTTCTGCAGAAACATTGACTCATGTCACAGAAATACATACACAAGGAAGTTCACTGCTGCTGTGGCTTCAATAGAATGATGGGAGACAACCTGGGTGTGCAAAGATAGACATGACCAAATACAGGTGGTGGTGGTTACATACAGTGGAATACTATGTAGCCTTTGATAAGATGCCAATGTTCTAGCATTCCAAGATGCAAGTTCTGTGAACCAAAGAAGTTTCAAAGCTGTATTGTTTATTTTATATTTATAAGTGAGGTGAGCAATAATTTGGGTTTATATATGTAGAATACTATACCTACAATACATATTTTAGTATATAAGTATGTATTTAAACATTTGATCACATATTGTAAATGTATTCCTGTTTTAAGAGAGATCTAGAAGGATTTGACACCCACTTGTTAACATTGGCACCCCTGGGGAAGAGTCTCAGTTTCCACACTGGCAACATGAAGATATAAGTTGTATTTACTCTCTCATGCTGTTGCGAGACACACAGAAGATCACGTGTGTGAAGTTGAGGACCTGGCACAGCAAATATTCAGTCATCCTTTGCTTATTGTGTGTTTCCTCAGTCTGTGGTGACAATGGCTCTAGAAATAGCTAAGAGCCTTGACAAGCTTCTACTTACTTATAAGAGGAATCATAGCAAGCACTGGCTGAAGTTGTTTCTTGACAAAATAGCACAGACACCTGGCTAAAGGTTCACGTATACTACAGTCAAACCATGTGCCTTATAAGGCCCATGCATACATTTCTAATCAATCAATATACGTGTGCTAGATGAAGCATCCAGCACTGTAGGTAAACAGCCAGCTAACAGTCTACTCTAATACAGGCCTCATGCAAAGCCACCCTACTGATTGTTGAGCTTTTATGGAGTTCAGGGTTCTGTTCTGGTGTCACTGGGGATTCATTTCTTGTCCTCAAGTAATCCATTATGTCCTCAAGTAATCCCTTCACGTGGTCCCCAGTGGTAACTAATTTGTGATTCGTGAGGGGCATGAATGTGTCAGGGCCGAGTATTCCGTGCAGCATCTCACTGAACTTCATGAGGTGCTTGCTAATGTCAGTCCATCTCATAGGGAAAGGAACTAGTTTTAGTGAGAGCAACATGGAAAGACAGAAGCAGAGGTCTGCCCTTTCTCACTGTACCCCATTGTATCTGTTGGCGGAGCTACCATAACAAAGAACCACAGCAGCTAGCTTAAACTACAGAAATGTACTGTCTCACAGTTCTAGAGGCTGGAAATTCAAGGTCAAGGTGTGAGTAGGACTGGTTCCTTCTGAAACAGATGTCCTCTCCTAATTTGGTGCTCACCAGCAATGTCTGGTTTTCCCTGGTTTGTAGATGTGTCATCCATCTCTGCGGTCTTCCCCTTATCTCCCTGTGTGTGTCTGTCTGCACTTCCCCTTTTTGGTAAAGACAGAGTCATATGGGCCTTTTTCCTGACTCCTTCGGTAAGAGCTGAACAAGAGCACATGAGCTTTTGTGTACCCCACAACAGCATGATGGAGTAAACACAACTTTTATTCTGACTCCTTGGGTAAGAGCTTAACAAGCAGGCCAAACAGCATCTAGACAAGGTCTTATTAAACTTACGCACAAGGGAAACAGCACTAGTCTTCTGAGGAGACCTAAGAAAAGGATTGTAAGGGATTAGTCTGCCCGAGCAGGGTAGAAGGAAGCAACACCTTAACATTTGAGGGGGGTTGTGGGGGGCGGGGTGTGCTGGGCCATACTGGGAGCATACACAGAAGAGTAACATACTTCTTCGTGGTCTGGTGTCCTCTGATTACCATAAGCCTCTATCCAGCAGTGTGCATTTTAACATGCGAATGAGACCCAGTTACTCTTGATCAAGAGTTTTTACCAGCTGCGTATGTGGGACCCTTGGCCATCCGCCTTCCGGAAAGTTGTGAAATAATCATTAGTTAGGAAGTAGCTCCTTTGGCTTAGGCATGGTGCCTTGGGTCAGTCTGGTGGCCACGTTGTTTAAACAAGATGCTGGGTTTGTGACCGAGTCCACTGCTCAAACAGGATGTGAGGCAGCTGTCAGCCTACCAGCTTGGAATTTCATTCACTCAGGCTCTCTCAAGCCTGATGACTACATCTTAACTTGGTTATCTGCATAGACCTTATTTTCAAATAAGGTCACCGTCACAGGTACTGGAGGTTTGGACTTCAACATCACTGGGAGGTAGGATGGGGGGCGAAGTTCAACCCATTGCATTAACCTTCAAGGCTTTGACATCTTTCACTTGAAGCTCTTCTTCGACTTCCTTTCTGAGACAGTCTCTGTCTCAGTCAGGGTTTGATCTTATCCTTGACATCCTAATGAGCTACCACCCATACTTGTCAGGGGTCTTCTTCTTATTGAAGATGGCCCAGTGGTGCCAGCTGCTCTCCCCATTGATAGGAACCAGCTGGCATGATGAGTAGGCAGATCAAAGTGTAACAGCTACAAGGTTGTGATAACATTGAACGGTCTTTATTACTTGTTATCATCCAGGCACTAAGTATTTTACATGAGTGACCGATTATTCTGCACAGCAGCCTGAAAAGATAGGCATTACTATATCATTTTCTAGATTAAAAAAAAAAATTAAGGTCATAGAGACTGTGTTCTTTATTTTTTTAAAAAAGATTTATTAATCTATGTATACCAAACTGGGATACAGGCCAGAGGTGCAGGGACTGTATGAGGATTCACCAGAGAGAGAGTGGGGAGCAGGACAGGCCGACTGATGAAGTACACTGCTAAGGGAGTAGCAGGCGGGTCAGGAGAGGTCTGCCGCGCCATGTGGGTCACCTCCGGGCAGGAGTTTACCAACTGGCACTGAAGATGCCACGCCAGCTTCGCAGGGCTGCGCTCCAACCCCCTGTGCTACCAGGGAGGGCCCCGAAACTGTGTTCTTGTCCAAAGCCACTGACCCCAAGATTTAACCTACACCATGCCTGCCACACCACAATTTAGAAACGCCAGCAAATGTGAATTTATGATTTTGCCTCCTTTCCCATGAGGGTTTTAGGTTAAAATGTCTTTTTCCCCTTCCCTTGATTCAGGTTGGTTTGGAACCCTGCCTGGGCCTTATTAGCTCATACCCCGGGGCTGTGGATGAAGGCGGAGGGTTACATGGGCAGTAGCCATGCAGTGTGGCCTTTGAACAAAGCTGGGCAAGACTCGGAAAAGGAAGCCTGTCCCCAGGGGCCCGCCCTGTGCAGTTTTCCTCCTGGCTGTGGGACCTCCACACTCTCCACTCCCTTGTTTGGGAACTGAAGTGAGCCCAAGGTTTATTTGGAGGTTTCTCTTGACGTTACTGTTGAAAACACCATTGTTCTCGTTGTTGTGCGCAGTGGGCTGGGCAGCCTTTCCCAGGGTGGGAGTCCTTGGGCAGAGGCAGCAGCTCAAGCAGGGAGAGAGCTGCAAGGGCCCAGCCAGCTGCCTCCCACTGTCTCTTGGGAGCTCCAGATAGTTTTCTGTTTTCCTAATTATGAAATTATGAGTATGTCTCCAAAACTACAAAGATGTATATGAGGAAAAGCAACAATTCTTCTCACAATCTTAGCCTTGGGTACATGGGTTTCCATCATGCTTCCGATTGGAAATAAACCTTATATACATATAATAAATAAAAAGGATCATATTTTTTTAAAAAAGATTTATTTATTTATACTTACAGATCTGGGGTACAGGCCAGAGGTGTGGTGGGTGAGAGGATTCACCAGGGACAGAGTGGGGAGCAGAACAGGCAGATTGACAAAGTACACTGCTGAGGGGAGAAACAGGTGGGTCAGGGGAGGTCTGCTATGCCATGTGGATCACCACCAGGGTGGGGATTGAACTCGTGCTGCAGTGGCTTCGTAGAGCTTCATAATGCATTAATCCATTGCACCTCCAGGGAGGACACAGGTCGTATTTTTTATCTGCTTTGCCAGTTCATGCCATGGAAGCGTGTTCTACCCATACAAAACTATATTCTATTTAATGACTCTACAGAGGCTGATAATTTCATGGTGTGGATGAAGCATAATTTATTTAATTAGGTTGCTCTTGATAAACATTTATGTTGTCTCCTATTTTTTTCATCACTACAAAGAATATTGAAATAATTCATGTACCTAAGTCCTTGTCTTCTTGCTCAATTATTTCTTTGGGATTAATTTATAATAGCGGAGTTAATGGGCTAAGGGGCAAACATCTTTGAAAATTAGAAGTTCTGAGTTGTCTTTCCAGATTGTCTCTGTTAGATACCGTGACTTTCTCAGCATTCGCTTTCTCACACTTGAAAGTAAGTCTTCTTCCCCACTGAGCATTACATATTTGACTTACACAACTCAACATCAGAAACAGCCCACCTTTCCAAAGATCTGAATAGCTATCTGAACAGCTATGTCTCCAAACAAGAGGTGTAATGGCCAACAGGCGCATGAAAAGATACTGATCATTTCTTATTATCAAGGAAATGCCAATCAAGAGATAGTGCCTCCTGCCTGTGAGAATGGAGATCATCAAAAAGATAAGGAACAGCTAGTATTGAAGAGGATGTGAAGGGGCCCTGTTACTCTGTTGGTGGGGGTGTAAATTGGTGCATTCATTCAAAAACACTGTGGATATTCCTTGAAAATTAAAAATAAAAATGCCAGTCCTTGGTGGACTAGAGTCAGTGTTAAGGTCTCATTCAACTAGGTGTGGGGGCAAATACCGAGAAGCAGTCTTCAGCTGTGAAGAAGGTAGCTAGGGTAAAGGTGTTAGAGCTAGAGCAGCGCTGGCCACCTTCAGGTCAGTGAGTTTCAGTCAGAAACTCTGTGTCACTGAAATCTGATACAATTCCAGTCATGCTATGAACTGAACTTCCCGAACAGAGAGTTGCTGGTGCAGAGGGAGGAACAGTGCAGAAGGAGCAGAAGACAGGCGAGTAGCTTTCCCTTGGTCTCTCATCTGTATTGCTTGAGAGCTTTGGACCAACTCTTTTGAGACTGTGGCATCTGTCTTGGCCCTCTGGTGGATTCATCTTGTGTGGTCCAGTTGACTCTCCGAGCCCCTGGCTCTGCCTGACCTTCCTGCCAGGAAGGGGTGCCCTGGACTCCTGGCAGCCTGACTCATTTGGATGGGTGGTTGCCCATGAGGGGATGGGTGATTGCAGAGTTTAAATGAGACTTTGTTCTTCTGAACCTCTCACTGATCCTTTGTCCTTTGAACTTCTCACTGGTCAAAGCCCTTTGAGCACACTGGCATCTCATTATTTTGCCTTGATGTCTGCAGGTGGCATGAATCAGTAGAATGGGTGAGATGGGTCTTTCCCCTTAACAGATTGGGGTCCCTACATGAGCACTGGATTTCACCTAATACCAGCTTGGGTTGTCTATGATTTTTGTCCTGTGTCAAAATCACACATGTGACTGGTGGAGGAGAAATGAACAATTTCAATAGTCTCTTTTATTCTACTCTGGTCTTTTTGACAGCTGCCAAGCAATTCCATTATGTTCCTAATTTTTAAACCTATTTTCCAATGAATGAAAATGTGCAAATTTTTTGCAACAAACAATGCTGATGTGAAACTCCACATGGTGTTTTGCGCGTTTGTGAGACTATTTCTGTCAGTAACAGAAGAGTGTGTATTTTAGATTTTGATGGCTTTTGCTGAATTGCCCTCCCCTATGAGTGTGTTTTCTTTTTCATCTGACTAAACTAGAGTACTGGGAAGCTGTGTCCCTTTTCCCAGGTCATAGCAATGATAAGATTTTATCATAACTTGACCTTTGTTGGACCCATCTGTAAACCTGTATCCTCTCCATTACCCTATGGCATAAAATCCTGAAATTCTTTTCACCATAATCACCTGGTGTTTACTTTTTGCTTCCTCACCCCTTAACAAGTAGCAAGAACAACCTTACCAGGAAAGGGCCTTAAGTAATTGTATAGGAGACACCAGAGAATGGGGGAAGTTTAAGTTTGTCGGGGTGCAAAGGAAATCATCCCATACCCCCCTGGGTTCTTCTAGGTTGACAAATAATCAAACATCAGACAGACTGATAAGATATTGTTTAACAATAATATGTATATTCTCTGTAAACATGGGAGAGACCCACAGAATTTAGACGCCATTTTAAATACCTTGGTTAGACAGGGGAAGTTGAGGGAAGAAAGGGGATTTCAGTTAGGGAGCTACAGGTAGGGAAAACAAAGGAATGCGGATCCCCACCAAAAACAGATAAGAAGATTTTGTGTTCCCTGGAAAAATCCTTACAAAAACTAGAAATTTCAAAAGCAACTCCACACTTAACGTAAACCTCTTGCCATAAAGACTTTTTGAGCAGATTTTTAATCTTCTACAAGTTCCACTCCAGGGTTGGCACTGGAAGAGGAAAAGGGCCATGACAGGTAGGAATTACAGTTTCCATGTGGTCGAGAAAACAGGTTGAGTCTCTGGGAATGAGCAAGAAAGGTGACCCAGCCTAAGAGGGAGGCCTGGGGGCTTTCTGGAGGCTTCCAGACACCTTGCACCTTAGCCCAGAAGTCTTTGACAAGACATTTTTTTTTAAACATGATTTGTGATTTTTTTTAAAGATTTATTTATGCATACAGAACTGGGGTACAGGCCAGAGATAAAGGGGTGGCGAGAGGCTTCACCAGAGACAGAGTGGGGAACAGAACAGGCAGATCGACGAAGTACACTGCTGAGGGGAGCAGCGGGCGGGTCAGGAGAGGTCTGCCACGCCATGTGGTCACCTCCGGGGCAGGTGGGAATCGAACTCATGCGGAATCAGCTTTAGATTCTCAGTGATGTGCTTTAACCTGCTGCGCCACCAGGGAGGGCCTTGACAAGACATTAAGGAAGTTAGCTCCAGATTCCTCCTATGAGCTGAATTACCTTGGTCCTCGTAACACTTCTGCACAAACAGTGTTGCTGAGGAAGCATGAATCCTGCTGTCAGAAGCATTTTCTTACGCCATGGGTTGAGTTACGACTCCTGACTTCTCACTCTTTCTGCTTCTGCTAATTCCCCACCTTCCACACGCCTCCTATGGGAGACCTGAAGTGACAGCAGGTGGGGGCTCCCCACAGTGAAAGTCAGCATCTCCTGGTGCCTCACCTAGACTGTGTAGAACTGATGGCAGCTTGCAGTCAATTCACCAGCGCTCAGAGCTGGGACCCTTGTCCTCAGACTCCGAGGCAAGCGATTCAAACGCTCATCATCCATAAAATGAAGATACTGTGGAGCAGAGTTGCTGTGAGGATTAAGTGAAATCTACCCTGGATTTCATTTTCCCTGATCCCCAAGTTGCTTAGAGGATGGTTTTGAGTATTTGGCACAAAGGTGAATAAGGATAAAAATACTGACAACATTGAAGGGATGTTGACCACAGGTTAGTGTTCAAAGTCTTCTCATAACTGACTCACCCATTGCTCCATGACACCCCCCCACCGCATGCAAGCAAAAATATTCAACATTATTTTATATTGTGCTTCCCTTGGTTTCTGTGGATTGGGTGACTAAGAGCAGCTTAACTGGGTGGCTCTGGCTCAGGTCTCCTTAGCTGTCAGTTGGGGCTGTATTATTATCTGATAGCTGACCGGGGCTGGAGGAGTTGTGCTAAGGTGCGCTGCCTACGTGCCTGGCTCCTGTGCACATGCTGGTCATTGACAGAAGCCTCGATTCCTTGGCAAGCACACCCCTCTGGAGTGCAGCTGTAAGCAAGCCCAAGAGCGCAAGCCCAAGTAGTCACGACCTGGTTTCAGAAGTCACATTCTGTCATTTTTGCAAAATCCTAATTGTTACAGTGATCAGCCCTAGCCAAGGTGGGAGGGGACCCAATGCCAGAGGACCAGGGTCACTGACTCCCAAGTGCCACGGTCAATGAGTTACCAGGGTCACTCACTGAATCCCCCCAAATGCACCTGGAGCAGCTTGGTTAAGAGAGACAGAGGTAAAGGATGAGGCGCTGAGAGTGGAAGATGCAAATTTCAGACTCCTGGGTCAGTGCTGCCCACCAGCATCGGTGCTGTGAATGGCGCCTCCTTGTGCAATGGCCACAATGTCTCCAGTGAAGAAGCCAGGTCAGAGGTGGTTTGCGAGTTGTGCCTGGCTCTGTCATTTCCAACCCAGAGTCTTCAATGCTGCTGGAGAGCTACCAAATATAATATGCTTGACAGCTTCCACGAGTTGGACAGGGTTCTGTAATTTGCGGCGAAGTGCTGCAATGCCTGTTACAAATACTTCAGGACACAGGGGATGTATTATTCCCCTAGCCTGACTATGGCGAGTTGGAGAGAGCCTCCAGCATGCTGTGGCACCCACCTTAGGCTTAATCAGCAGAAACATAGCCCTTAACATAGCGGTGACAGTGAACTCCTATTCTGCACCAAAGTCAGCAGGAAGATGGCGTCGGGAGATTGTCATTGTTAAGGGGGACAAAGACAAATTGGAGCATGCCCAGAGGAGAGAGTCCAAAATGGTGGAGGTCCAGAACCTCAGCCCCTGAGGAAGAGAAGGCCCTGGGGGTCGGGGGTGCTATTTTGGCATTCGTGGGGAGTTCTCCTGTGGCGTCATAGAAGGGGGGATTGGACAGAAGCACCCTTAAATCCTGATCACTCCCAACGTGGCCATGGACAAGGCTCCCATTTTGTCTCCGTTATTTGTGAGAATGCCTGGACTATAGTAAGTGCTTAATAAATAAGATTCACTTCCTTTTTTTAACTTTGCACCAAGGAGGGTGTAAGGGGCAGATTTGCCCCCGGTCTGAATGTGGAAAGCGGGCAAGGAGCGCCTCGCCTGTGGGGGAGTCCTTGCACAGGCTGGACAACCCACTGGCCTGTCTGCCTTGTGGGAGGCAGTCACCGTGCTAAGCCTGTTACACACATTTCTCATTTGTTCCTATTAGCAAGCCTATGAAAGAGGTTTAATTATGTTCATTTTACAGACAGGTTCACAGACATGTCAGACCTTGAAGTCAGCTTCCTGTGGCTCAAAGTCTGTTTTTATAACCATTATAGCTGCTCAAAGGTAGGAGCACGTGGGGTGGGGGGAGAGAAGAGTGGGAGGGCACGCGACAGGAGCCGCCCGGGGTGCTCTCTAGGGCTCTTTCTAATTCAGAGCTTCATGCTCCTCTGCTTTCCTTCAGGCTGTGAAACGAAGTTCCTGGCTCACGTGCTCCAGGCCTCCCCCACTAGCACCTGCCTCCCACCCCCCACTGTCTAGCACATCTGTTGCACGCTTGGAAGGAACAAGACAGTGTAGGTGCTCAGTGCTCCCCAAATGCCAAGCAGACCCTTGCAGAGGGGCGCTGGGCAGCCAGCATGTTCAAGGCCCTGGAATCCTTTCTTTTCTGGAGAAATTATGTGCAGGACCAAAGGAGCCATCGCTCCAGGGCTGCCTCGCTGTTGCCCAGGCCTCCGGCAGGTGTCACACGCTGCCCCACCTCAGCCTGCTTTCCGCTTTTGTCTGTGGGAGCAGAGGCTCGGCCCTGCTCCATTCTCTGACCCCACCCTGCTCTCCTCAGCGGTTGGGCCCTGCCACTACTTTTCTGAAATGAACTCGAGTCGTCTGTGGACTCGGGGAGACCAGAGTCAGCTGTAAATGACTGGACTTCTTTCAGCCTTGGGGTGCTGCTGCCTCTGCTTCCACACTCGGTCGAGCACAGTACCCAAATCTGGACCGCAGCCCTGTCGGAGGTGAGGGTGGGGGGCCTGGCACTCTGCATAGTTTTCATCAGGCTCCCTCTGGGGTTACCTTTCCTTGTAAAATTCAGCCGCGCTCCCTGGCCTGGCCCACTAGGCATTCATGCACGGATCCTGCCTCATTCTGCCTGCCTGGTGTGTGTTCGCTCCAGCTTTCCTTCTTGCTTAAACCTCCTTTGACATTTTTTTCCTCTGGTGAAGTCTTCCTCATGCTTCAAAGCCAAGCTTGAGTTGTTACAGGGCAGCTAGAGGCACTAAACCCAGCCAAGGACAGTGCCCAAATAGCTTGTCTGAGTTCTTCACCGTCACACACAACTGCAAGACCACTCGGGCTGAGGAACCAACAGCAGAGGGATTTATTTAACCAACCAGGGAGAAACAAAGAGTTACAGAGGCCAAAACATCCCGTTACTTTACCCAAAGTCATGTCCAGTGTTTTCCAGTCCTGTACAAAGACAGTTAAAATGGCGTCCTCCCTCCACGGAGGACTCTGAGCTCCTTCCCTGAACCATAGACCTGTGTCTGAGATGGCGGCTTCCTGCCACTGTGGACACGCAGCAGCCAGAGCACAAAGGCAACGGAAGATACAAGAGATGCTCGGTGAGCTGCTGGGATGACCCAGCACACACGAGACAAGTGACGCTGAAAACAACAGCAGCTGAATGCCCCTTCGAGACGCCACACACTCAGTCGCGCCTCTCAGCGAGGCTCCTGGCCTGGCTCTTGGCGGCATGGTAAGACCCCGCCTCCCGGGTCTCCCTCGCCTTCCTCATCAGGCCACAAGGGCCTTCTAAAAGGTCGGCGTGGGGGGGCCCAAACCCGCTAACCCCACTATTAAATTACCAAGGCTGAAACACTGGGTCTCGGAGACCACGAAGACTCTCGAATCCCCTTGTGCAGTCACTTACAGCATTCACTTATCACTCCATCCTACTTTTAGCATTTTCCGTGGGGCTTTCCTTCTTCTTCTTCTTCTTTTTAAAGATTTATTTATTTATTTATTTATTTATTTATTTATTTATTTATTTATTTATTTATTTATTTATTTATTTATTTATGCATACAGAACTGAGGTACAGGCCAGAGGTGCAGGGGCAGTGAGAGGATTCACCAGAGACAGTGGTGAGCAGGTCAGATGGGAGAAATACACTGCTGAGGGGAGCAGCGGGTGGCTCAGGAGAGGTCTGCGGTGCCATGTGGGTCACCTCCGGGGTGGGCATCAAATTTGCACTGAAGCGTCCATGGCCAGCTTCGCAGTGCTGCACTGCAACCCGCTGTGCCACCAGGGGGGGCCTCCTTGGAGCTTCTGTCCTGCTTAGCAGCCCCCTCCAGGGGACGCCACCTGTAACAGTCTTTTAGCTTCAGCCACCAGCTAAGTGTCACTTCGAAGAAGGCCCCTTCTACTGTGCTGTGCTGGTTACAAGGTGCTCTGGCTCTGGCAACCTGGGCTCATGTCCCAACCCTGCCTTTCACCTGCTGGGTGACATAGGAGACGTGGTTTAAGCCCCTGGGGTCCAGTTTGCTTGCTGATGAAAGAAGGTAAACGTTAGGGGGGAGGGCTGTCAGGAAACCATGAACCCACAGCGTGGTGGCCATGAAGCCCTGGCACATGGTGAGCGCTCAGTGGCTCAAAACACTCGACAGAACATTTATGAAACGCCCCGTGTGCTGGTACCTGGCTGGGAAGCACAGAGATGAGCAGTATGGGTCTGTTCTCGCTGCCGGGGACCCCTGGGGACAGACACCCAAGGGACCTCACAGAGGTTCTGGGAACACAGGTCCAGGGTGGAGCATTGACCTTGGAAGCGGGAGAGGCTGGAGGTGAGACTGTGGCAGAGCTGTTGGGAGGGCCCCAGAGTGCCATGAAAGGAGGCTCGAGGTTTCCGTCTCACTGCCCTTCACCTCTATTCCTGACTGCAGGGAGCTCTGCGAGGCAGGGACACCCCATTCCCCCACCTCCCCAGTGGAATGGAGACTCTCTTGCTTCATCATGTTTGTTTCTCTCTAGGATCATTATCTGTTGGAAAGTATGCAGGAGTCTCTCCCACCTTCAAAAACAAGAGCAGACACTCTCCTTGAAGCCATTCCCACCTCTACCTCATTCCTCAGCTTCCTTTTCCAGAAAATCTCCTCCAAAGACGGGCCTGTCATCAGATACACGTCCTCTGCCCCCACCTCCGTCCTCTCCCATCTCGTTCATTCCAACTGAACTGATACGATCAAGGCTCCCCAAGATCTCCACTTTGCCAAAACCATAGAACACTTTTTGTTCTATTTGATTACAGCTTGGACTGGAAGCCGGTCGCTCCTCCTGACTACCGTAGCAAGCACACGGCCTGAGTGACTTTAAACAACACAGCGGGATCACTTTACAGCACTGTATGTTAGACATTAGGTGGGGGTTGGGGGGGCTGTTTCAGGCAGCTGAAAGCCGGCATGGGCTACCTAAGGGGATCCACTCTCTCCACTTACCATGTTGTAGCAGCTTCTTTTAAAGGCTTCTCACAATCTTTGGTTCGTGGCTTCCTTCATCTCCGAAACCAGCACCTCTGAATTCCTCTGCCCGTTCTCCCAGTCTCCCTGGCTCCCTCTGACCAGCGGGGAAAGACCTCTCTTCTTTTAAGTTTCACCCCAATAGCACAGGATAATCTCCCCATGTCAAGATCCGTAACTTTAAGCACAACTGTGCCGTCTCTTGTCAGGTTAGGTAACAGATTCCAGGGTGTGGGCTTACGGCTCTTTCATGGCCATTGTGCTGCCCACTACACTAATTGTCCAGAGCTCCTCTTCGCTTGGCTCTAGAATGCCACTCCTTCCTTATCTTCCTCCTGTTGAACTGGTTTCAGCCTTCTTCGCTATATATTCCTCCTCAGCTCTTCATTGTGAGAAGAACCCGGCGCTTCGTCTTGAAATCCACACCCACTCTGCTCCTCACTCTCCCATCTCTATTCTCAGTCTCTCCTGACTTCCAGGTTCAAGATTCAAAATACTTGCTATGTCTCCTCTTTGCCGACTATAGACACCTCAAAGTTAGCATGTCCAAAACTGATCTCTAACTTTTATCCACGTTATCTTCTCGCTCGTTCTCTTCCTCATTGCAGAAAGAGTCGCCTCCATTTAACTCAGGTCTGAAAAGCCTACGAGTTGTTCTTAGGATGCTCTGCTTTCTTATGCTCTGCTTCCTATCTGGCAGCTAGTATCTTCAAATATTCCTTCAAAATAAGTCTTTGGTTCCCCTGTGTGTACTCCTTGACCAAGACACTGCTGTAGACCACCTCAGCTCAGCTGAATGACTGCAACATGTGCCAGGCGCCTGCTTCCATCTGTGTCCTCACCCCACCCTACTCAAATCATTCTCCACACAGTATGAGTGAAACTTTAAATGTGATACCAGAATTCTACTGCAGGATGATTTGTAATAGCAAGTAGTGAAAACAAGCTAAATGTCCATTAATGGACAAGTAAGTAATAAAGATGTAGTTTGTATACACAAAGGAATACTACTCAGCTCTGAAAAGACGAAAATGTGCCATTTGCAACAGCATGGATGAAGCTTTTAAAATTAGATTAATTTTTATATATTTTATATCATTGTTCTTTTTTTTTAAAGATTTATTTAAAAACTGGGGTACAGGCCAGAGGCTCAAGGGTGGTGAGAGGCTTCACCAGAGACAGAGTAGGGAGCAGAACAGGCTGATCAATGAAGTACAC
>NW_004567110.1:10816487-10841511 GCF_000260355.1 Condylura cristata | reverse complement strand
CCTCAGCAGTGTACTTCGTCGATCTACCTGTTCTGCTCCCCACTCTGTCTCCAGTGAAGCCACTCACCACCCCTGAGCCTCTGACCTGTACCCCAGTTCTGTATGCACAAATAAATAAATCTTTAAAAAAAATTACTTTGGGGAGGGGTGAGCCAGCTTAGCCAGGGAGTGGGACATCCCTGTTGAGAGAACTGCAGAAGTGAGAAGGTGGGAGGTGAGTCCTGGGAAGGAGACCTGTGGTGATGATAGAGAGACCTGTGGTGCTGTGGCTGCTCTTGGGGATAGGACAGAGGATGCTGATGAGGCTGGTGGTGCCTGAGGGGAACCCCAGGGGACCCCAAAAATCAGTGCCCAGGCAGATGTCCAGCTCAGACGGCGACTCCTGGCCTCCACCTCATCCCTCTGGTCTTGGGACATAGCTCCCACCCAGGACCTGGGTCACAGTAGGGACAGGCTCTCTCTGTGTGGGACCACTTCCATCTTCCACTTTCCAGCCCAACAAAATCTCCCAGAACTAAGAAATTCCAGTTCACAGAGTTGAAAGGAACATCCCCGGATGGAGATCAGCTCTAGGTGAGGGCTGGCAAACCCTGCTGTCTAGAATGGTGATGAGAACAATAATATCACAGGGGGTAGCCTGCTTCTCTGCCCCAAGGTCTCTTAGCTCCCCTGCTTAATCCTCACAGCAACTCGGAGAAGGGGGTTATTCATCCCCATTTAAAAAACATACACTGAAGGCCAGAGAGGTGACCTTGTCCAAAGTTCACAGCACAGCACCGAAGCTGGAACTGGGACTCCATAGCCCCATCTCCTTCTGTTCCTCTTTTGCTTCCAGCGCCCAAATCCCTTCTGGATAACGAGGCCTGGGCCCTTTCTCTGAGGCTGCGTGAGGCGTCTCTTCAGTTTGCCTTTTCTTACTACTGGCCATGTTTCTCTACCCTCTCTGCATTGGGTATGGGTCTCTGTGCCCTGCTGCCAACGGGCTTCCATGCCTTCTAACGCTGGCTTGTCCAGTCGAGGGGAGTTGCCGGCCACCACAGGAAGGTGGGCAGGCGTGGGGCAGGGCATTTTCTCTCCTGACGCTTCCTGCTGATTGTCTGGTTGGCTAACGAAAGTCTTAAATTCTTGACAGGTAACCCCTTGCAGGTAACCCCTTGCAAACAGCTCATGTTTACAGTAACCATCGATTCCACTTGCCCTTCAGACCAAGGACTGAGAACAACTCCCCTGTTGCTAGAATTTGCCCTGTTCCTCGCTGGTTTTTCTAACTTTAGCACAGAGCTATGTAAATAGTCTCTTCATTAAACTCTCCTCAATTAGTCACTTGACTGTCCCATCTATTTCTATCAAAAGCCCAACTAATGCAATCATATAACCCTATTTAGGTCAAATAATATCCCCCTGTAATCCAGTAAGGGAGGCCTGGAAGGATGTCCATGAAAACACGCTTGTTTCCCACGCATGGTGGGATTTGGTGGGATTTCTACTAGGCTTTTCTGAAATGTTTAAACTCTGCGGTAACAACCAGGCATTAGCGTTGATTCCAGGAAAACAAACAAGCAAAAAAGAACAGTTTTAAAGGTCAGAGAGCAGAGAGCTCTCTGCTTTGTGCAATCACAGCTGCTGTTCCAACTTCAGGTCCTCCTCAGCGAGGGCCCCTTGGGCCCCCATGTTCTCAAGAGACTGATCTCCCTCTGGAGAGAAGGACTGCAGTGTCCATGGGCCAGCCGGGCACCCCTGAACATCTCAGCAAACAAGTTCAGAGCTGCTCTTGACTGTCCCCTCCTGCCTTATGCTGGTGACCTATCAGCTCCCCTCCACCCCTACAGCAACCAAGGGCAGAGGGAGCCAGATGAAACCCCGGGCAATGACCTCGGAGAGAAACTGCCTCTCTGGTCTCATGGGTCAGCATGTGTCTGCCAAAACGAAAGAGAGGACTTCCAAAGGAATGCCTCCTTTTTTCACAGCGCTTGGCTATGAATTAATCATTGTTTATCAGCGCTGTGTGAGCCTTGGTCCCAGTGACGGCACTAAGACATAAATCACAGCTCTTTGAGGCTGGGTATGAGGAGGGGGCCCACGCAAGCTGTGAAGAGCTGGTCTTCTAACACAGGAAACAAATATCCTTGTTTTTAAGCGGCTGGGAGTGCGTTCTGGGCTATTTATAATCTACTGCTGAGCTAAGGCGTTTCTGCAGCTGGGCCCGAGAGATAACCAGCACCGTTTTCTTCTCAAGCCAGGTCTGCAGAACAGACCCCTCTCCAATGATAGCCCACCCACCCCTCCTGCCCTGGGGGCTCCAAGAGCCCCCCGAAAGCCTCTCTGCCTCAGTTTTGGCTTCCAAGAAAGCAAGGAGGGTTTTTAAGAGCACCCTAGCTCAGAGATGAAGGCAAGGATTGTGACCCGCTGGCCAATGGGTTTGCCTAGAACAGGCCTGTGAAATGTCTGTGGAACTTGGCACAAAGGGCCTTTCAGAGATACGGGGAAGGGGCACATGCCATGGGCTCTACTTGCTTTTCCCAGACAGAAAAACAGGGTCCTAGGGAGGGCGAATTCCACAGCGCTCCCATTGTGTGTCTTGGCAGGAGTGCCTGCAGAGCAGAACTGCTGGAATAGCGCTCCAGAGACCTGAGCCCTAGTCCTGCCTCTGCTATGACCACCTGCTGACTGGGGCCCATCCCTCAACCTCTGGTCTCCTCATCTATGAAACGGCGGCGGGGGAGGAGAGACTCAGTAATTTTCACATATTTAAAACTCATTAAAGCTTTCTTATGAAAACGATACTGCACAGAAGTGAAATATATAAAACTGATACTAGCAGAGTAACTGGTTGATGAGGAGGGGGGAGGGGGCTTGAGGCTGGGAGGCCCCATTGCTTGGCCGTTCTCAGTCTCACACGATAGAGGAAGGATGTCCGGGACCTTGGGGTGGGGGGGTTCCATGAGGGTTTGGTTCTTACTGGCTCATACTAAGCTTTGAAATTCTCTCTCTCTCTCCACCACCGCAATTATTTACTGAGTCCCGATCCTCCTCCATGATGAACTTGGTGTCAGGAATAAAAAAAAAAAAAATGAAGAAGAAAACCTTTGTCTTGGCCTCATGGAGTTTATGATTTAGTTGCTGACAAAGGTAATTTATTTAATATATTGATTATGTAGATTTAAATTTTTTAAAAAGGTTTATTTATTCATACAGAATTGGGGTACAGGCCAGAAGTGCAGGGGTGGTGAGAGGCTTCACCAGAGACAGAGTGGGGAGCAGAACAGGCAGATAGACAAAGTACACGGCTGAGGGGAGCAGCGGGCGGGTCAGGAGAGGTCTGCCTCGCCATGTGGGTCAGCTCCGGGGCTGGGGATTGAACTCGAGTTCTGAAGTGGCTGTGGCCAGTTTGCAGTACTGTGTCCTAACCCCTTGCACCACCAGGGAGGGCCCTGTAGATTTAAATTTTATGTGAATAGTACAACATATTTATTTACATATAATGTAAATGTATATAAATATACTTAGGATCTACAAGGATTTATCTATAAGGTGGGGTCATATTGAGTGGGATAAGCCGTAAGTTCAATATGATTGGTGTCCTCACAAGAAGAGGGACACACTCTTGCAACAGAGGCTCACAAGAGAATGCCAGGTGAGAACAAGAAATAGCTGCCAGCTGAGGAACCCAAGAAACGGTGGGGGACCACCTCTTGGGAAGTGGCAGGGAAGGGTTCTTCTCTAGACCCTTGAAGAAGGGCCTTTTGCTTCTGGACTGTGAGAGAAGCAAATTCTGTTGTTTAAGTCACCCAGTTTGCGATATTTGTTACAGCAGCTTTAAGTAACTATTGCGAACACAGGTGGTTTTTATCATGCGTGGTAGGTGTGCGTTGTAAAGTCACCATGTGTGCAGAACGAGCAAGTGCTGGCCCATGGCTCTTGAGCAAGTGCACAAGGCCGGCTTTCTGGGAGCTTCGGTCACAACGTTGTCCTCAAGTGAGCTACATGTCCTCTGGCATTGTGTGGGCATCTGCTTAAGGACCCCTGGCTTAGTAAGTTTTTTATTGTCTGATTCACGGTGAACTCATGGCCAGTGACAACACAACACAATTCGTCTGAACGAATTGTGGCCACAAGTTTTTCCCCCCATAAGGTGCATCACAGGTCATCTTCCTTATTTTAGAAACATCTAAACCTTGTGACTGGACTTCAGCATTACAGTTGAGGTCATTTTAAGCAGGGAAATGCTCACACAGAAGCCAAAAAATGCAATAAAAAAAAAAAAGGAGAGTCAGAGAAACAAAAAATATGGCATTAAATTGCAAAACAGCAACAACAACAACAATAACAAACGCTTGCTTGAAGTCTGAGCAGTGAAACAAGCAGAGAGAGGATCACTTATTGGACCTCAGCTGGCAACATGTAACTTGAGTCATTCACATTTTTCCCTGCTCTATCAGTGTCCACAAATGACAAAAGTGCTGAATGTATCGACTTTGGGGTTACAAGCAAATTTCAAGGCATAGACAAATTCATAATACTGAGGCGCAAATAATGAGGCTCAGTTCCCACCCTCCAACACACACACACACATACACACACACACGCATGCACCCCCACATTCACACTCCTCCCTGAGAAGGAAGAGAATAGTATTTGAAAGACATGGGGGAACTCTTTCCTTGGCTGGCAGTCACTAGGTGGTGGCACTTGAGGACCAAGGGTGAAGAATAGGGGCCGAGGGGCAGAGGAGACGGGGCAGGCCCACCAGCTGAAGCGCCCAGCTGTAGGGAGACGCTGGTGCATTTGTGTGATAGGAGCGCAGTGAGCAAAATGGGGAGCGGCGTGGGGTGAGGACTCTGTTTACATGGCCATGGGAGCTCTCAGAAAAATCAAATGCGCACATAGTAGGATTTAATTTTTATATCAGATATACTGGGAATATAAAGCCTCAAGCCAAGGGCGTAAAAGTTCCATGTGAACATTTTAGCTTCCACAGCAGAAAAGAAGAGGAGGATATTTTTAAAAGGGAGACCTCTCAGTGCCCCCAAACCACTTGGGAGGTGCCGCCCTGGCCCAGCATTCGGGGGCCCTGGCCTGTCAGCGTTCATCATGGACAAGGCGTGGGCAGGTTGCTGCTGTCTGCCATAGCCCATGTTGCCAGGAATGCCTGACCACAGTCTGCTCTTGGGTGTGTCCTGGAGTTCTGCCCACCCCACCCCCACCCGCATGACCCCAGAACTGCTGGGTCCTTCACCTCGTGGTAGAATCATCTAAAACCAGGAAGGAGTCTGAGCCCTGTGCAGGGGTGCTTGAGTTTTACTTCACAGTCTTGCTGTTGTTCTTGGAGATTCGTTCCCACTCAGGGAAATAAAACCCGATCCTGGGTGCAACTGAGGAGGGCCCAGGGACCCGAACTGTTAAGGGGAAAAACACATGTTGCCCATTCAAGGGTCTTTGTCCCCTCGTGCACATAAAGGCAAAGACAGCAGACTCTTAGTGTGTGCAAAGATTGTTAGATGGTAAGGTCAGAGGGCATAGAGAGAAGGGAAAGAATTGCAAGTAACAGTCCTGCTGAAACTGTGAAATCACCCATCCCATCATCGGCAAACGTGAAGTACATTAGGAAAAGGCACTGGGAATCCAGTCCAGGGCACATACTAGCAAGAACCAAAATCAAGGGGTTAGGCAAGGCCCAGAGAAGAGGGACAGAGGAGCATCAAAATGTACCACATGAGCCGACTCGCAGCTGTTACGTGTGGAAGAAAGTAAAGCGTGACCACATCATACCACCTTGCTTGGCGCTGATCATATCCTGCTGACACCCGAAAAAATATCTGAGGGTATCACAAATTTATTTCTCAGATTAGCCAGCTGACAGAAACTAGTTCTTACTCCCACAAATCTGCAAGCAACTAGAGAACTTTAGCTCTAGGACTTTTCACTTTTCTGAGAGCTTCCCATGGCCATGTGAACAGAGTCCTCACCCCAGGACACTTCCCGTTTTGCTCACTGCGCTCCTACCTCACACAAATGCACCAGCATGTCCCTACAAACTGGCTCCTGCAGCTGGTAGACCTGCCCCGTCTCCTCCTCCCCTCGCCCCCTATTTTTTCAGTCCTTGTCCTGAAATGCTACCAGTTTGGCCTCCCTGCCAGAGCCCTAAAGCCGATGTGACCAAGGACGATGTGACCAAGGACGAGGAGCGGCCTCCTCACTCCCCACCGACATAACCTGCCTTACTGTTTATTTTCCAGCAGCCCCCATGGTTTTGGCATGCTGGGAGTTGCAGTCCAAGGCATCTGAGACGTCGGTAGTGAGGAAGATGGGGCCCTTTCGTCTGGCCATGGTGACGTTCCTGTCACCTAAGCTTTCCATGTCTTCCTGAGTATGTCCATCTAGCTTCATTATCATCGCCCTCGACCAGTAGCAGACTCTCCCAGAAGGAACCCTACCAGTACACAGTTAGGATAACTTATTGGCAAATTGTGCCTGGGAATGGAGACGCCTGTAGCAGCCATTTTCTTTCTTTCTCTGAGGAAAAAGTCCCTTGTTTATCCTTCACACAGTCTGAGTAAGCTAGTTTCTTAGCATTTGATGAGTAAGGAAGCCCCTCATCATATTTTGATGCTACCTCATCATATTTTCTTCCTCTTCTCCATAGTTTTACTAACACTCCCTCTTGTAAGACATGCTGAGGAATTACTATGAGTCAAGAGGAAGAACGATGAATAAGTGATTTTTTTGGCCTGGCATTTGGAGAGCAAATTCAGTTCAGAGGTGAACTGTTTCAACCCCTGGGGAAGGTTTAGGGGGCACTTTGAATCAACCCACTTGGTAATTCAACATGAAAACTGCCCGCCTGTCCCAGAGATGCTCTTTATTCTTCAGTTTGCCTCCACACTCAGCCTATTTCGGACAGTAGGAGGGCGTGGGTCAGTGCAGGCCAGGAATTGTGAGTGGCTGTTCTAGTACTGACTCTCTCCTGCGAGACCTTGAGCAAGTCACTGGCCCTCTTGGAATCTCCATGTCCCCAAAGGATATGTACAGTCAGGAGGGGCCTCCATCCCCATTTCCACAGAGCAGGTGATTTATTGTACTTTTTTTGTACTTAAGGACTCCAAAATTAGATTCCCCAAATATGCTTGGAAAACATTTACTCCACGGGAGATCAAACCAAGTAAGAAGCATTGAAAACAACCCGGCAGCCCGTGTCCTGAAGTCACCCCTTCCTGGGAGGTGGAGAGCATTCCCTCTCCTTTCTCTGAATCCTGCGTCACTCCTCTCCCTGAGAGATGGGCCCCTGATGCAGAGGACCCATGTTTGTATGGGGATGGGCCCTTAGACTTAGCCAGGGTGTAGTTGGGGGAGGAGCGAAAGGGAGGGAAGGAAATTCTGAATGTGAAACCTGCCCCCTCCATTAAGCTGATTGAATGTTTTGTCTCTCTCTTCAGAAGAAGATACTCTGGCTGACATTATCTGAAGGGCAGCTTCAGGTCTCCCAAACTTAATTGAAAATCAGCAAAAATTATTGAAGCAACCTCTCTGGACTGGGTGCTGGGCTGGGTGCTGGAAAACAGAAACAAGGCAGCAGGTGTTCCTATAGGAAGATCCTCAGGGGTGGGGGAGAGGGGGCTGAAGAGCCTGCCCCCCATTCCCCAACCCCCACCCCCAATTTGCGAAGGGTTACAAGAATTCTGAGGGGAGAAATAGAAGTGCTAAGAGAAGAGAGAAACAAAATTCAGCTCTCTAGGAAAAGTGCTGGGAACACTTGGATCAATCATTGTGTGTGTGTGTGAGAGAGAGAGAGACAGTGTATGTTCCTTGCCAGCACTCAGGGAAGCAGACAAGGCAGTGGTGGTTTTCTCTCTTGATACTTGGTGGGACTGAAGTCTTAGAGGGGGGGTTCCCACCACGGACACACACCAATGTGTGTAAGTGGCGTAAGTTTGTCTTCAGCCAGGCCTGTGCTGATCCCTGGGCAAACATATCTTCTAATTCTCACAACTCTTGTAATCAGGTATTATTTTCTTTTTTTAAAAATGTGGTACAATCAATATAATGTAAATTACACCACTTTCAGGTATACAGGTTAGTGCTTTAAGTGTATTCATACTGTTGTGCTCACCATTTCTACCCACAGAACTGGTTTAAAAATCTTGTAAAACTGAAATGTTCTATCCATTAAACAACTCTCCATTCCTCCCTCTGCCCACTCTTGGCAACTACTGCCTTCCTGTCTCTATGCACTTGACTATTATAGGTGCCTTGTATAAGGAGAATGACATGCTAATTATCTTTTTGTGAGTGACTAGTTTCACTTTGCATAAAATCTTCAAGTTCCATCCATGTTATAGCACATGTCAGAATGTCCTTCCTTTTTAAAGGCCGAGTAGTATTCCATTGCATAAGGACATCAGGCCATCCTGCCACAGACACTTGGGTTAATTCCACTTCAGGGCTATTGTGAACGACACTGCCATGAACATGGGTGTAAAAATGTCTCTTCAAGGAAGCAAACATCATGAGTCATCTTTTTTGCATAGAGGGAAACTGAGGCCCAGAGACATTAAGTCATTTCTCCTGACTCATCAAATAAGTGAAATAGGCAGTTTGTGTAACTCCAGAGAGAGGTTTCCTAACCATCGAATCATCTTGCTTCTAAAAACATGGATTCTAACATAAAAACTATCTGTGTCAAGTCCCAGCTCTGCCTTGCACTGACTGTGACATGGAATGGATCACTTCACCTCTCTGAGATGTGGGGTTGTTGTGAGGATGAAGTGAACAAACCAAGGTGTTTAATTATATTGCCTGATGCTTAGAAGGTGCTAAGTAAATATTGACTCTTGTTATCATGATACTACCTTGTAGCAAGTATGTAGGCAAACTCATCTGGGAACTCACACCCTCTGATTCCCAAGCTGGATTCTGCCAGGTAGGCTGTGGGGGTTGTGAGTTGTCACTCCACCACCGCTGTTACCTCACTGCCCAGGATGGGCCAGGTCTGTGGTCTTGATTTGCCATCCACGCTCTGTACCACCCAGGACCGAGTATGCTGTCACACATCTGTGTGATAGGAAGCTGTAAAAAAGGAAGCACTGAGTAGGAATCAAAAGATAGGGCTTCTGATCCAGTGTACACTTAACAGACCTCTTGGCCTCTTCACCAGATCTCAGTCTCCTCCCCTGTCAATGATCAAGGTTTTGAAGGTGACCATCATCATAGATGATGGATCTGGAAATTTCTAAGCTGTGAACTCAATGTAGTGTTGTGAGAGGTTTGGAGTGTGCTATCAGAGTGTCTTAACCCCAGGACTGTCGCCTACTTGCTGGGGACGTTGGGTCAAAGACTCGTTACCACTCTGAGTCTTTGGTTTTGTCTCACTAAAAGTAGACAATTATCACAGAGCTTGGGTTGGGTGGGGGGAGCTGCTGTGAGTGTTAAGTGAGACAACCTAGCTGGTATTATTGTGTCATTAACGCCAAATAGAAATGACTGCTCAATGACGCAAATTATCAGAATGAATTTTTCGTTGACTTCCAAAGGAGAGGCTGAGAGGAGTGTGAAGTGGGGACGGGCGGCAAGGTCATTCATGTGAAACTCACCTCTTTGACGCTACCAGCAGTAACCACGATGAAAAGGTTGTGTATGACAGGAACTTAATGAGATGATAAATGTACTGTATCCAGCAACGTGTCTGGCCATTGTGAGGCCGTAACACATGGGCCCTGGTGGTGAAACCTAATCCTATTTTAAAGTTGTAGAATTTTATTTCCTGCCCTTTCATTGTTGGAGAGAGCTCCCGAAGACAGACAACTTGGCGACAGCAATCAAAACTGCAAGTCCATTCACCCTGCGTGCCGCCATAGCACTGGTCGTGGCAGGGGCAGTTGGGAAGCGTTGTAGGCCCACGGTTATCTCGGCAGCATTGGTTGCAAATGGCAGCTGGCTAGGGCTGATTCAAATAAACCCTGGATTGGAAAACTACGCAGTTATGAAAATAATGATAGCAGAAGTTCTCTATGTTCTGATATGGGAAGGTCTCCAAGGTATATTGAGAAACCCAAAGAACAGAACACTATCTCCCCACACAGATTTTACCACTTGTAAAAGGTGGGAGGAGAGGGCGAGGGGTAGGTGGCTGGCACATAATCATATTCAAAGATAGGCTTGTAGATGTGTGGTGTGGAGACCTACAGGATATATATGTGCGTATATATTCGCATTCGAATCACCAAGATGTATTTCTTGTTCATATTTGGTTTTTATTCACAGTTCCAGTCTCACAGCTCCCTTAAGAATTTAAGTGTTGAGAAGGATAAAGGAGTCTTTTGTTATGTTAATGAAGATAGCTTTTGGGACCCACCTAGGGGTGGGTTTGGTTGCCAGGACACCCATCTCAATAGAGAGTGGGATTGTTAATCCCACTCCTTGACTTCCTGAGAGAGGAGGGGCCAGAGGTGGAGTCAGTTTCCCATGGCCAATCATTTAATCACTTGTGCCTAAATCCTGAAGCCTCCCTAAAAACCGGAGAGGAAGGGGCTTCGGAGGACCTCTGTTGGTGAACTACTGAAGGTTTGAGAGGTGGCATTGCTGGGGAGGGCAGGGGAGTGTGGCATCTTTTTTCCATACTCCCCCCCTAAACATCTTCCACCTGGCTGTTGATTTATGTTCTTCAATATCCTTTGTATTCAATCAGTGATCTAGTGAATAAATCTGGGCTTGCACCTGAAGGCTGAGGGTTGGGTCATGGGGACCCCTGATCTCTTGCTGCAACTCAGGCTTGCCTTGGGGTTTCGAATGATGTCTGAAGTGGGGAGTGATCTGGTGTGGCTGAGCCTTGACCTGTGGAATCTGATACTGTCAGGCTTATTTGAGTACCTGGATACTGGAACTGCCCTCTGACGATTGCTGCTTGGTCCGGGAAATACCCGGCACCCACACTCCCATTGTAATCGGCCTGCAAAGCAACTCCACAGTATATATATATTTAAATCCCTGAAGTTATACATAGCAGTTACTGAAATCTCGAGAAAGAGTCAAAGGAGGGAGAATCTTTTTATAATTACCTTTTGTAAACTTGAGAATCGATTGCTTATTCAAAAAATTAGATAAAAGTAAAATTCAGGAGAGAAGGAAGAAAGGCTGGGATGCAAGAAGAAAAGGAGTGGGGGAGGGGGCAGAGAAGGTAGAAGAAGAGAAAAGTTGGGGAGAGAAGGACTGGGGTGAGGAGGGTTGGGGAGGAGGAAGTGGGGAGAAGAGGGATCTGGCCACAGCAGGGCAGAGCTAGCCCAATGGCAATGAGGTGGGACTTCGAGATCGGACTTCAGGGAGCTGGCCTCTCCCCGCTGAGCAGGGAAGGATGGGTGCAGTGTCGCTGGGCGCTGGCCCTGCCAGGGCCTGCCTGCCCGCTGTGACAAGGAAGGGGACCCGACTTGGCTGGTAGAAACTGGCACTAGAGGTCTGGTGGCCCTAGGGGCAGGCTGTCGTGTGGGGTGTGACAGGCACTTGCTTCTGCTCTACGCTAGTTTTTGCAGCTGCTCCTGGGCGTGTGGCGCCTCCTGGGGTACCTCCCACTCCCAGAAAGGAAAACATGGGTTTTTCCTGTGGGTACTCCTGTTCTTCTGAATAAACAGAGCATAGATACATGAGGAAGGGCCAGTTGCACGTTTTTCCCTTCCTCTGTCTAATTTCTGAAATTAATTTCCATGGTAAATGTGAGTGCCAGTGCTGCAAAATCTTCTGGAAACCAGAGCGTCTCAAATACCTGAAAGGCAAAGATGGTGAAATTCTTCCCTGGGGCAAATAATTTAGAGATTCAGATGACTTGTGTTAGAATAATTTCTTTTTATTGATGGTATGAGTTTGAAGATGAATGCAAAGTTGTTTACATAGATGATCATTTTCTCAACATGTAATTTTTAAAAATAATATACTAGTTTTTTACATCATTTAGTGCCTTTTCCCATCTCAGTTGTAATCCCCGTGGGCTTCCCATCACCACATCACCCGTGTGCCATTCACCATAGTCCTGTGCACCCCTCCCCCCATTTTTGATCCTATTCCCCACTCCACCCCATAAAATGTCTCTGGTATGTAATTGTTCATTATTATTATTATTTTCTCCCCTGGTCCTTTGTACTCCTGCTATGAGTGAAACCATCCGGTATTTTTCTTTTTCTTTCTGGCTTATTTCACTAAGCGTGATCCCTTTTAGCTCCATCCATCTCAACATGTATTTTACACAAAATCTCTTTGCCTCAAGTTTGGCACATATCACTATCTTAAGATTATTGATACAGATGATATGTTGTGTGTAAAATTCATAAATATGTCCTGGCAAAATAATAATAATAAGTGTAATAGTAATTTGTTTATTTTTACACCTCATTTCACTTGATCTTCAAATACCCACCTCTATAAGGTGGGTACTTATTCAACAGACATTGACTGAGTATCCATCACATCCAAGATAGTCTACTGAGCTTGGCATGTAAGAGCGACATGACCACAGTACACACGGTGTCTAACCTCGTCCTGAGACTGACACACAGGCTGATGTGCGGTCCTAGGGACAGATGCAGGAAGATACGGGACAGCCGAGAAGGGACACAAACACATATTCCCTGGGGATGAAAATGAGCCTTAAAAGGGACTGTGGTTTAAAAAAAAAAGGACTGTGGTGATGGCACATGGGTGAAGTGGTGGTGGGAAGTCCATGGGATTACAACTGAGATGAAGATGTACAAAATGAAGAATGATGTAAAAAATACATATGTATATAATTTTTCAAAAAGGTGAATAGGATGTAAGTTGGCAGAAATCAGGGAGTGGGATGATGAAGGTGATGGAAAGAGTGAAGAAGTGGTAGGGGACCAGATGAAAAGACAGAGTCGTGTTTGAGGGAGAGCACTGAGAGAAAGAGAGCCAGACCCTTTTTAAAGATGAGGAAAATGATGTTCATGGTAAGGGACCCTGACTCCTCTTCAATACCCAGGTCTCCTTGGCTGTCCCTACCTTTCCCTTTTGTGTGGAAGGGGACCAGTCAGGGAGTCAAATGTGGCGATGGTCTGCTGATGAGACAAACACACAGGCTTTGTGGGTGGATCCCGATTCCACGTGGACAGCCCAGAAAGCCTGGGTTCATCAGCTAAAACAGGCCACAGGGCCCCTAGCATCTTTGAGCCATGATCCGTAGACATGTGATGGGAGAAATTCAACCCAAGCTATCTGAGGTGGCAGTCTAGCCCCACATGACACATTCCTGAGAGACTTGTCAGAGACCCGTTCTTTTGTGTGGGGTCTTTACTTACTGGTTTGGCTCACTTCTGCTGGGAGTGGCCTGTCTGGTTCTCTTGCCCCAGACGCACCAGGGCTGTTCCCTCACACATCTGGCCCAGCACCACCCACAAGTCTAAACAGGGCCCTGCAAACACCTCTGACTTTACAGCCCATTGCCCCACGCACTGGGAGGTGGGCTGTGTCTGGGCTTGCTCAAGTCTGGGAACTGCCAAATCTGGCTGGAGCAGGAGCCTGCCCAGCCCAAACCCTACTGGGAGGCTGGCACAAGCCTCAGATAATGGGCTCTGGTTGGGTGGTGACTCCAGGAATTTGTCGAGGGGACACCCTCACAAGCTGTGCTGCCAGAGGGAGATGGGTGGGAAGGAGAGTTTGTCTCCCTGGGGGACTGTGAGCAGTTCCTAGATGGTGGGGTAAAAGATGGTGCACTGGATGGTGGTTAAGAGGCTAGGGGGTGTCCCGGGGGGAGGGGGATCTCTGAAGCAGACCCTGAAAAGAGGGTTCAAGAGCAGATGACTCAGAAAGGAAGTATTTCCAGAGAACCCCTAGCACACGGGAGAAGTGGGACAGGGACAAAGCAAAAGCTCAACAAGGGAGAGTTGACCCTGAACCACACAAAGAGAACGGTCAAGAGCAGACGCTTTCCTTGGGAGGGATGGAGTGATCTGGGAAGACCCCATGTCTGCCTGACCCCAAGGAGCGCTCTGGAGTTAAGACTCCAAAGTCTGGCGTCTTCGGACTTTGCCCCACCATAAGGACTAGGGCTTTCATGTTCCTACACCACTTAGGCCTTAGCTAAGAGCGGCCTTGGGACATGAACTCCAAGCACTTTCCCTTCTCTGTAGGCAAAGCAGCTCCAACAGCCCGAAGGCAGACTTTGGAGGAGAGTCTTGGGTGCTGGGTGCAGGTCACAGGCAACAAAGGAAGCTGGCAGCTAGGGCATGTGTGCTCAGAAACAGGGAAGGGGGTCAGAGGGATCTGGGGCAGGGAGCAGAGGACAAAACTAGTCACGTCTCTGCTCACTTTCTGTGGGTGACTAAGGAGAGCGATTGAGCTTCGTTGAGTGTTTTCTCGGCTACAAGGGCAAGACACTGACATCTCTTTCACAGGGTTTCTGGGAGGAAGAGTAAATAAACGAGATAAATATAAGCACACGTTACGGATGATTTCTGATATCTGAAACCACTAATGCTCTTCTGGGGGCTTTTTACCTGGGAATTCTGGCACAAGGGAACCCGAGTTCTGCTCTGGGTGATTCTTTCCCCCATGCGGGGCATTTCCTCTGTTCCCTTCTCAGAAACCCACCCCAACTGGCTCCTCTTCCTCGTCTAGTAGAGTCTCAGGAACTCAAACTGCATTCCACCCTCCATTAAAAAAAAATTCTATTAAATGAATCCATAAGTGGATGAGTTAACTCTATGGCCTGGAGAATTGTGCTGACCTTATCTCACCCACAATGGCTCAAGATCTGGCTAAATGTAGGGCTCATGGGTAGGATGCCAGTGATATTAATGACTGACTCTGATACTCTGCTGAGTGACTCAAGGAATCCAATATGGCGTCTCATGCATGCAGTGACAATGCTGATTTCTACTGTCACATGAAGATGCTGCTGAAAATGTCACAGTGCTCCTCAAGGGATATTCTCATCAGGAGAGGAGTCACTAACTAGGTGATAGGTCATTAAGCCATTCACAGTCAGAAGCCAAATCCACTTTATGCTTCTCTACAGAAGCCAACCCACACAAATCAAATATCAAGAAAAACATTGTGGTGGACATTGTGCCTATTTCCTGTTAAAGAATGAATTAAACTCCCCCCAGCCCCCCACCTCCGAGACACACATGGGAGTTCTGCCAGTACCTCAGAATGTGACCTCATCCGGATGTAGGATTATTGGAGATGTTAAAGTCATGTCCAAGTAGGGTCGCTCCTAACTTAATATCATCAGAGCCCCTCTACAAAGAAAGTCAAGTAAGGAAAAGAGACAAACACAGAGGGAACATGAATCGATAAGACTCAGGGAGAACGTGATTATCTACAAGCCAGGGAGAAAGTTCTGGAGAAGACCCTTTCCTCACAGGCCTCAAACCCCTATGACCCCTTGCTCCTGGACTTCCAGCTTTGAGGATGGGAAGACAGTGAATTTCACCAGTTTGTGTCACCTGGCCTGTGGGATTTTGCCACAGCGGTCTCAGCAAGTGGCTACGCCTGCCTCCATCCCGGCTGTGCCCTGCTCCCATAGGGGAGGGTGCACAGCTCGAGCACCCATCAGAGCAGCCCAGGATTTTCTGTTCTGGGTTGTCACAGGGCATCCCAGTGTGAACTGGGCTGCCTGTCTGTGGGTTTTCACCTGCGCACTTAAAATTCAACTGTACTTCAGGCACACACAAAAAGAGCCAATAGTGGGTTTATTTACAAAGGGGAAAGGAAAAGGAACAACCCAGAAGTTCCTTGAGGACATCCTTTCCCCTGACAGGTTGAAGAAGAAAGATGTCTCCCCTCAGAGGAGGATGAAAAGCCACGAGTTGTGGCCGTCCTCTGGCTACTCCAAAATGACATCATTCTGATTATGAAACACAGAAAGAGGCTTAGACAGTTATAGAAAAATGGGAACACGTATCTCATGTGGCCACGAACGCCTGGATGAAAACTTGCCTGAAGCCAGCTGGCCTCAGGAAATTTCCTTTCCCGCTTAAGCCATTTTGAGTTGATTTTCTGTTGGAGGAAACAGAGCATAGTAAGGGGTACAGAGATTGTCAATTGGAGTATATTTGTTTAAGGAAGACCAGTAAGGCTGGTGAGGGGGTGTTGGGAAGAACTAGGTCAAAAGGAGATTTAGGAGCCCACACAAACTCCCTTCAACCTGTAGAGAGTTGTTATGAAGAACTGGGGAGCAGGCTTATTGCGTGGCCACAGGAGGTGGGACTAGGGCCAGCAGGCATGACTGTGAGAGCCCCTCCCCACACAGGCATTGTGGGTGGAGAATTTAAAAAAATCAGCAGGGCCTCCCTGGTGGCTCAGGGGTTAAAGACGTGCTATCAAGCTGTTACAGCCATGGCAGCATGAGTTCAGTCCCCAGCGGGCCAAGGAGTGACCCACATGGCACAGCAGACCTCTCCTGTCTCGACTGCTGCTTCCTGCAGCAGTATATTTCAGTACCTATCTGCCTGTTCTGTTCCCCACTCTGGTGAATTCTCTCACTCCCCCCCCCCCATCCCACGTCTGGTCTATACCTCCGTTCTTGCTTGTTTATTTATTATAAATAAATAAATCTTTAAAAAAAAAATCTAACAGCAAAACTCACGAGAAGTTGACATGCTCCTTTAGCATCATGCAATTAAATTTCTAAACAACTCCAGTAAAAAAAACATTCTCCCTTGCTGGGACAGACAGCTCCCACTGCCCCTCTGATGCCTGACACACAACTGCCAACGAGGAGAATTACAAGGAGTTAAGTTTCAGCTTCATTAAAGAAAAGATCTTTGCAGCAGGCAATAATGGAATGTATCATCTTGGGGGTTGATGAATTATCCATCACTGGCAGGATATGAAGAAAGGCTGGAAAGCCACTCTTCTGGGAGACTGTTCAGGAGACTGCTGACATTCAGCAGAGGGTTGCCTTAAATGACCCCGAGGCAGCGGTCAGCTCTGCAAGTCTTTACAAGTAATGATAAGTGAATGGTGGAGACAGCACACTTCAAGTTGGAAAAGGGACCGTGAATGAAAGGATGATATTGGGGCCTGCCCCATTTGGAGGCAAATAGAAACAAGGTACACTCCAGGGTCAGATGAGCACAAATGCGCCCGCAAACACTGGCAATCAAAGCTCATGGGGGTAGAGGGGGGTCTGGCAAGTGGAGGTGATGTCTGTTTTATCAAGGATCAGAAACACGGCAAAGTCAGGAAGACAGAGCAGGAGCTAAGGGTGTTGAAGGCCCCAAATCTGGAAGGTCATGGAGAAGAACACCCAAGTCCTGGCAATAAGACCCCAAAATGAGTCTGATCCCATCACACCCGTGGAGGGAAGATTATTCAACCTCTCTCCTTCCGTCTCTTCTCATTGGGTTGTCAAGCTCAAGTGAATGAATATTGTAAAGCACAGTGCCTGCAGCAAAGTGTTACAAGGACATTAGCTATTATTATCACCCTTTCTTAAGGGGCCAGCTCTAATGAGCCCTAAGCCTGTTTCTGCTTTACACTCGGCCAGTTACTCTCCCCAGAAGGTCAGAACGAAGGCTCTCTGTCCCATCCAGACCCCATTTCAGCTCCTTAATAGCTGCTTTCCTGGAGACTAAATGCTGTTGTTTCTCCAGTGTCACAGGGGCATGAGAATATGTGTATTATTACCTTTTATTTATTTGTTCGTTCATTTTTTAAAAATTTCATACACATACTCATTGGGTACCTCCTGGTTCTTAGAAACTGAGGCTTGAGGGATAGAAGAGTGAGGGAAAGAAATGCCCAGATCCTTGAGTTGACTGTGACTGCGATGGAGCAGTGGGAGCAGAGGCGAGGCCGACGGAAGTACCAGTGACACCATGATGCAGGCGAAGCACCGCTGTGGGGGTGCTGTCAAGAGAGGCGGGTGATGCCTTGAGAGGATATGGGGCAACTCACTGGGTGGAAGTTCCCTGAGTAAGTGGTGCTTGGGTTCCTATCTAAAATGCATGTGCGTTACATAAGAAGTCAGGAAAGGGCCCTCCCTGGTGGCGCAGCGGGTTAAAACACAACACTGAGAAGCTAAAGCCACTTCAGCATGAGTTCGAACCCTGCCCGCCCAGGAGGTGACCACATGGCGCTGCAGAGCTCTCCTGACCCGCCCGCTGCTCCCCTCAGCAGTGTGCTTCATTGATCTGCCTGTTCTGCTCCCCACTCTGTGTCTGGTGAATCCTCTCCTTACCCTGGTACCTCTGGCCTGTACCCCAGTTCTGTATGCACAAATAAATAAATCTTTAAGAAAAAAAAAGAAGTCAGGAAAGCCCCAAGCCAAGGCCCAAGGTGGCCTCAAAGATCCCCATATCAACCAACTATCCTTTACACGTGCGACTTTGCATCAGGCACGCAGAGGATGACTTCGTGTTCATTTTTCGTTGAGACATCACCACAACCCTTTGAAATAGAAATTGTCGTTCAGTCCTTTTTAATGAGGAAGATGTAATGTTACAGGGTAGCCCAGAGTGGACTGGGCCGCCTATCTGTGGGGCCTCACCTGAGCGCTCAAAATTCAGTTATACTGCAGGTGCACACAAAAGGGTCAATAATGGGTTTATTTACAAAAGGGGAAAGGGATAGGAAACAACCCAGGGAAAGAGAGCGGGATACAAAGTAACTGGAATAACTTGCTGGCTCAGCTGACTGAAAACACCGAGTCGGGCAATCCGGAGAGCCGTTTCCAGTTTCCCGAGTGAGAGCGAGAGAGATGCAATCGCGCTCTATTTATCCCCCAGATGTCCCAGAATTCCTGCTAGCTCCGCCCTTGGGTCCTCACAGTTCTCTCCCTGGTACTGCTGGGAGTTTCCAGCACTGGAGTAGGGGACAGAGTCCAGAAAGCTGGAGTAGGGGATGAGGTCCACAGACTTTGCAGAATTCCTTTGGGACATCCTTCCCCTTAACAGTAGGACTTAGAGAGGTCCTGAAACTGATACACATCCCATAAGAAGCATTCAGCCAGCTCCCACTCCAGGACCTGGGTTCTTAACCCCAAGGATGGAACCGTGGTATTATTCTTTGTAGCTAACGTCCAGAACAGTTTCTGGCAGGTGGCAGATCCATTAATTCTGTTGTACGAACTCTGCACTGAATACAACGGACTTGAGGATGAGTGGACCCCGTGTGCAGGGGAGAGGGATGACCAGACTCTGTACTGCCAGAGGGTAGAGAAGGGTTTTAGGAGGAAGGTAGTTCGGGCACGAATCTGCAAGTGGGGGCACACCTGGCTGGAGTGGGGATACTATATGAAAGAATACTCTTCTTTGAAAGGTAGTGAGCCCTATGGTCATTGCAAGATTTCCTTTTTTTTTTTTTTTTAATTGTAAGATTTCAAATGCAGAGCAGATACACACTGTGGCCGCCCCTGAAAATGTAGTGTGTCAGTTGGCTTTCACCTAGCTTCCACTCTGGATTTGACATAATAGGAAGTACTCTTGCAAACAGCATCAAAATGGACCAATTCCCAACCTCTTACCTAAGTGGGCACCTGAGAAGGCTGTGGGTGCATGGAAGGCAGTCACTGAGGAAGCCAAACAGCCTGATCACTAGGGAGAGTAGAACCACTGCCTGGACACCAGCTGGCTGTCAAACCCCGGCCTTACAGAACAGGTGGGTGTGCGCCCCAGGGCAGTCCTGGATGCAGCCTTCAGCAGGTGGGAGTGTTATTAGGTGCTCGGTTGTTTCTTAGCCAGGTCACTCCTTCTACAAAATAGGGCTTTTCCTCAACCAAGAAGTTGAGGAATTAAAGATTATTTTCTTTTCCTGCCAATGAATTATCCTTTGATGCTTACAGGGTGGATCTTGGTAGGCACTGTGATTCCTTTCCAGCTCCTGCAGGCGGATTCAGGGAGCATTGCCAGAGGCCCAGGTCCAAGGTTTACTGTGGACTATGGAGTCCGGAGATGTGTGGTTTCTAGGAATAGATCCATTTCCCTTTTCTGGGGTTAAAAGGTAAAAATGACTATTCAAGTCACATGTGCAAATCCCAGGTCTTCAACACAGGAGTGTAAATCCTTGAACATTGTGGGAATATGCAATCTTATCCACACAATATTGCGTCAGGGGTATTATTATAATCTCCAATTTCAGGTGCGTAAGCTGTGGCTTAACTGTGCCCCAGGTCACACAGCTGAAAAGTGGTAGAGCCTGTAGTTCCCTTCCGCTCAGGGGAAAAAAACATAATAAAACAATTAAGAACACTGTGCTCCTTGCCATTAAGAACACTACCCATGATCTAGTTCTACCACTTTTTTTTATTGTATGACTATGAACAAGCATATAATCCAAGGCTCTCCCTTTGGAAAAAGTCTTTGTCTTAGTTCCAGGATACTGGGTATTTCAGTTGTTCCTTTTCTTTTTTGTTAGCTTCTCTTCTTGTCTCATGAATTAGATATTGCCAAACAGTCCAGCTTCCTTCCTTTTTGCTCCCTTTCCCCTCTACCCTCTCCTTAGAGGGTGCACACTGTCTCTTCAGTCTTTCTCTTGGAAGTAGGACACATGGCTTGTGTTCACATTTCATCAGAAGGAGCAAATCACAGCTCCGTAGCTAGCTTCAAGATGGGGGTGCTGAACTAGAGGAAACCAGATGTCTCATACACATCAGAATTCTCATCTCTCCCTCTGTCCAGAAGAATTTGAAATGCAGATTTCTCACCCATTAGATAGCAAACAGACTATGCTTCTCATTTTTGCTTTGGCTGCTAGGAAGTTGAAAGCCAAATGCATTGCCCATATCTATCCATTTTACAGGACCTGTGACACGGAGATGATGTACTAACCTCATGACTTAAATTTAATTTGACAGGCTTGCTTTTCTCTGTCGAGTTTCTTTATTTTTAAAAACTCTGCTGTGCAAATCAGTGTGCACCACTCCAATCTTTTTTGAATGAGCCGGGTAGAAGCAAGTGTGTGCATAGCACATACCACACATCCACAAAATATTTCAGTCCTCATCTTTTATAAGAAATCCAAGTGGTAATATATCACCGCCCGCTGGGCATCACCACTGGAATGTCCTAGGGTCACCTCAAATGCTGTGTCTTCCAAAGAAAACTTAGTTTTCCTTTAGGAGATCTCCTTTACTTAAACCTTTACTAGATAGTCTCTTTCTATTAGTAGCATAACTATATGGGGAAGATTGAAAAAAAAAAAAAAGTTAGTGAACTTTCACCCTTCCCAGTGTCCTTATCCTATTGGTTTATAGTTTACAATTTCTTAACATCCAGTCTCCAGGCTCCCCAACCGAGCTGTGATTTTTCCCTTTGCCATATCTTTGCTCACTGTATCCCCCGTCTTGGGAGCACTTACCTGCCAACTCTCTACCTGTAGGGAAACGTCTCATTCTTTAAACCTTGTCTCAGTTTTCTTAAAAATGTGTGTGTGTGTGTGTGTGTGTGTGCGTGTGTGACCTCATCTGTCAACCAAGGAGAGAATCCTACCTCCCAACCTCACTTACTATATAATGTTTGCTCTCATAGACCTCTAAGGCCACACAGTCCTCATACAGACCTATCACCATACCATGTACCGTACTTACTGTAGCTTCCTACCACTTAGGGAGCAGGTCTTATTTGCTGTTTCTTTGCAGCGCCCGGAGCTTTCTGTCATTGCATCTAATTGAACCGATCCTGAAGTTCATCAGAGGAGGATCTTACAACCTATCAAGTGTGGGCATGTGCGCGCCTGACCCCTCCCTCTCTACCCGCACATCTGCAAGCCTTGAGCATCTCCCCACTGTGCCGGAAACCAGCTCTCACTGAAATTTCTACTACCTTGCTCATTGTGGATGAGTAGCCCCGCCGACAGCTATTTCTGTCATCCAGGCAGGAAACTAAAGTACATCTCTTCCCCCCACCCCCTCAAGTTATCAGTGGCTTCCAAGAGCAATGAGAGAATGTCATGGTGAAAGTTTCCTTTCATGGCATAAAAGTCTCTACAGGTCTAGCCTAATTCCTCTCCTGATAACTCTCAGAATCTATCCTTTTCCCCGTTCTGCTTTCCTTTCCAGAGCCATTTAGAAAAACAGGACCAGCCATGTGGTGGACATTTACCGTTCTGGTCTCTTGCTTCTCTCCTTCTTTGGGTAACATGTCCTCCTACCCTTCCAACAACATAGGTGGCGTGTGACCTTTACCCTCTTTCAAGGCTTTCCTGGAATTTTCTAAGTGGGGCTGAGAGAGACATGGAGAACTCAAAGCTGTCACTCCCTGTGAAAAGCAATTCAGAGACAAGATTTTCTTTCTGGTAATAGACGGGAATTTTGTACTTTCCTCTGCAATGGGCACACATTATCTTGAAAATATATTTTTTAGGGGAAGCATCTTACATCATTTTTGAGACTCGAGTTTAGTTCTTCAGACTCCCTCTGCAGCCAGAGACCAAGCTCTTAAGGGTAGGTAAATAACCAACGAAATTGGAAACATATGACCAGCCAAGTGGAAACAACCATTGCCCATCAGCTGACAAATGCTAAGTAAAGTGGTAAAACTGTATAAAGGAATATTGTCCAGTCAGAAAAGGAAGAAGGCCGCATGCCACCACCTGCGTGACACTTGACGATGTTAAAGCAAAGAAGCCGATCCCAAAGGACTTTGCGTTGGGTGGTTCCACTTTGATTAAGTGCTCAGAGTAGACAAATTCACAGTGAGAACAAGTAGATCCACAGGGTTGCCAGGGGTTAAGAGGAGGGAAATAGGGAATATCAGCTGTGGGTATGGGATTTCTTGTTGGGGTGATGAAAATATTCTGGAATTAGATGGTTTGCGCAACCTTGCAAATATACTAACGCCTACTTAATCCTTTTCTGGTTGTGTCATCCCATTTTTATCAGGGTACCTAGATTATTTTAGATATTTTGTTCAACTTATTTACAGGAATGTTGTTTTTTCCGTAATGAGGAAAAAACAAACAAACAAACAGCCCTGCCTCTCAGGGGAGACCCTGCCACGTGTCAGAGCATGACACCCACCTCTCCTGGGGGCCCTGGGGACTGAGGGAACCTGTTCTGTGGGTTTGGGGCCCCTGGTTGTGACAAGTCTTACAGCCTTGAATCAGTCAGAATCCCAGAACAGCCAGTTATAGGTTTAAACCCTCATGGGGCAGTTGACAGTTTTGAATTAATGAGCTATGCCCCGGGGAGTGGGCAAGCAGAGCGACGCGCGCGCGCGCAGAGCCTCCCCAGGCGGGCACGCGGGCACCGTGGAAGGCTCTGTGGGTGGGACCCACGCGTGCTCGGCAGCGGCACGCAACCCCCTTCCCCGATAAGGGCTACACACCCCCGCCATCTGAGCAGAGAAAGGGGGTTTTACCCGCCCTAGGAGAAGGGAGAAGCCGGGGAGCCAGACGTGAATTCATTGAGAGGCGCGGAGCAGGAGCAGAGTTGTGATTTAGTCTTCACTGCGCGCTGACGAGGCTGTCAGACCTGTCACACCCAAACACGTGCGGGCTGCCTCACGCAGAACAGCCCTCCTTCCGTCCCCTTTTGTGAGGGTACTTTAAAGGTCTCTGTCAAAGTGATATTCTCTGGGTTTTTCTTTCAGAACAGTCAAGTCTTACTTTTTATTTCAGAACGCCCACGGTTCGTTCCTTCCCATCTATGCTCCAACGAAACCCGATTCATGGGGAGCCTTCAACAGCCACGGGCTCCACATTGGGGTGACTGCTTGGGAACGGTGTTACATTGTGGATATGGGGTGGTTTGCATTTTCGGGGTGCTGTGAGCCCTCCCCTGGTTTAGCTCATCTCTCTCTTAGGTGTCCTCCTCCTCCACCCCTGCTCCACTCACCCCCTCTTCTGTGCAGTGAAGCCCCAGCGCCCCATTGCCAGCTTGCTGAGCAGGGGCTGGGTGGCTTCCCGTCCTTTCTCCACTGCTCCTCCACTAGCTTCTCAGTCACTGGCGCGCCAGATTGCTGCTTTAATAAAGGGTAGCTTTCAGTTCTCGGAGGAAGCTGATGATGCAGGTTCCATCAGAAGACAGAAACAGCTCGCTCAGAATCCTAAGCTACGGTCACTGACCCGGGAGCATCTTCCCCACACCTCGCACTCTGTCTCTCCCACAGCTCTCCCAGTTAATGCGGCCGCCAAGTTTAATAAAGCAGAGCAAGAATGTTGTCTGACAAAGAGAAGGGGGGCTTGGTGTTCCAGAGCACCTTCCACTGGGAAGATGGTGGTTGAGAGGGGCAGTTACTTTTAAAGGAAACGAAGCAGGGTTCCCGGCGGCTTAGCCTTCCTGAAACTCTTGCTTACAGGCTCGCACGCTCAGCAAAGCTGTGCACATTCAGGTTATTTCCAGCTGGCCTTGAACTATAATCAGCAGCAGCTTCTCCAACGAAAGATTGCATCTAGAAAAGAGCCATATCCTCAGTGAAACTCTTAACGGTTCCAATTTATTCTACCAGTCTTTGGAGGCATGATTTGAATCCAGGCAGCTGGCTCGTGTCTATCCTGAACCTCCCCTTACGCACCTTCTTAGTCTCCTGTCCTGGGAAGTCCTGCCTGATAACATATTTTGGGAATTGTCCCCATCCTACGCTGCTTTCAGAGCATTTGCTGGTTCCCTAGGATTCCTTTGTTTGGGGACATAGTTTTTATTAGGCTTGGCCCCCTCCCAGCAGGGAGACTCACAAAAGCTAGGCTTTGTCGCCTTCATCTCTGTATCCATGACATTCTCGCGTCCAGGTCCTGTCCTGGTATCTTAAACACTGGAGCTAGGAAATACTTGTGGATGACAATGGACTGAAATTGAATAGGAAGGAAGTGATGTTGGGTGTAGGACATCAAAAAAAGGCAATGGAGCTTCTATGGTAGGTAGGATTCTACTTGGAGATGGCAAGGGAGGATAGGCATGCCAGGGACAAAACAGCCTGGAGAAGTAAGGAAAGAGAAAAGTTCAGGGTTGTAGAGGGAGTGGGGGACATCCAGTGCCATCAGCCTGTGCTGGAAAACAAGCATTATGTTGAAAGAAAAAGGGTCACTAGGAAAAACCCAAATTAGAGATGTTACAAACGACACTATTAAAAGTTGAGACTTGGGC
>NW_004567110.1:10763906-10815647 GCF_000260355.1 Condylura cristata | reverse complement strand
TTCGCCTCCCCGAAACAGTGTCTAGTGCTTTTCAGTCCCAAGCAAAGGGAGCTAAGATGGCGTCTTGCCACCACCGAGAACCCCGAGCTCCACTCCTCAACAACAGGCCGAGCGTCTGTGATGGCGTCTGCCCGCCTCTGCTGACCTGGAGCACGGGCAGCCAGACTCCAGGCCAGGTTCCAGCTCATGAAGACAGCAGAAGACACAGCACACGATGCTCCCAGAGCTGCCAGGATGCCCCAGCGCATCATCAGACGAGCGACACTCCAGACAGCATCTGCAGTGGCTGAAGGACGTGACAAGTGGCATGAGGCGCCCGGCTCTGGCTCCCAGTCTTCACTTTCTCCGCAAGGCATTAACAGCAGCAAAACTGGGCACAGTTTCACTCCTTCGGCTACTGGCAGAGCCTCTGAACCTTCCCTCTCTGTGGTTGGCTGCCAGGGGCCTCCACCTTCAGAGGCCCACAACAGCCTTCTGGAAGATCGGCGCAGTGGGGGCCGAAATTTGCTGACCCCAAATGCTGAAGATCTGAAAACACTGAAGCCGAAGACTGCCCCCTTCTGCAGTCCCTTGTATTTCTTATCCATTGCCCCACCCCGCAAATATTTTTAGCCTTTTGCCTGGGGGCTGTCTGTCCTCACCAGCAGCCCCCTTCAGGGGGCACCCCCCGTGCTCCGGTCTATGGCTTCAGGCGCTTACAGGCAGTGACTGAGGATTTGTCCACTTGCCTTCAAAACTGGGCAAACTTCACTGACGTGACAGACCCTTGGATTTCCACGGGGCCTATTTCCCGCCCTCTGGGACACACGCGGCTTACCGAGACCTTTCACGTATGGCCAGTTCTAGTTCTTTGGGTCTGGTTATCACGATGTCATCAATACACTGGGCTGTCCTTCGAAACGTCTAGACAGTCCAGGTTCCCATGGCGTCTGCTAACTAGGTCCTGATGCTCACTGATATATGGCTTCATGCCTCCCTATGAAAAAAAAAAAAAGGCCAAGAATGTGTAGCTGGTTATTTCATATAAATGCAGACTGCTTCTTGCTCATGGTGGCCAGATCAGTGACCACATACCGTCTGCCTAAGATGATGATGTTCCTCTAAGCTAATTAAGATCCTCCCTCCCTCCCTGGTGGCACACCGGTTAGGGCGCAACACTGGAGGGTGGCAGCAGTGGGCTCCTGCGAAGTTGTAGCCTCAGTTGTAACTGCAAGCTGGCCACAGCCACTTCAGTGCAAGTTCGGCCCAGAGCTCACCCACATGGCGCAGCAGACCTCTCCTGACCCGCCCGCTGCTCCCCTCAGCAGTGTACTTCGTCGATCTGCTGGGTATGTCCGTGATTCTGCTCCCTCCTCTGTTTCTGGTGAATCCTCTCACCACCCCTGCACCTCTGGCCTGTGCCCCAGTTCTGTATGTACAAATAAATAAATCTTAAAAAAAAAATCCTCCTTCCCACACAGCAGTTACAACTGAGGCTAACTTTGCAGGAGCCCACTGCCACCCTCCAGCATCTGCTCTTTGGAGGAGCCTTGGCAGGGAATCCCTGCCTCTCAGCCCTGAGGTCTTCTCAGGAGGCTAAGGATGTCATATTATTTGGGGTTAAGCATGTTGGCTGTGGGAAGGAGGCAATTTCACGAACTTCTTCCTGACCGTCTCTACTATAGCAGTTCTCACCCCACAAACCAAGGACCCCGTGGAGTTACTCAGTGAACCACCAAGTGTATCTATTGAATGACACACTTGGGACCTGGAGAAATAGCCACCAAAGAGAACTTGGACCCCCTACATCAGTCCTGAGTATCCTCTGGAGCTGTTAGCGCCCACGGCACACCCCTACTGCTCAGCAGTCTCGCCTCCCCAAAACGGCAGCCAAAGTGGCCAAGCAAAGCAGCCAGTAGGCCTTCAACCGTTTGGCTTCCCGCCTTTTCCCAGGGTTGGATTCCAAGTCAGGGACCATAGGTCTCTTGGGGAAAGGGCTGGGGATGTCATTGTCATGATTTCAGCCAAAGGGTTGCAGAACCTTCCTCCTGGGGATGCCTCCCCTGTTTCAGTTCAGTCCGTGTGTCCTGACTGAATTTGGAAATGAGCTCAGGTATGAAACTGCAAGGGCACATTGTTACCGGACCAGCGCTTCCTGGCCTCCAGACCACTTGTCCTTGGTTTCTTTTGATGGTGGATTGAGCAATCTCCTTGGCTGTCCATCTCTCTTGCCCAAGGTATGCCTTGTTGTATTAACCATCTGCTTAGCTCTATGTGGGTCACCTGAAGAGGAGTCACTATTCCAGTTTGCCCAGGACTGCCCCTTTAAAGCTGAATGCTCTGCATTCCTGGAAATCCCCCGTCCAGACGAACCAGAGTGGCCGGTCACCCTCCACCTTGCCTAGTTCCTCCCACCGCTTAGATGCACTGTTCTCTTGCCACTCATTTTCGTAATTGCATCTCCCTTGCTTCTGAGTAGTAAACATGACCTGGCCTCCCTTAGTTTAGAATGCTTTCCTTCCCAGCTCAGAGACTCCAGATGAGTTGAGTTCCACCGCTGCGTGTCCAGAGTGGGCCAGTGAGCCCTTCACTACGCGCCTCTTGTTGAGGTGCTAGTTTCCTCTGAGCGGTTCTCCAGGACCTGACAGTCTGTCCGTTCTAGCACAGCTGCTTCTCTGAGAGTTTGATTCCTATTTCCACAACTGCCACGGCTGTTTGAGCAGATGGCGGTGCCATCTTTGCAGTGGTCAGACTGTGTTGTGACCGCGCGCCCCCACGTTGATGGGCTCTACTTTATGCAACATGCTATTCTGACCCCCCCAACCCAGTCTCATGCTCCCTTGCTTTTCCTATTATGTGTTGACTGTATCCTGTATTATTTGACGGATAATCCCGCTCCTACCTGAGAGACCAAGGAACTGCTACCTGGGTTATGTTGACTCAAGCGCAGCAGCTATTGGCCGAGCGCCGAGGTGGTGGTGGTGGTGGGTCCTGAGGAGGGCGCGTTGCAAGGCAGGGGCCGCTCACGGGTCTTCTGGTTTCCGGGTGGGTTAGCCTTTAACAGGAAGAGTGGGCTACGGCTGCAGGTCAGAAAGCCCCGGATATATGGAAATTCCAGGTTTCCAGATGCATTGACGTAGACGTCCCCACCCCATCTCCGGAACCCATTCTTTCTCATCAGCGTTTGATTCTGCCACAGGAAATCTGCCTTTGTTTGGCTTTAACCTACTTGGGTGTGTGGTTCTTATCTTCAATTCTATCTTCTTTCCTACCTACAGATGAGAGCTTTTTATTATGTTGGCAAGAGCCCTCCTATCTGTCATACTTTTATTTGCTAATAAGTAACGCAGCCTTTTATCATAGCAATTGCATTGGCGCCCATGTTCCACCTGTGCCCGGTAAGGGGCTTCTCAGAGTCTGTCTCCTAAAGACATTTTTCAGACTATCCTGGCATCAGTGTGCCAACCGAATTCCTTGGGAAGTGGAGTCCGAAATGGAAATTCACTGCCGAGGGCTGCCAGCTCAGCCCCTGCAGGAGGGAAGACAAGGAGGTGGCAGGGGGCAAGGGAGAAGTTGCAGTCACTGCAGGAGCCTCAGTGCCTTCGCAGGGCCCTTGGGCTGAGAGGCCCTGCCCTGGGACGAGGGGGTCAGGCACTTACACCCCCCATTGGCCAGCTCCTGGGTGCATGCAGCCACCAGGAGGGTGACCCATTGCCCACGTCTCTGGAATTGAGGGCCTTCAGCCCAAGGGGACCTCGATCCTGGTGCACCATCGCATAGTGTTTGCTGAATGTGCTTGCCCTATGTGGTCCCCAATCTTTTTTTTTATATATTTATTTATCTGTGCATACAGAACTGGGGTACAGGCCAGAGGTGCAGGGGCGGTGAGAGGCTTCACCAGAGACAGAGTGGGGAGCAGAACAGGCCGACTGACGAAGTACACTGCTGAGGGGAGCAGCGGGCGGGTCAGGAGAGGTCTGCTGCGCCATGTGGGTCATGTCATCTCCAGGGCGGGGATCAAACTCATGCTGAGGTGGCTTTAGCTTCTTAGTGCTGTGCTTTAACCCGCTGCGCCGCCAGGGAGGGCCCCTCTGACTCCAAAACTGTCAAAATGAGGATATTGCTGAAGGGCAGAACAGCATAGGGCCTCTAGTCTCATCGTATGAACTAATGCTCACTTAGTGGATATAAAAGCGAGGATGCCACCCCCCCCCCAGCCCCTGAGAAACCGAGGAAGCAGCGAGTCAGCTTTAGAGGTGCTTTATCTAGTGGGAGGTACCAGCCATAATCTGGGGCTCGCTGGTTCAGCTTTCCTGTTTTATAGCAAAGGTAACATGTCTCAAGGATGCAACAGAATTAGAGGCTGCAAAGTGAGTTTCCGGCATTTGTGAATGGATGGGACTCCCAGGCTTCCGGGTCTTAGTCTCAGGCCTTCGCCCCTGCCCTATGTGGTCCCCAATCATTTGCTTTGAAGTTGTTTGATTTCAGATTTGCACATGCGCGGAGGAGGAGGATTAAAGGATACCTCCCTCCCACTGAGGAGACCCCACTATTGGCTGAGATACTCTATTTGGGTTCTCAGCGTGATTCAATTTGGATTCTCCTCTAGATCCATCTCAACTTTTCTAACATTTTACTCAAGGTCGAAAGATTCTATTGCGCTAGTAAGTGAAGGACATTCCAACTGTTGTGAGATTCAAAACTGACTTCATTCTGACAACTTGGGTGGGGGAGTTCGAGGAGGGGCCCTGGAAGTCCTCCCCAGTTAAAAGACTTGGCCAGAAGCTTCCAGGCTACCTCTCTGCGAACAGAGCTGGTTCTCCTGCTAATCTTGGCTGCCACCTTGGGGAGGTGAGGTCATTAAACAGTGGGGGTGTGAGAAAGTGAGGTGCTGTGGGCAGTAACAGCTTTGGGGAATATTCTGGATCTAGGTAGCAGGGTGAGAAAAATACCTGCTGGCAAGCTTCCGGGTCTCAAGCTGCTCTGTCAAGTGCTAGTAGCATCTCCCGCCTTCCAGGTGGTCTGGTGGAGTCTCCAGAAGCCTTTTCTGCCAAAGCTGGAGCCGGTGCAATAATTGGATGTGCTGGCCTCACCAGCCTGCTGCTGAGGTGGTGTGGAGTGAATCATCTCAGTTAGTAAGGGGGTCAAACACACCACTAATTGTTCTCAGCGTCATCTGCATTTTCGGAAAGAACTTTTGCTTCTCATCCAAGAGATTCGAGTTGTGAGCATCAGTCATCAGACATGAAATCCCACAGGCACGGTCCCCTTCTTTCAGACACCGTCTCCTCGGGGTGACACACTCGCCCCCCCCCTTTCTCTACAGGTCTCAGCAACGTTTAATAGGTTGATAAGACTCTGAGAGGCTTTATTTTCTACTCATTTTTCTGTAGCGCCGAATTTACATAGAAAGCATATTATAGGTGTCTGACACATATCTACATACTGCATTATATATCTATTATTTAATAGTATAATCCTAATTACAAATATGTAAATTACATTTTATCTTATAAGATGCAGTACAAATATATACTAAGTCATAAGCAAATACATATCGTATGTTATATTTTTATGACATAATTATTTAGGACCCAATGGCAAGTGTTCAACCAGATTCACCCAGTAAGTCTCAATCCAAAATGCCCCAAATGAAGATATTCTTTCCCCTGAGTACTTTGTATGCACCTTCAAGGACACTTAACATGAATGTTGAAATTCCTTCCCTAGTTTTCTTTTTTCACTGGACTGCGTTCCTTCCGGTTACAAACGGGACCAGGTTAACCAGAGGATCCTTAGTGTCAGTCGAGTGACCAGTCTTTGACACCCAATAAATGTCGAATGAATGAAATTAGTACAATGCTCAGTTCATAGAAATTGTTGAGAACGTGTGTTGAATAAATGAAGAAACAAGGGGAAAAAGAAGAAAAAAACAAAAACAAAAAACAAATGAAGAAATGAACTCGAAGATACACGGTGTAAGTCTGGGACCCCAGGCTGGGGCCAGACTCAAGTCCGGCTCTGGGGAGGCTGGCAGGGCCTGGGGCAGAAGGCCTCTAACAAGCCATTAAGTAAAATGTCCTTTCCTCCTACCTCGACAACTACATCTTTCCAACAAAAAGCCAAAAAATACATGAAAAGTTATATATCTTATGACCCAAAGTCGGAAAACATCAAAACTGTCCAACTTGAGCAAATGGTGGTGTTGAAGCAGTCCAGGGAGGAGGATGAGAGTGTTGGGATAAATAGCAAGGGCATATACTTAGTTCATAAATTATCTGCTTAGTTTTTACCACTTCGTTTCCTTGCCATTGTTCCGGCAAAGGTACACTAAACTACTTTTTTGTTAGATAAGAGCTTTTTGTAAAAGCCAGATCTTTCACACCATTTACGTCCTATGGCAGTAACGCCAGATTGCATAACCTTTCTTGGATCTCTGAAGTTTTAAGATCTTTACAGAAAAGAGTGTCCATTTGGAGATGCTCAAATATATGAGCTCGCCCATAAAAAATATTAAATGCAGCCATTTATTGCAGTTACTGTGGTTTATGGTGACAAATTAGAAACAAATGGGTCCATCAGTAGAGGAATGGATCAGCTTAGACGTAGCTGTGCCCTATCATGCAGCCATGTAAAGGAATAAACAGGAGCATGACTGTTGACTTGGAGAAATGTGCATCAATACTCCTGAAAAAAGCCTTATATGTAGAAAAAAATGTATTTCACCTCATATATAAAAAATCCTGTGTAGATGCGATTTACTTGAAAATGGAGTTGATGTTAATCTAGGATGTAAATTTAGGTGGGGACAGCAATACAGGTGTCCAAGGGATGCAGATATTGTTTTCAAAAGTAAGCGTGTGTCTAAAGAATATTCCACACTTGATTTGATTTCAGTTGTTCAATAGGCTGAGCTCATATGAAAGAGGAAAACAGAAACAATGTTTACACTCATACTTCCTAGTTTGTAGATGTGATAGTAGAGGTGTAATTGTCCAGAAAAATACTGTGGCCCTCTCTGTTTCATTCACAGGGAACAAACAAACTGGCCTTTGTGTGTCTGTGCTACCAGGTGGAATCACAGAGAGAGAAATATAGAGAGATCTCTATCAGGCCATTAACACTAGTTCCCTCAGGGGACTGAAGGAAAAAGGAGGAGCCTGGAGAAGACAGTTTTTTTCTTGATACATCTCTGTTTTGATTTATCAGTTATAAAGGCCATGTCAACTTTCCTATGTTGCTTTTCTACCTTGAGAAATAAATAAGAACTTTACTGAAAGACAAGGAAGTCCGTGGCTTTCTCCCCAATATCGCCACTGAGAGCTCTGTTTCCTCAGGCAACTTGCTTACTCTTTGAATCCTCAGTGTTTTGTAAAATAGGGATGACAGTCAGCATCGGGCCCACAAAGTAGATAGGAAGATAAAATAGATTCATTCAAGGGAAAACTCAGCACAGTAGGCTGCAAAGAGGAGACAGCTCATGAAGGGTTTGCTGCAACAGCACGTGTTGCCCAACGGCATTTGGGTCAATGGTGTATCCATGGCCGCAGCCCCCCCAGGCTTCAGCCACACAGCGGAGGTGTGTAGTAGGCGAGGCCATCCAGGTTTGTCATTACCTGTGCCGTTCGTACAGTGACAAAGTCCCCTAATGAGGCATTTCGCAGGACATAGCTCCACTGGGAAGTGATGTGTGGCTCTGGGTCTGTTACTGTCCTTACCACTAGCCCTTGTCCTCCCTCATGCGATGGCCCCACAGAGAATGTTTGAGACAAATGTAGGGAGACAGCAGCTGGAGGGCAGAGCAGAAGCACTGAAGCATGAGGAACTAAAGTGGTAGGAGACAGCTGCTCACATCCATGGGAGGATAAAAGCACCAAAGGCACCAAATAAAACTGAGCCAGCAAAAAGTAAATAAGGTTTTGTGCCTTTGACTTGGAACCACGCATTTTGTTTTTTAACTTTGCACGAAACTAACTTCAAAAAGAATTCACAAACAAGAGTGAAAACAAATGAAGCCACCGGCATATGTAGTTGGTGGCATAATCACACAGAGAAAAACTATTTCTTTAAAACTCGCTGAGGGTGTGGTCCTGAAGTTACATGAACCATTTCAAAGCTATCTATACACATATAGAAAGTTGCTATGATCATGAAAGAGAAAACAGATGTTATAAAAAAAAAAAAAACACACACTGCAGCATGAGATCATAATGCTAAAACGGGAGATAGACACAATAAAACATCAGAACCAGGAAAAGGAAAAACAAACATTTAGAGTACATTAAAGTTGTTTAAAAAGGAATGGTGCTACTCAAAAGACAATAAAAGGTAATAAAGAAACTAACAAAAACAGTATTCTAACATGGCAGAAGTCTGAGAATACAGTGCTAAACGCTACCCTGGAAAATGAAAAACAAAACAAAAACCACAGGAAACAGAAGTTGAATGCCGCCCCAGCCTCTCTGGCCTGGCCACTCCTGTGTGATACTGGCAAAAGTCAGTCATCCAAGAGACCCAGAAGTTACTTTCTAGAGAGTAAGCAACGAGTGGTCTTGTGGTAGCTCAGGTGTGGTTTTATGGCGATGATAAAAGGAATTTAGAGAGAGACCAAATCAAAGTTCAGGGAACATTTATTGTGGATCTTGCAGTAGGAGAGAGAAAAACGACACTGAGGTACTCTCTGAGAGCAGAGGGCGAAGCCATCAGGGACCAGAAGCCACAGCTTGCAGGCTTCTCCTGCCCGCCAACCTCCTTCCACCACAATGACTCCCTTGCCGCCCACCTCAGTGCCTCCAGCAGCCCCGAAAGCAAGCAGTGAAAGTAGAGAGTGGGAGGAGGCGTGTGTGGGCTTTTCACCACCCGCGGCCCCAGTGCAAGAAGCTCCCAATGGGCCTGGCAGCCGGGCTCCTTGGAGGACTCCCAGCCATGGGGACTACCCTATTCCTGCAACACCTAGTGCTGAGCCTCCGGGGGGAGCACTGGGCCTCCGCTGGGAGGCTCTGGTGCTGTGGCTCTCTGAAGCTGCCGGGAAGCAGGCCAACATGATGGGCTCCAAGCAGCCGCCCATCCTGAAGCCACTGGGAACCTGTGTCCCCACCCTGCTGCAGCACAACCCCTGCACTGCAACTACTAAGACGCACAGGTTCAGAGTGCCGCAGGCCCTCCTGAGGCACTGGGTGTGGATTACCAGAGCCCACCACCAGCCCAGGAGCCTGCCCTGACCTGAGCGCAGGTCAGGTCTGTCTGTGCAGATACTGAGGCTTTCCGTCTTCTATTTGGCATCAGGATCATAAATGGACCCATCGTGTATGAGCGCTCCAGCTATCTTGCGTTCGTTCCGTGGACTGAACATGGAACGATCTATTGAGGGTGCCGATGGATTTAAGTGATACCAATCAAGCAATTGGGATTGAAAATCAGGCTCGTAGGATAAGGACCTTGAAGTGTATATAAGCAGAGCAAGCAGCCAGTTTGAGACATTAAGCAGATGGCCTCTGAAGAGAAGCATTGGGCAGATGAACTCCGGGATGCAGCAGACCTCTGTGGCCTCTGAGGCCTCCCTAGACCTTCACAGAGCCCCCGCTGCTGTGCCCGCCTCCAGCCCTGCTTCTCACATCACCTGCAAGGAGCACCACTCACTGGCTTCAGCCTGGTGACTCAGTGAGCGCTTAGCTCTGACGTATGCCAATAGTTCATGAAGAACTGTAGCCCTCCTGGAGACCGGGGCAGTGTTGGCTGCGCAGATCAGCACTGCTGTCTGGAGGCCGCCATACCATGTCTGATCAGCTGGCACTGTTTCCTGGATTCACTGAGTCCAGCACTGTCTGGTCCAGTGCCCTGTGCTTTCCAGCCCTGCCTTCAGACTCTTACTGTGCGTCACCCCAACAGCGCTGCCTGTGGATACTTCTAGCTGCCACTGTGAGTTGGATCTTGACCCAGTGCTCATCGCCGTGCTACCAGCTTCAGACCCCTGTCAAAGGGACAGCACCTTCTTGCATGGCCTTTGTTTCGGACTACTGGACACTGTCTCGCCCACTGGTGTAAGACACTGGCCACTGTAGCTTTAGAAATGCTTTCCTTCTTCCCTTACCTTCCATCTGTTAATAACCCCCCCTAATGTTGCACCCTGACCCTGAGTGCTCTTGCAGTTGTCAGCATGAGGGTGCAGAACCTCATGGCCAGGGATCTGTCTGCCACCTTGGCCCAGTTTTAAGGACAATTTTCGTAGCCTTTGTCTGAGGAATTGTGAACCTGCTTCCCTAAATTATCTATCACCTATAGTGTTGTAAACCAGTGTTACCTCAATAAAGAAAACAAAGACATTGCTTCAATAACAACTGAATGATGCTGTCAACAAAGTTGTTAAAAAAAAAAGTAATAAACATCCAGGAGCAGTCAGGATATCATCAAAGGGCTTAAAGCTGAAAATAAGAATCAGTCTTATGTTTGAAGAAAGAAAGTCTGTCAGTGAAGAGCTTATCATTATGAAAATGAGAAAACAGCAACAGTCGTTGTGAACCAGTTGATACCCTGAGAAAACAGTCCATGTCAGAGCCTTCATTTGAGGTGATGTCACCCTGTCACATTTAGACAATGAGATATGGGATTTAAAGAAGAAATCAAGTTAACTCAGAAGTGAATCTGAGGATGAAAAGGAACAATCAAGGAAAAGCAATGAAGCTATCAAACACCACTGAGTGATGTCAAAAAGTCGAGAGTTAGCCCTGAACATGCCCCCGCTGACCAAGGACAGAACAGGAGCGTGTCAGTGACTAATAGCCCCCGCGGATCTGAGTTTGCCACGTACATGTAAGGCTACAAGCTCATCACAACACGGATCCAAGCTCCCAGCTAAAGTCCAGAAGAGGCAGGGGATGTACCTTGGTAAATTTGCAAACGTGTAAATAAGCAAGAGGATGAAGCCACCTGTGTGTGTGTGTGTGTGTGTGTGCGTGTGTAAGAGGAAGAGTTAGGAGCAGCCTGAGACAGTGGTAAAATGAGGACTTTCCTGGACTCCACACTCTGACTCTCTGTGGGCTGCTGGGCACTAGGCGTGGAGAGGAGCTGCAGTGTGAACCTTAAAAGACTGAATACAAGTGGGCTGAGCTCTTCTTATTTTGGCTTCTGCTTGCACCCTGGTCTCTGCCAGCTGAGGCTGTCTCCTGGTAGGGACAGCTGATAGCCTGTCACAGAGCAATATGTGCTTTTCTCCTCCTTTCTCTTAGCTCTTCCTTTTTTCATTCCTGATGTAATTCTGCTTTTGGATCTTGGCCTGTATTTTTAAGCACACAGGTGAGGATTCACAGACCATGTTATCTTCTTTTCCCACAGGTTTGGCCCATAGCATATAGGTATAGTATATAGATGTGCGTATACACACACATGCATATCAGCAATATATATCAGCGTTATTTTGAATGACCCCAAAGTGAAAATAACCCAATATCTACCAACAGAAGAATAGGTAAATAAACGAAGGCATGTTCACATCATGCAATACAATACAGTGATGAAAATGAGCAAACTGTTGCTCCATGGGGTCTTATTCATGGATCCCATAAACAAAATTCTAGTAAACGCACTTTCTTCTTGTAGCCTTTGCAACTGAGAACTTTCAAGAGACAATAATAGCAGGTATCCAAAAGGAGGGTGCAGTGGCTACAGTCAGATTTGTACAAGAGTAGGAGTTGAGGGTGTGGCCTGGAAGCAGGAACCAAGTCAACAGCAGGAAATATCTGTCCAAAGTTGTAGGGACAGCCCAAGGTCAGAAGCTGACCACATGGGAGGATAAGCCACCTAAATATTTGTAGCCCATTCTGTCTGTACACTATGGAGGGGGCCTATTGGGGTGCAGGGCAATGAGCAACCCCAGGGTTATGGCCCAGGCTAGAGCTATACCAGGAGGCTCCCCTCAGGCAACCTCTGGGTGTGTTCCAATCCAAGTCAGTGACGACCCAGGGTTGAGCAAGGGGAGTAGATCAACTGGAACATTCTAAAATAAGGTTAAAAATCAAAAGACGAGGAGACCTGGGTGGGCTCAAAAGAGAACTGAAGATTTTTCAGGCATCTGGAGTTCCAGTGCCCTATTTCAGTCATTTAACAGAGGCGGGAGGTTGGTGTTCAGCTTTCTTACGGGGGTCAAGTGGTCGCACCTCCTGACTTTCCCCAGGAAAGTACCCTCTGCAGTGTCCCTTTACCTAGTGTCCTACAGTGGCACGGGAAATTCAGCCCGCCCACCAACCTGCATGGAGTCGCTGCCCAGTGTTACCAGTTGTCTGATTGCTTTTACCTCTGGGGTTCCTTGAAAAATGAGCCCCAATGCCTTAAGGCACTGATCATGAAAGACTGACGTGTGCCTCTGTGGCAGGACTAGTTACGGAACATTCTTAAGAGGGTGGAGTCATTTCTGTCTCTGATTCAGGTGACGAGTGCTGGTTGAGCTCGGTGGTCTGTTCAGTGGCTGGAGTTAGCCACGGGTGCTGAGGAGGGGAATGACAGTGTGGGTGCTGCCATTCGTACCGTGACACCCCCGCCTCCAGAATTTGGTGCCTCTCCTTGAGTACTCCCCAAGAGACGGGCCCCTCTGCCTGAGGATTACCCAAGCAGGCTACACCATGGCCACAACCGGAGCCCGCAAAGCACGGAAGAGGCGCTTTCCGAGAGCTGGTGTACTCAGGAGCTTATCTCCTTGACTCACTGCCTAACTGTGCTTTTCACTCTTCCCCTGTCCTCTGGTATTAGCAAAACGAGTCAAGCCAAGGACCTGTATTAGTGATCTTTGGTCAAATCCTGGTTGTCCATCAAAGGCCTTCTTTGCCTTAATGCACTCTTGTCGGTGATGAGAATGTCTTCAGTCAAATCAACAGAGACCACTCCTCCTCCTCCTCCTCTAGCTTAAAACCTGAAAATGCTCTTTTCAACAATATCAGTCCAGCTCAGTCACACGGACATCTCTTACAAATACTGGGGAGTTTGTTTTGGCTACGTTTGTCAGTAGACCGAGAGTTTCTTGCAGGAAAGAAACCATTCTTGTCCTCCACTCATCCCCACTGCCTGGCATCTGGCCTCCTAGTAAATTCCTGATGGGCTGAGCAGATTAGTGAATGAGCTCGCTAAACCCTGTCCATGCTCTCAGGACCAGGTAACCTTGGATTTTTGTTGTTAGTAGTCAAATTGTGAAGCCAGAAGCCTCTGAACTCAACCAACCAACACTTTGAAGAGGTTGAGGCCTGGGTTCAATTCCTTGCTCTATGACTTAATAGCTAGGTGAGTTTGCACAAGTCCGTTAGATTGCCCACGGCTGAAATCTGTAAAATGAGCACAATAGCACCCCCGTCTCGTCTCGGGGCGAGACGCAGAAGCCATGAAAGGAAGCACAGAGGCCAGGACGGCGCCTACTTCAGCTACGGCCCAGAATGCCCATTTCTGTGAGCAGTAGCAGCGGGCAGAAGCTGGGGTCTGCGGTTTCCCTCTTCTTGGTGGTACTTGGCACAGGTGAGGATGCTGGGCTAAGCAGCCTTGCCTTGGTGAGCTGTGACTCTGTTCGTGGGGGTTCTGTTGAGGACAAGGGTGGAAAAGATTGTGGGGAGAAGGTAAGTGAATTCCACTGGGTCTGGAAGGAAACGGTAAAGTGATGGTTCTTGTGGGCTTCTAATTGGAGAGGCATGCACTTTCGAGAAAAGTCAGAGCAGACACGGGGACGCAGGTTTGAGATTCTGAAGAATAGCATGCTGAGAAAGAACTCGCTTCCTTGGGGCGGCTCGATGATGCATCTCGAAAGTCAGGCTTCACTTACAGTTACTGTTTGAAATATTTTATTTTCCAAGCATAAATTATTTTCCAGGCGCTGAGGTTGGGTTGAGGATGAGCACGCCCCCCCTTAATCGTAAGCCCAAGTTAACAAAGGAGAGCGACCAAGCTCCCCCAACCCCATCTTTGTATTTATTTATTTATTTGCTAAACTTTAACTTTCAAGGCATTTATGGAACATAATAAAACCCTCAATTACAGCTTTTCACTAAACATCCCCTGGACAACTTAAATTTATCTTGGTTTTTTAAAAATAACGTAGCTGCTTTCATCTTAAAAAAAAAAAAAAAGTAGTTAACAACCAGACATCTATTTTGAGTTCAGGAAAATGACTCCCTCTCCCATGGCAACTTGCAAGCAAAGCAGCTCACAGTCTTTGAACTGTAACGGGAACTACGTGCTGCTTCTGCTCTAGATGGGAAGAAGGGGTCTGTCTGCACGGTATGGTTCAAGCACCCCAGGGATTCAAGGGCCAGTGCTTTGCAAAGGAAATGCTAGGTCAGTGGGTGTGGGCTGGTTGAACCCCAAGCCACGGGAAACAGAGGGGTAAAAAAAAAACCAAGTGTCTGGCCACCGTGGAGGCAGAAGTTTGGCGTCGTGACACAGAGAAATGTCAGATCAACTGCTCTCCCCACGCCCCCCCCCCTTTCCTAAAGAGCTCCAGAGAAGGACCCAGCTACTTTGGTTTTCTTAACCTGCTGAAGTGTGCACATCATAATTTGATGTGCAAGGCCTGTGCACAGCAGAGGCCTTGACTCCATGTTACCAGGGTTTGTGTTGTAGATATATTCGCTATCAAATATATTAGATGGCTCTTTCAATCCCCAAGGCCCTGATATATTCCCTGACAGGAAAATGGGCCCAGAAAAGCTTCCTCAGCTGGCTTCTGGTGCTAAAGAAAGGTTTTTCTAGAATGGAGGCCATGTTAACATTCACATGCCTTGGGGGCCAGGCAGGTCAGTGGGAAAAATGTTGACAGGTGACAAAGTTCATTTCCCGCCCACCGGCATTCACAGGTCAGGTAAGTTGTCTTTTTTAGGTCTTTGGCCAATCAAACCAAAGACAGCTGTGGCCCAGCGTCCTCATTAGGCCAAGAATCCTGCCCACGTCTCACCCTGCCCACGTGGTCTTCTGGACAAGTTGTGTTTTATTTCCTCCGAGGTGGTGGCCTTGGCGGGTGGGGATCTCACGGGCCCTGGGTGCATCCCCCACCCCCCAGGCCAGCTCCACCCTCTTGGTGACTTTGGATAATTGTCTTCCCCCCTCTGAGTCTTGGATAATTATCTTCCCCCCTCTGAGTCTCCATCTCTTTATTAGTAAAATGGAGATAATCACTGCCTGATAAGCTTCATGTATGAGGGTGAGGCGAGATTCGGTATTGAGAACATTCAACACTGACTGAGCCGGGACTCCCAAGTCCACTCACACGCTAAGCTCCAGCACAGAGCAGCTCGAGGCACCCAGCCTGTCCCGTCTAAAACCCCAGGGACTCAGCACGCCTGTCGGGCTCCTCACCCCCTGATCTGTTCCTGGGTCTCTCCCTCTACCGCCCCGTGTCCTCTCCGCCCCCCCCCCCCCACTCCCAGTTCACACTTGCTCTTGGGCACCAGCTGCACAGTCGGCGTCTCAGCTGGACTCTGGGGACTTCCTCCGAGAGGCAGGTCTGCACCCATCCTCCAGCCCTCTCTAGAGTCACCTTTCAAGTGACTGGAATTGTTTGTGCTGACCCCAAGAAGGGTTGTGAGTTGCCCAGCGCCCTGCCCCATCTGCGGGCAGAGGACTGTGAAAGAGAGAACTGATTGAGAATTTGGCACAGAGGGGCTCCCCGCCAGGGCCCTTCCTAGGGCCCCGGCGGCGACCAAATCCTCCGGGGCTCAGAATCTTCACAGAGGTTCTTCCCGTTTCCCTGACCGAGTCCCCCCGAGAATTTAGATCCTTTCTCAGAGAGTCTGTTAAGAGTGAATGTGTGTGTCCCCCTCAGAATTTGTATCTTGAAGCCATCACTCCCAATGTGAAGCTATATGGAGGTGGGGCTTTGGAGGGTAATTGGATTTAGATGGGGCAGTGAGGATGGGACACTGGGGATGGGACTAGAGCCCTTCCGTATGCGAGGGGGAGGAGACCTGTGCCCTCCTCCTGCCTTGTGAGGACACAGCCAGAAGCCATCCATCCACACACCAAGAAGAGAGCTCCCACCAGGCTCTGAATCTGCCAGCACCTTGATCTTGGACTTCCAGCCTCCAAAACGTTGAGAAATGAATGCTTGTTTTACAGCCACCCACTCTATGGTATGTGGTCCCAGTAGCCTGAACAAAGACAGATGCTTTCCTTGACGTAGTTGGGTGAGCCCCTTCTCCTCGTTATATGCTTTCAGGAAATGGTGTGTGTGTATATATATATTTATATGTTGCTTTTCCTGTATTTTTAATAATTTGTACTTAAACAATTTATATTCTTGAGCGATGATTTGTTCAGTGTCTTCTCTCCCTATGTTTATTAGGAGATATTGAAATGAAACCCCTATGACATACCAGAAGTTTCTTTCTTGTGTAAAACTTGGGGTTGATCCTGCTCCACCTAGGCATTTGTTTTGCCATCCCTGGGGGGGGGGGGTGCCTCGCTTATGTGGCCAGAAGTGGCTCGTAGCAGTGGCCTTATTCCGCCAGTGCCTGGGGCCGTTTGGGAAGGGGCATCATGCCTTTCCCTGGAAGGGGTGGGGACAGCAGTGGCATGTGTCACTTCCACGCAAACCTCGTGGGGCAACATGTGGGTCACATGACCACATGCAGCTACAGACTAGATTTAGGAAATGCAGTCTTCCTTCTGGGCATCTATTTACCCAGTTACGAATCAGGAAGTCTCTTGTTCTAACAGGATGGGGGGGGAGATGATTAGCAGGTTCAGCCTATAGGAAACTTGTAACTAGTCCAGTAGTTGGTCGAGGTGGGAGGTGGGTTAGATGGCAGAGTGGAGATTTGGAGAAGCGGACAGACTTCAGAAATGAGCTAGAGGCAGGACCTCTCACCAGGACCGGCCTAGGGGGTCAGACACAAGTGTTTGTGGGGTAACAGTGCAAGGCACCCCACCCAGATGTGCGTTTTCCTCATGTGTTCTTTTCACCCTTGCAGGCATGTATTCCTTAACTACCCAACTAAATTCTGAGCTTTCCAGGGTGAGGATCCCACTTCGAATCTGCACAGGAGTTTTCAAATCTTGTTTGTACCATTGAACTAGCAGTAGAAACTTGAACCTCCGTATTCTGATCCATAAGTTGAGAACGAAGATCCATCAAGGGGTGAAAGGGGTGAATACTTGTCAATGCTGAGAGCTGTGCCCAATGTCTGTCGAACACCCAGTAAACCGGTCCTGGCCCCAACACAGCTGTGTCTCCCCTCCCGCCTCCCGGGGCCAAGAGCAGGGAGGATCAGTCACCATTCATAGGTGGAGGGCCCCCGCCCCCATAGACAACAGCCAAGCTCTGAAAAAAAACATGGTTTTCTAAAGAGGTCTCTGCTGTTCTCTCCCAGCGTCTGCCTCGTAGTGGTACCTTCTCCACAGCTCCACTCTCCCAGGAAACAAGCTTTTCTTCCTGACTGGGCAGGACTGAGCTCTGCAAGGGTAACCAGTAGCAGATTGCCAGAGGCCTGGCACCCATAATCCAGTTCAAATGTCACCTCTTCTCTGAAGCCTTCCTTGACCCTCTTCCTCACTCGCTTCCTGCCCAGGAAGGACTGGAAGAACAGGCCACTCTTCCTCTGTGCTCTCGCTTCTCCCCGCCCCAGCCTTTATCCCACTGGTAACAGGGAGCTCCTGGGTTGGTTCCACTTGGTGCCACCTGACTGAGCGCTGTGCTGCGAGGCTTATCCTTCTACCCCCAGTGACTCAGAGCCTTCGGCCATTAAGAGGAGGTCGTCTCTACCAGGTCAGTCAGGATGCCATTACACAAAGCCTCGAGGGCACATGGGCACCCTGTCTGCCGATGAACACACAGCCTGCTAGTTGCTTATGAGAAGATGGGGTACCGTGTGCCCAACCCCCACCCCACTCCCAGCACAGGTAGTTGGTATGCTCAGAGCCACACCAGAAAGAACACTGACTTCCCCTCAGGTTCCCAGGAAAGGCCCCCTTCTGACTGTGGATGGTGTCAGCTGGTATGGAGACCCGCTGGTCATGAATGTGGGTTCTGCGTGGTTCTTGTCCCGTGGTTCTTTCGCCTTGGACCCCAGGGGCCCCACTGACATCAGTCCTCCAGCAAGCCCCCAAAGAGGCATGCCTGGTGTTGGAGGAGGATGGGAAGCATTGGCCTGCCTCAGTTGGTCATTTCTAAACCCCGAGTCTTGTCAAAGACATGCTTTTGACAAAACACTCAAAACCTTTAACCTCAAATTCTTCCATACCCTCTCTTTGCTGAGGGTATACAGGTCCAGCGCCATCCAGTTATCCAAGGGAAGAAAGAATCGCAAAATCAGCAAGAGATAGGAGTTGGGGGAAATTTTCTCTGCTTAGGATTTCAAAAATCTTGTACCATATCACTTCTCTTGCACGTTATGTTCATTTCTCCTGTTAAAAGAGAGCTCCTTGCAGAATGGAACTTGCATTTTTATATTCTGCATTCAAGACGTGCATTAGCTCGGCCACATTTTTGGTAAATATGTATTAAGGGAGAGGCTGTAAATGTGCACCAGAGTTCTTTTTCGGACAATGATTGTAGCTTACACTTGTGCTTTCCTGACTTGCCTCCCTTCATTTTTAATCCTCAAAACAACCTCAGTGAAGAACAGGACTGATTAGTCCTTGCCTCAAGGAGACTAGAGAATGGAGAGATTTGACTGGGGCCCCTGATTAGTCAAGAGCTGAGCTGAGACTCAGATCAGGGTCTACTTATTTCAAGGCCCAGCAGCAGGAAGGAGGGGGGTGCTATTCTGGGGATGCTGCCCCCCTCCATCAGCGTGCTCAGCTGTCCTTTGAAGTAAAGCCCCTCATTTTGAGATCATGCTGAAGCCCAGAGTCAGAGAACAACATGGAAAAGGAGGCTATGCGGGGTGGGGCACCCCCATTCCTGTGGCCGGAGCACCCCTCATTTGAGCATAAAGCAGTCATTCTCTAGTTCTTTGTTCCCTCTTGTAAAGTTTGGAGAAACTAAAAGAGCTTTTGTTTATATGGATTGTGTCTATTGATATTTGCAGTGTAGAAGGTAGAGTCATTTTCTAATGTCTGTTACTTTAAAAATAAACCTTTACCGTAAAGGTCATTTTATGTGCTTACATCTGTAACTCTTACGTTAACATTCACCTCCTGTTAATGTTGCTGGGGGTGTTTTGTTTTTAACTCGTTTGCAGTAAGCAACATCAGCGTCCCATCCCCGCTTGGGAAGGAGGTTCCCAGTGAAGGAGACCCAGCAGCCACTTCGAGAGTCAGAGGCAGACGGCTGGGGCCCTTCAGGCCTGAGCGCAAGGCCTCTCCCCCACCCCCACCCACAGGCTGTGAGTTTGGAAGATCTCACCCACACCTAGGTAGGTTCAATTTCCCCTACTTGGCCACAGGCTTTGGGGGGAGGGGCCATAGAGAGCATGAGGGCCCTGGGCTTCTGTCTTGAGGCAATTTGGAAGCACACCCTGGGAGCAGCAGTTAAGAGGTGAAGGAAGATTCTTCTTCACCCTAGGAAATATTAGAGATTTGCCAAGGCTGGGGGGCTGGGACCCCATTTATGGAGAGGATAAAGAAATTAAGGAAATAGTCTCAACTTCCCAGACTAAGTGCCCCAATTTAGAGGAGGCCTGGGCTGGTTGGGGCTCACTGGTCCATTAAGTTGTCTGACTTAGTGGGGGACAGCTGGATTCTCCAGTCGGCCTCTGTGTTCAGTCTCCTCCACCATGTTTTTTTAGTGGAAGTTCTTCTAAGCTGTCTAGCCCCTGGCAGCTCGGTAGTGGGAAAAGGAATATTTTTATAGCCTGTTCAGACAGGTGTGGATATTCTGCAGAAGTCTATCTTAAAAGCTTAGTGTTATGTGGGGCCTGACATCATACCACTGAAGTGTTCATACTCCATCATGGTAAGGCCAATTGGTTGACCTGACCTTCTGAAAGGATCTTGACTCGTGCTCATTTGCACCCTTGTGCACTGGCCCCTTGGGAACCACCGAGTTTGCTGAGTTCTGCAGCAGCACAAAGTATGAGCTCCTTTCTTTATGCAACACCAAGAAAACCACATTTGTGAATACTGCCACTGAGATCATTGGAAAAGTCTCCCAGGATTTGAAAGCTGTTTGAAAATTTTCCCCCCAAACTTGTGATTTTTCTCTCAAAATCGCACATTTTTATTGCTAGCCACAAATATTGTCAGCAGCTTTCCTTTATGGGACAGGCTCACTTCTACATATAAGAAAATGTCTGCCAAGTGCCCAAGCCTAAGTAACTACAGTTTATTAATCATTCTCTCAAGGGAAAATTGTTTTCCATGGGGGATAAAAAGGAGGACAGTTCAGCCGGCAACTCAAGTAACTGCAGAAACACTTTCCTCAAGACAACCGTCTTACTTTTGTACGTCCTGAGGCTCCTTCTGTGAAGTTCCCCTTTAACCACACACTAGTGTGACTCGGCCGTGTGGTCCCCAAGACGGCACGGAGTGCGGCATACAATGACCGGCAGCAGAGACTGGAGCCGCAGCCTTGATTCATGCTAAGGTATCGGTGGTTCTGCCCACCTTTGCTTTGGCATCATCAGTTAAAACGTCAGCACAGCAAAAAAGGCAAACAACCTCTTTATTGTTGTTAGGGAAATAGCTTTTGCCTGTGAGTACCCCATGAAAAAGCTGTGGGGCGTCCCTGGGGCGGGGGCCTTCAATGCCCTTTGAAAAGCACTGACCAAGCAGCCAGTAGTGGAAATTTAGAATCAGCTGGTCGAGGGGAACAAGAGTCTGTGCTTAGTCAGCACTTCTCTGGGCCTCAGCTGTATCTTCTGTAAAAGGGGATAATAATAATAGACCTTTCTTACAGACTTGTGGTAAGCCAGTCCCTAGGATGCTGTGAAAGTGCCTTGTTGCGGATAATGCGCTAGGAAAAAAAATGAAGAATCAGCCGATTCTCTCAGGGTCTTTGGGAAAAGCCCATCTCTGGTCTTTTTCAAGATGGCCCTCTGCTGTGCCCACCTAAGCCAAGCTAGACCAGGAGAGGGAGCTTCTATCCACGGGGCCCCTCTGGTGAGCAGAGAGTGCCTGGAAGTTTCTTCCTGGGCCCACTCTGTTGCCAGCTTTGAATCTCAAGTCAAGCGCTCAGTTCCCAACAGCAAGGCCGCATTTCTTTCATTAGTTTACTCTTCCATTTTCCAAGGCAACCACTGGAGGAAAACTATGGGCAACAGGCTTATGTAAGGGTACCCAGGCTTGCAATCCCTGAAAGGCTGCGTCTCGTCGGGATGAAAAGCTTTCGCTCTGTGAAAAACCCAGTGAGGTTGAAAAGGGAGGCTGCACACTGAGAAGAAATATTTCCAAGTCCCTTATTGCACATATTTGCAAGGATTTGTGTGTTTTTCTAGAATACATAAAGAATGTCTCCAGAGTGAGCAATTCAAGCGCTGCTAGGTAATAGAAAGTGAGCAAAAGACAAACATTTCACTGAAGAGACTACAGTGATGGCTTCTGAGAGCATGGAAGGGGCTCAACATCACCACCACGAGGGCGACGCACAACTGACACCACAGCGCGGGGCCCTGGTTGTGATGTTCCAGTACATTCTGGCATGGCACTGCGTTACAGTGGAAGGAAAAGCGGTGCAGGGTTGGGATTCTTTCTTCCGACTGCATAGGAACCTTCAAGGGTCTTGAAATAAAGGGTGGGGGCTTACGGATAAGTAGAGGATTCAAGGCCCTGCCCTAAGCGCCCAGTTTCTTCTCGTGCTCAGGGTAAGCCCAAGCCCCTGACCCTATCTGACAGGTCCTGCAGGCCCTCGCCTCTGCTGCCACTTTTACCTGCTACTAGTTTCTCCATCACTCGCTCTCTTCTTGGAGCCCTGGCTTTCTTGTGATTCCTTAAATTCCCAAGCCTGTCCCTACTCTCAGTCACATTACATTTGAAGGTTCCTCTGCCAGGAAGCCTCTTCCCCCAGATTTCAGAATGATTTTCTTTCACCACGCCAGTCTTGATGAGATATGCGTTAGGCCTTTCTCGATCATTCTGTCCATTAAAGGACCCCCACTCTTAATCCTCCCTCCCTCTCACTTTACTCTGACAGTATATGATATAGATATGTACTTGCTGATTTGGAGACATGACCTGTCTCCCGAATGGACTTCCTATAGGCTCATGGCAGGGTCCTTGCCATCGTGTTCACCACTGCATCCCCACACACATGTCACATAGTATGTGGTCAATAAATCTTGTTGAATGAATGAATATGAAAACGGGAAGTTGACTTAGAAAGTTGCTTTCACCAGTACTACTCTTCACTGAGCTCTCCTTACATTTCTTGCAAAGCAAATCTGCTTAGGCATAAGCCTGCTGCTGGCACTCTGGGGTTGGAGCTGGCTGGGAAATTTGCTTAGGCATGAGGAAAATAATTCCCTAACTGCCACAAACACCCAGGTGTGGGTCCCACCTATGACACTAAACTGGCCATATTAAATTGAGTAAATTGCATCAGCCTTTTCAGTCTCAATCCTCATCTGAAATAAAGACTGTCCTAAAAAGCCTAGGGCTTCTGTCTTCTGATGCCCATCTCAGCTCACGATGCCTCCTTCCGCCCACACACCCAAGCCAGGAACCTGGGTGAGTCAGCCTCTGTGCCTTCCTTCTTCACTGCCCCCACGCCCAAGCAGTTGCCAGGTATCATCTAGTCTACTCGTAACTCTCTCCCACGTATCTCCTCCACCTCTCTGTCTTCTCGTCATCATCTCTTGCCTAAACCGTTGCCGTATCTTGTCTAAGTGATCTTCTCCATTCATCATCCATGACACTGACAAAATATTTTTCTAATATGCAGATCTGTCTATATCAGGACTTTACATAACACTCAAATTGTTCCTCTAAGACTTTCCAGGTACGAATTCCAAACCTTGGCACTGACCTGGCCCCTGCTCATCTCTTAATCCTGTTGCTCATTCCTCCCCAATACTGCCCATAGGCGCCAGCTGACATGAAGCATTCCCGGCCACCTGTCTGGAAGTGACTGACATTCCCTCTGTCTGGACGGCCCTGTACAGTCTGATACAAGATGGTTAGGGTTCAGCTTAGCACCACCAAGTAGCATCCCTGACTTGCCCTTTGCCCCCATTGGTTTGTTGGGTGCCCCTCCCTGTCTCCCCATAATCTGTGCCTAACTCGCAATGCACAGGGTTTTAGCATATAGTGTCAAGTGAATGATTTGTGTTAGACATTTGTAAGAATGTTAAAGCTGTAAATCCTTGCACAAACTATAATGGGCTGTTCAAGGGGATTAAATCTAGGAGATTAAATCGTCTAGAGATACTCTGGCTTTAGCCCTGCCCAGAGGCGAGGTGACTCCCCCAAGTCACCCATCTTTATAGTCTTTTCAGCTAGGTACATGATCTTGGCTAAAGAATGAAGTCTGGATTCACAGAGACTGTAAGTGTGAACTCCAGCTCTGCTGGAGTAGTCCTGAGTGACCTTGAACCTTCACCTCAGTGAGGAAAACGATGGGACTCTACAAAAGGATGGTCTTAAGGACTCCCAGACATCCAGCAGGAAAACATGAGGAGTGTGCTTGGCTCAGAGTGAGTATTAGTGTGTCCGCACCTAGCGGTCTTGGCACAAGAAAGGAGAGAAAAGCAAACAACTTCCCCTCCTCAAACATCACCACCACCAGGGGAGTGAAGGTGGGTGAGAGGGATCTTGTTGCTTCCTCAATTTGAGCGAGTGACATGGATGTGGAAAGGAAGAAAGGGAAGTGGGCAGGAAGGCCCTGTGGGTGCAAATTTCACCGCTTATAAACAACCACCGCTGTCCGGCTTCAAGGCGGGGTGGATAGTCCCGGCCTGAGCATGGCTCTTGGGTGCCATGGTGTTTTCCAGAGTTAAGGGCAGGCCTGGCTCCTGCCAGGTTATGGCATTCTATCATTTCCCTGCCCTCACGCCCCCAACTCATTACCAGCACTGCGTGGGTACTAAGTCCTGACTGTGCCTTAGGGAGAACCCCCAAATGGCTGCCTGGGCTATTGCCCAGAGCACCAGCTCTGGAGTCCCAGCAGCCTGGGTGACATTCTGGGTGCCAGTTACCAACCACGTGACCACATCATCGAACATTTCTGGCCTTCAATTTTCTCATCAGTAAAATGGGGATAAACTACCAACTTCAAAAGATCTGGGGGTATTGAGATAAGAGATGAAAAGTGTTTTGGTGTAAAATACAGGCCTAAATTTCAATTCCCCCCTTTTTTGTCTGACTCGCCTGGCTTTCTTTTATTCTTAGCACATATGACCTACATACGTCTACAGAATTTACTTGTCCATTTTGTTTTCTGTCTCCTTCCTCCAGGACAGGGGCTGAGCCTGGGGACAGTGGCTCAGCAGGGCGGTTTTGGTTCAGGATCCTTCATGATTCTGCATCTCCTGTGCAGGTGGGGTCTAGTTGCTGAAGGTGCGGTGGCCAGACTGGAGGATCTGTCTCTGGGGCGGCTCACTCACATGGCAAACAGTTCGCCAAACAGGCCTCAGGGGCTTGACATGAGTGCATGGATGTTTTCCTGACAGGCTTCCCCCAGAGCAAGCAACCCCAGGAGACCACAAAGGGAGTTGAAAATGCCTTCCTGATCTTGGGCCTCCCCTCCCCCCCGCCACAAGAGTCACGCATCACCTCGTGCGCTGGATTCTGATAGGCCAGCCCTGACTCAGGCGGGCGGAAGCCAGGCCAAGGGCCTGAGGACCAGGAAGTGGGGCTCACCAGGAGCTGTCTTGGCTGGCGACCACAGGATGTTTATTTACCAATGTGACACCATGACTGGCACAGGTTCAAGAAGCCAGTGTTGAGTCTGTGAGTCAAGAGCTATTACTGTGCTGGGCGCAGGGAGGAGCCCAGCCCTGCCTTCAAGGAGCTGGATTCTAGTGGAAGAGGAGGCCGCACAAAGAGGCCTGTGTCATTCATGGCCCCATAGCAGAAGATGAGCTAGAACGTCCCCAAGGCATGTTCAGGGGCTGCGGGAGGTGTGGAAGGGGGGTGATGGAGGCTCAGCTCCCCAGGGTAGGTTAAGTAACCAGGGAGGGAACAGGCAAAGGTCCAAAGAAAGACAGGGGCACATGGGTGGGTGGAAAGGAGAGAGTCACGTACAGCAGCATGCTGCTTTTTCCCTTTCCTCTCCCCGTGCCTTCACTTACAGGAAAAGTATGCAGTATCATTGTGCTTATTTAGCAGTGATATGCCCTTTCCAGAGTCATAATGATGTGCTAATACAGAGTAAAAGAATAATAAAAGAGGGCAAAATGAAAACATGCTGAGATGGCCGACTGGGGTTTCCTTGGTCTTGTGATTGTTCTTCTCTGGGGCCAGGCTGGATCCAGCCGAGGGATGGGGATACAGATGTTAAGAAAATAGATGGCCCTAATCTGTAAGCAGTTAAAGATGCGAGGGATGGGACAACGGCACATACGCCAGTTTCGCCAGTTTCTCCGCTTCAAACCAGAGAAATGTTGTTCCTTGAGAAAGGTCCGTGGCACTTGCCGAGAGGGCCAGCGGGGCGAGGAAAGCCCAAGAGCCCCAGATCCATTGTCCACAGACACACAGCTCTTCCTACAGCCCCACTCCTCTTCAACCCCGCGCCAGACCTGGGGCTGCTTTTCGGCAGAGGGAGAGAAGGGGGCGCTGGACGCCCTCCAGCTGGCTGGTCTCCCTCAGCAGGGTCAGGCGTCAGCCTGCCGAGGGAAGACAGGGTGAGTGCACAGCTTTGCTCTCCAGCCTGCTCCCAATCTTAGCTCTCTGTGGAGCTTCCTCTGTGTCTTTAGGAGTAGGTCTTGCGCGTTCCCCCCCGACACCCATTGCCAAGGGCACCCCGCGGAAGAGCACGTGACCGCTCTCTTTACAAACGAAAGGCGTTGAAGCCAGCCGGCAATAGCTGCCTGCCCTAGTGGTGGGCTGAGGGGCGAGGGAACTCTGGGTAACTCCGGGTAAGGAAAGGCCCCTGGAGATGGCCCGGCCACAGAGTCCTAAAGGAAGAGACAGAGCAGGGTCTTGAGAGGCGAACGCCGCCCTGCCAACCAAGGAGGCCACCGTGTCAGCGGAGAGTCACTCAGAACCTGGGCCCTGCCCCATCTGGTACATTCCATGCATCGTGGACGGGCTCTGGTCTCCATTCCCCTGGGCAGTCTGAGGAATGTAGACCCCAAAGGGCTGCTGTCACCTGCCCCATCTTTCTTGAAATCTCTATTGTCTCAGGAAAGCACCCCCACCCACCATCCAGCCCCCACCCCCCAAGGTTGAGAGCCTCCCCATTCCTACTTCCCATGCCGTGGGGAGCCCAGAGGTACCACCCATGCACACCTCTTTACACTAAGGGGCATTAACTTCACGCCTGGTCATTACTGCCCACACCACTGAGACAGTGAGAAACATCCTCTCCAAGCCGCGCAAATGAAAGAGCCCAGCACCATTAGATGTGACATCCATGCAGAGTGCCGGCAGGGGGCAGGGCCCTCCTCACCCCTGGTGACGAACAGGAGACCGAGTGCAGCTCTGGCATAGCAAAGCCCAAGGGAGGAAGAGGTCAGTTCTCCAAGTGGAGGGGTGGGAAGCAGTCTGGAAAGGCTTCCTGAAAGAAGCATCCTTTAAGTTGACCCTTAAGTTAGGAAATGTGCCTGTCAGACCGACTGGGCTGGGAAGGCTTCTTGGGGAAAGAAACAACTTGAACAAAGACAATGTAGCATGACTCATGGGCACCCCTGGAGGACCTGTGGGCAGTTCCAAAAGGCTCAGGTGTCGGGGGCCCCGGGGCCATGGGCTGAGTGATAAGTCTAGACAGAGAGGGAGCATCCTGGGTCACGGAGGAGACTGACCAAGCTGAAGGCGTGCATGTGGCCTTGACTTGTCAAGTTCAGGGAGTCATTGAAGGGTTCTAAACCAGAGAGTAACCCTGGCGCAGGCTTTCCCTTTGGCTGTGTGACCCCAGACAAGGTACTTAGCCTCTCTGTGCCTCAGTCCCCATATCTGTGAAATGGGAATCATGAATAGATCTTTCCGTAGTATGTTTAGGGGACATTTTTTTAAAGGTTATACGTGACTGTCATAAATCTGTGCTGTAAAGAGTTCAGCACAGTGACTCACATGCAGTAATCACAAGTCAAAAACCTTTCTCATTGGTATATTTAGAAAGACCACTCTAGCTTCTAGGTGCAGAATGAACTAGAAGGGGACAAGAATGGAGCAGAGGACCACTTAGGTGGGGGGAGCTAGCAGGCAGGACTGAAATGGGTGAAAGTAAGAACAGAGAACCTTCTGGAAGGAGAGACTCTTGGGAAGTGGGGGTGAGTTGGGGGGGTGGCGGAGGAATGAGTGTGTATTTGCCTGCCCACTGGGCTAGAAAATACAGCCGCTTGGGAAACCAGACACACGCACTGACATGGTGGCTGTTGGCATGTTCAATTTGGGAATGTTGGCCTCCAGGAAGAAGCCAGGGACACCTGGCTATCTCAGCCAGAGAGGGTCACCTAGGGAATTGACTGAGTCAGCAGTGCAAAGCTGGCAGTCAGCACCACCAGAGACAGCCAAGGGCTCAGAGGCTGCATCTAGCCTGGGAGAGAACCTCGTCACAATATTTGAGCGGGAGAACTGAGGCCTCCCCTCACCCACAAGCGGAGCAGTAAACAGAGTGTCCGTGTTCTTGACATTGTTCACCGTCAAGAAAACTGGTACTTCTCTAAACTTGGTTTTCCATGCCATTCTAGAAGTTGAACATAAAAGTGACTAATGAATGCCTCATGTAGCCTCTTTTCTAAATACATCCCTTCATCTCTTGGGTGACAACAGACCCCTTTAACGTTTGAAACTTGAAACGGCATCCGTCCTCCCATGGTTTTAACCCCATTCCCTCTGGGGTCAAGGTCATCAGAGAGGAGCTTCCCCCCTTGCTGGGCCAGGGCCCACCTGTCTTTTCTTGACCTGTCACACAAGGGCCACCTCCTCCAGCTCTTCCTCTCCCACCCCTGACAACAGACAGTGGCTCTGAGTCACATCCCACCAAGAGAGCCATGAGTCAAACAAGTCTCTGCCTGCACATTCGAATTTATTTGCACCCTTAAAACGACCCTCCCTTCCCTCCCCGCCCTCCACCTGGACCCCTAACCTGGCACCATCATCCCTGGGGGGATGAGCTGTGAGACCAGGGGTGAGAGCCATGAGGGGCCAGTTTTCCTCGTCAAGAAGCCCAGCCCCTGGTCCCTGGAAGGATGACCACACTACTGCCCAGAGTAGAAGGGGTGGCCCCCAGCTGCACAGCCCCAGCTCCCCTGGTGAAGACCCTTCTCTGGCCAGGACCTTGGTGGTAGTAACTCTAGCTCCACCTGCCAGGCCCGAGGAGCTGACGAGTGTTAGCACTCCACCTCTTTTCCAGACCACTGTCGTCTGACACCGGGTGGGAAGGGCAGCCGGCTAAAGCCTTGGCGTCTTCTGATCCCAGATCATGCCTCCGTGATAAAAAGAACAGTTCCCAGGAATGTCCTTTTGGCTGAAGTTTCCATTCAGTGAGCTTTGCCGTTGAAGCCCGGGGTACCATCGCCTCCTCACTTTCTTCTGCCTTGCATGACAGTTTCCACATGCCGCCCTCGTCACTGCTGACTTTGCGGGCTGGATGGCTCTGGCCGTGTGGGGGTGCCTTGTGCCTTGTAGAACATCTAAAAGCACCTCTGGCCTGCACCCACTGGGGGCCAGTGTATCACCTCCTCCAGTTGTGACAACCAAAAATGTCTCCAGACTTTACCCAATGCACCCTGGGGCGGGGCAAACCACCCTGGAGTGAGAGTGACCACTCTTGGGGCAGAACTCTCGAAGGTGGGGTTCATCTCTGAATCAGCTCTTTATGTTTTTTCCTGCTCGGCACAGCCCACACTTGGTGTCTCTCCAGCACCGCGAGCTCCTTGGGGAGATGCCTTCCGACTTGCCGTGCCACTGTTCCAGCTCCCAGGTGTGAGCCCAGGGAGCTTTGGGCGGCAGAGGCAAGTGATGCCCCCTCTGTCCATCGCATCTGTCCTTCCTCTCCAGTGCACAGCGGGCCGGTGCCTGTCCGTCCCTGGAGACTCTCGTGCCCAGACATTGCTTTGGACAACAAGACTCTCGGCAAAGAAACTCCAGAGTCTCCATGGAGCAAGCTGTTAAGGCAGGATGTAGCCGAGAAGGCAAAACCTGGCCCTTTTTATCGATTGAATGATTTTTACAGAGTCCATTACTCGGAGCAGGAGAACAAAGAGAAAAAAGAGTTCGCAGGAAGCAAATGTAAGCTCAGGTTATCTACGCTTCGAGGGAAGAGGAGCCCTCTGATCCGATTTGTCTTATGGCCTGTGTTTGAAGATAGCAATCAAGCCTCCGACCCCTGCTTCTTGTTCCCATCTTATTAACGAGGCATGCTGCTGATCGGACTCCAGGGCGCAAAGTTAACTAACAGACCCGGCTCCCCAGGTGTTCCTGGTCATGGCAGACTACACTCATTGTGCCAGGATTAAGCGTACTGCTCTCGTTTAATTTGAGAGGACCCTTTGCAGGGTCAGTAGTTTGCATTCTTTAATTTAGGTAACTGATTGGGCTAAATGGACTTTGTTCTGGAAAGGCCAAACTGCATAGCTTAGCACACCACATCCAGACTCTCATTTCTAAGAATCCGTTAATGTGAACAGGATTTGAGAACAAGGGGATTTTAAATCTGGATTAAGAAGCGATTTCCAGAGACTTGGGCAAGAGGTCAGAGAAACGTGGATGGATCCCCGAGTCCTCTGAGCCACACTTGGAAGCGGAGCCCCAGTAGTCAGGGTCCTAGACCGTGGGTCTCCAGAGTGGCACAGAGTGGTAGGGCTACCTGTGGTGTGGGGTGGACAGAGGCCTGATGACCAGTGGGGTTCCCCAGCAACCTGGGTGTTGTGGAATCTCAGACTCCTGACCCAAACTTTGGAGAGCAAAACCCAGTAATAAAGGAGGCAGTGTGAAGCTGGAGATGCAATCAAGTTGATTTATTGAAAAGAAAGCAATGCCAGCATTTCTGGCACAGCTGACTTTCTGGCTTAGGGCTCATGTCATGGTGAGTATGAAGTGTCTATTTAATAATAGCTAATATTCATTGAGTGCTTATTATATACAGACACTGTTCTTTCAGCTCTGGGTGAATTGTCACCTTTAAATCCTCCCAATAATTCTAACAGTAGGTTCTACTGAAATACATATCAGATTAGAGATAAGGAATTGGAAACTCAGTTCTGGCTCCCTGTCTGGCTCATCTGAGGGAATAACAACTGCACGTGTCTCTGTGAAGGCCCCACTGCACGGACTTTACAGGTATTCATTTAATCCTCATGCAACCTCACAAAGTAGGTATGAGCACTGATTCCATTTTACAGAGAAATGAAGGGAAACATGGATTATGTAATCAGCCCACATCTTTCAACTCAGAGTTGGCAGATTTGGAATTTGAAAGCTGGGCAGAAGATCTGTGCATCTGGCCACAGACACGTGCTTCTGAGCCTCCAGCCCCCAAGCTCTTAACCACCCTCAGCTGAATGGACACTCAGACTTTCCCCAATGACTGAGTGCTGAGGCGGGATCTTAGTAGGAAATCAGAGAGTGATTAGAAGAATTGGACTGAGCTTTGAGTTGTTGGCTTAGGAATGCAATTCAGAACTGAGCTCAAGACCCATCACCCACGTGTGAATTTATCATGAACTTTCTTTACCTCCAAAGTAAGAATATCAATGTTGACCTGAAGGTTGATAATTGAGGATAGCATTTCCTTATAATCTGTCTACAAGAGATATTAACCCACTGGAGCATGCTGAGAGGAGAAGAATGAGATGAGGTAGGGAAAAAACCATGTCCCAGAGAAAGAGGGAAGGGACTGAGTGTTCTTTGGAAATCAGAGCAAGAACAGGACCTGGAGTCCAACCGACCAGGAGTTAGGCATTCCTGGCATGTGACCATTTATTTTCAGCCACCCAAAGTGCTTGGGGCTCATGCTTTGTCAGCTCATGGCCTGTAACTGGCTCCACAGACACCAATGGGCTTTGTTTAGACCCCAGATTTGATTAGTAATAAAGCATTTGTAGGGATTTTGGTTTGTTTTTGTTTTAGGTAACCAAGATAAAATTTGGACATCAGAACGATGAGTGAATGTTCCTGTCAATAAGTGTGAGAGTGACATGGTCTTACGTAGGAAAATTTGCTGCCTTCCCCAGCCAGCTCTGTAATAAGAAGATGTATTATAGAGTGAAATGACTTATAGGTGGGGTTTGCTTTAAAATACTTCAGGAAAAAAATTGGGACAAATGAAGCTAGCAAGATGGCGGCTGTCAACTTTGGGCCTGGACTACGTAGCTCACTTGTTCTCTGTATTTTATATTTTGATATATTTACCATAAGAAATCCCAGATGTCTTCATAGGTGATTTTTATCTAAAGATATTTTGACAAGGAACGTGGTGGTCGTTTAGGTGACTAAATTTCACTCGGTGTGTCCTCAAGTAGAATCCTGTAGTGACTGCAAAGTGAGAGGTGGGTGGACTCACTCCCATGCTCTTTTCTGCCCTTACTTGGCCTCGCTGGAGGCATCTTTATCAATAGTTGCGTCGTTCCCCCCCACACTCCCTGCCTAACCAGGACAAGTCAGCAACATTTACCAAAGGAACTTTCTTTGTCCTGAGCAAACTGGCTTCCATCATTTCCTCCCTCCAGAATACCCTCATTTATGGTTCAATGAAGGCTTCTTGGCTTTTCCTCCAAGTTACATTTATTGAGGCAAAAGTGGTTTACATCACTCTGTTTTAGGGCTGATAGGTTCAAACTTCCACAATTGTATGTTTTCACACCCTGCGCAGGGTCAAACCCCAGTGATCGTCCACCATGTTCTCCATAACAGCTTCTTGCCAGGCACGTCTACCCCAAGAGAGGAGGCCTGGTAACTTCTGTATAAGAAAGGGAGGAACAAATCTATAAAATAGGCACATAAGCACATCTTCGTATTTTATTGTATTTTCAAGGAGAAACCATGGAAGGTCCACTCCAAAACTAGTGAAAATGGCTATCATAGAGGAAGGAAGTGGAGGGCGCCAAGGCGGGTCTGATGCTTCAAGATTCTGCTCCTTCAGCTCCTCCATATTGTGTTCCCCATGGTGGAAAAAAAAAAAAAAAACCCCAGCTAAAATAACCCCAACACCTGGTTTCCTGTTTTGACCCTGGAAATGTAAATGTTTTACATGCATTTGAGAAAAATGTTGAGCAAGTAAAAAAGCAATTCCTAAAACCTAAAAGCCACCGAAATAAATAGACCTGAGGTGGCGTGAGGGTGGTGGCCTCCTTGTTCAGGGAAAAGGATGACTTCAAAGGCTTTTGCTGCAGTCATAGGGCGGCAAGTCGGAGAGCCAGGTCTTTATCCCAGGGGTGCTGTGCTCCCTGGCCTGCCACGAGTCATCTGGCAGTGTCTGGGGACATTTTTGGTTGTCATAACTAGAGGGATGCTCTGACTTCTAGGTGGGCAGGGCCGGTAGCAATGCGCACCGAAGAATCAGGACTCAAAATGTGAGGCTGAGAAATCGGAACTAAAACAGTGTATTAAAAAGACAGAAAACCCTGGCCCTCCCTGGTGGCGCAGCGGGTTAAAGCACTGCACTGAGAAGCTAAAGCCACTTCCGCATGAGTTCAAATCCCGCCTGCCCCCAGGAGACCACATGGCGCGGCAGACCTCTCCTGACCCGCCCGCTGCTCCCCTCAGCAGTGTACTTCGTCGATCTGCCTGTTCTGCTCCCTGCTCTGTCTCTGGTGAAGCCTCTCACCGCCCCTGAGCCTCTGGCCTGTACCCCAGTTCTGTATGTACAAATAAATAAATCTTAAAAAAAAAAAAAAAAGACAGAAAACCCTGAAGTGTCTTTTCAAGATCACAGTCTCAGTGCCTTTGTCACTGGTCGTAGGTATATCATAAGCTCAAGAGAAAATTTGTCGTTAGGGTTCAGGATTCTGAGCATAAACGAGATACAGCCAGAAAATCAGAGCCAGACTTTAAAATTCTGGAATCCTAAATGCTGCTACGGCTGATGCCTCTATGTGCCTTTGCCTTTCTCTCCAAGAGTGACTTTCCCCTCCAGGGTCTCTCCAAGGGGGCTCCTTGGGCTGCTCACAGCACAGAGCTCAGAGTTCGAGTATTCCTGCATATAGCTTGTGTCCAAGAGGCTGAAAGCAGAGACCCAGACCTGGTGATCTCAGCGGGCAGGGTCGGGCCATGACCTTGGGATTCTGTTAGTCCAAGCAACTTTGGGACCTGCCTGGCCCAGCGGGGAAGCACACAGGGGCTACCTTGTGATGGAGGAGTGTCAGAAGAGAGTACAGGAAGGCGGCTAGCCTGCAACCAGCTTTGGGAGCCAGACCAGCCACGGTGAGGGGCCATGGCTGACTCCCAGCAAGCTTCAGCCTCCCAGATGGTGGCTATAAGCACGGCTTTGACTCCGGGAGCCTCAAAAGAACAGCAATTCCCAGTCCACTTACCGCCTGACATTAGCTAACCTGCACTTTCACATTGATCAAGAACCCTGCGCAGAATTCTCTTGAGTTGCACCTGCATTTTGCAGAACTCTCTTGAATTGCACCTGCTGCACGGCTGGACTAGGGCCCTGAGAGCGGAATCTACCGCAACCTAGGTGTTGCAGGGGCTGAGCTGAGAAACGTAGGTGCTGGGGAGCCCCTGAATGCTAATAGTGGGTGCTGCCTGCTGCTGCTAATGGAGGCAGGGGCAGGAAACACTGCCTCAGAACCCCTCCGCCACTGTGCTCTCTGCTCCCCTCTGCCTTCTGGCCCACGTTGCCTCTCAGTCTCCTACTGAGCGTGGGAAGATAAAGAAAACACTAGAGAGCTGAAGCAAGAGGCACTCGAGGAACTCGGGGGAGGCGGAGCACAATTTCAAAAGAACAAATGGTGTTCAAGTGCTTTATCATCCTGACAGTTTCTGAGACACAGCAGCAGCAGTTTTTCTGATGCTATTTCTGTGTTGGAGATTTCTAAGGATAAATACGTGAGTAAAAGGAAGAGCTACTTGGAGAAATTGTGGGGGAATGGAGGGAACATTAGGGAAATGGGGTGCAGGCCAGAACAGTCCCTCTCTGGGTGGATGTGGAAGATGGCCCCTCCCTCCAGGGGTCACGGACGTCACTTTGGACCTGCTCATGCCTGCTCAAGCCAGAACCTATCAGCTTCGTGGCTAAATTCACACTCAGCAGCTCTTTGCCACCTTCGGTCAGGGTAAGGGTGGGAGCGGCTCTAGGAAGCGGCAAGGAGAGAGAGTAGAGGAAGGAGAGAAGAGTTAGGCTCAGAGCTTCCTCCAACTGGGCTCGGGACCAGGCCGAGGACCCTGGGGAGGAACAGCCCACACTCTGTCAGAAGAGGACAGGACCCAGCTTCTTGGTCTTCAAGTGGTTTCCATTCTGGCTATCTGAACTCTCGCTAAGGAGCAGCGAAATAAATATGGCCATGGTTTTAACAAATCTTAAAGCTAAGAGTTGCTTCGTGGTCTGTCCATTCTTACTAATAAGCCCACCAGGTCCTGGATAACACTGTTGTCCCTGATGGTGGCTAGATGTCCCTCGTGTCTGCCATCCTCACCCACCAGCCACGCCTCCCCTTTCGGTCATACAGCACACCCTCAATCTCTTTGAGGAAGCTGACTTTTCTGTCCTTCAGAATGCTGCACGAGATGGGGGAACCATGACACAGCCTGGCCAAAGAACCCCATTTTCCTGAGCATCAACAGCCGGTTCCAGGCGGGAGTGTGACATTAACTGTACCCAACAGGAACCTCCCCAGGATGTTACCTGTGGACGCTGGAGGAAAATCTAAAATCAGGACTCCGTAAGCCTAGAGATGTTGGCGGAGCTTGCCTGAGAGAGCAAACCAGAGAGACTGAGCGTCAGAAGGGGTCTCGGGAGCCTGTGGGGTAAACTAAGATGTCCCTAAGTCTTTCTCAAGCACTGCTATGCAGAGTTCTGTCTATACAGGTGACAGCGACAGAGACAGAATGAAGGAGATCGTCTCCCCACTCAAGCCTGTTTCTTCCGGTGGACACGGGACACCTGTATCTCGATGGCAACATGGGGCGTGAGCCTGGAGCCCATTAGATAGTGTTTCATCTAAATCGGAGCCGAGCCAAACCCCAGCTGTCGTCGTTCGCACGTGAAGTGATTCATAGCAAATAAGCCTTAAAAATGACTCAGGGTTTCTGGGGGATTTATTGTCTGAGAAACTCCATGTTTGACCTGATCAAACCCTTGAGCCAGAGGTGGGTGGAGGCTCCAGCCCCACACCTGCAGGGAGCGGCAGGGGAAACGCGGTAGCCCCAACATCTTGAAATGCTGCTTCATCGGAACAGAGCAGACACCCCCAAAGGGCAGAGTCAAAGGCCACAGAGCATGTTCACCAAGAGACACTCCTCGGGGGGCCACAAGGTGGGTGGCCAGAGGGGTCCACTCGGGCACTCACTGGCTGGCAGTTCCTGCCCCGCGGGATTTGATCATCACTGTGGACTTTTGTGTGTTGGGGTTCTCCTATGCCTACGTGACCGTTGTATTTGGGGTATGAGAGAGTTGGGGGGAGAGCACTTGTTTCCTCATTTCAAGTTGTTTTGCCAACAGGAACTACAGCCGGCCCTGATTGCTTAGCACTTAGGAACCCCTAGTCCTTGATCTGAATCAAAACATTTGTAATTTGGGGGTTATCTCCCTTGGACAAGAGGCATATGTGTGTGAGGTGTACCCAAAAATACGTGATGGCCAAAAGCATGGGCCATGACAGACATGGTGAGACACCAGCTAGAGCTAGTTCTTCCTTCTTTTAGGCTAAGAGACCCTGGACATTCATCTGGCCACCTGGCCCTCAGACTTCCAGCCCCCCTTGCTGCAAGGTGTGGCCAGGTCCCAAATGCGAATGAGCAGATGTGATAAAAAACAAACAAACAAACAAAAAACAAAACTGCTGGGTGAAGCCCTTATAGGGAGAAGCCTATATCCCTTCCCGTTTCTCCCAGCCTGGCTGCAGAATTCAGAGGTGCTTAGGACCCCTTTGGGACCATGCAGTTGAGGCTGAGCCTGGGAATGGCAGGTTCTGTGTCAAAACTCTCAGCCTGCACACCCAGTTGACCAGGGTCATGTTCTTGTCCACTCAAGGCTTTTACAAATTCAGCAAAGCTGCCAGGAAGAGTAAAACTACCAGGAAAAATATGGAAACCATCAAGTGTAAAAGCTACCATAATTTAAGAGGCAGGCTACAAATGAGAAGAGAGCTTTCTTCTTGTTCTTTCTCTAGCTTCCCCTTCCCTGTGAGTTAGCCAGGGTGTTATCAGCTGGCTGGTAACATATGAACTAAAACAGGTAAACACATTCATTGGGCAGCCCTGAGCTCCAGAACTTGCCAAGTTCTGGAAATTCCATGAAAGTTTCTGGAAGCAGGGTCCCGGGAGGGATGCTGACGGAGCTGAGCTGTCTAATGGGAATGCATCATCATTTTGGGAAGAAGGGATGCCAATTATTCATGCACTTAAATGAAGCTTGCTTATAGATTACTGCCTAGCTTTTAATGTGCGCCCCACTTCATTCAGGAGGAAGACAGGCAGGATCCCCGCCAGCCACCAGCTCTGCCTTCCCCTAGATTTCTCTGGTCTCAGAACCATCACCCTGCAGTTTAATCATTTCTGCAATCAGTGACTTTTTGTGCACATGTTGTCTGATTCTTAAGATGTTTTGAGCACCTAAAAAAAAAATCTGACTTATTAGATTCCTAGTTTTAATTATTTGTTTATATAAGAGTCTGACTACAAGCTTGTAATCAGTATTGCAATGTCCGGGGAAAGTTGATGCTAATTTTTTTATGCCTTGGTTGATTATGTGTAAATAGTGAATAAATATTTACAACTGTGGTAACTATGAAATGTTTTAGAACGAGAAAGCACGTTCATTAAAGGACAGGCAGAGTTTGTCTCCATCACAACAGCCACTCATGCGCAGTGCAGCCCAGAGAAGCCATGTCAAAGCTCATCGTGTCTGTTTCCTCATCTATAAGGACACAGGTCTGGGGACGTAACATCCGTAACGCTAGAACTCGGCGAGGAGGACCCGCCCCGAGGCCTCCCTCACAAGTGGGAGCAGCCGCCACGCTGGGTGGTGTCATTGCACTGGATTCCACGACGCTCCCTGCACACTTTCAGCAACTTTGCCATGTTGCACCAGGAGTACCCGAAAACGACAGGGCCCGAGAGGCATCTTCTGGAGACTGGTGGGAAAAGAACCCCTTGGGAAGTCCTGGGACCACTTCTGGAACAGAGTGATCAAATGTGTGCTGGTGCGCGCTCCTTTACTCCTGGAAAACCCAACAGAACCCCAGGGAGCAGATCAAAGAGTGTTCAAGGCCGTGTTTGCAAAGGTCCGCCCAGGAATGGCGGCTCCAATCATGGACCTAGAAACCTCCCTCCGCGGGAGAAAAATCTCTTTGTGGGCCACGGGGCAAGGGTTTGATGGACTATCCTGAGACATCTGCTCGAGTTAACAGCAACAGTGGGAGCACCCAGGGAAGCTTTCCCTCAACTAAGATCAATAGCAACATTTGCCAAAATGATTCCATGTATGACCACGAAGGCATGTGTAGAAGGATTCTTTCACTGAGGGCTAGCTTCCCACCCTCGGTGGGACATGAGATAAAACAGTTCCTAAAGGGCCCTCCCGGGTGGCACATCGAGTTAAAGCACAGCACTGGGAAGCTAAAAGCCATTTCAGCATGAGTTCGATACCGCCCCGGAGGTGACCCACATGGCGCGGCAGATCTCTCCTGACCCGCCCGCTGCTCCCCTCAGCAGAGTACTTTGTTGATCTGCCTGTTCTGCTCCCCACTCTGTCTCTGTGAATCCTCTCACTGTCCCTGCACCCCTGGCCTGTACCCCAGTTCTATATGCATAAATAAATCTTTAAAAAAGAAACAGTTCCTAGAAGCTGAGCAGAAATTAATGGCCTTGGATTATTCCCCTTTCGTTAAAGCCCTTCTGCTAGAAGGTCACAAACTTCTTGCACCATTTTTAAACGGAAAGCGGAGCCACCCTTTCCAGATTGTAGACCCACTATGGAACAACTGTCAGTGGATACGAATATGAAATTGATGCACTAGCAAAAACGCCTATTAAAAGGCAACTCCTGGGGCCCTCCCTGGTGGCGCAGCAGGTTGAAGCACAGCACTGGGAAGCTAAAGCCACTTCCGCGTGAGTTCGATTCCCGCCTGCCCCAGAGGTGACCACATGGCGCGGCAGACCTCTCCTGACCCGCCCGCTGCTCCCCTCAGCAGTGTACTTCGTCCATCTGCCTGTTCTGCTCCCCACTCTGTCTCTGGTGAAGCCTCTCGCCACCCCTGAGCCTCTGGCCTGTACCCCAGTTCTGTATGCACAAATAAAAATAAAATCTTTTAAAAAAAGGCGACTGCTGGGTACTAGAGATCTTGACCAGCTTAGAGTAGTCTGGGCAGCTGAAGTAGAGATCAGCATTGCCCTGATCCTCAAGAGACCCCAACCTTAGATATGATTAAACAGCTCCTGGAGTTTGTTGCTGCATCCAATAGACAGTAATTAAGAAAGAAAAAGACCCGGGATTAGACTTGGTCATTGCTAAGATTTCATCCCGCTCTGAGGTATCGGATTATTATTAAAAATTCAGAGACTCTTTTTTGCTCATCTTTCTATCAGAACTTCATTACCCATCACCCAGACTAATGGAAGTCACACCCTCCATCACAACTTAAGACTCCAGCATGACTTTCATTCTTGTATCAGATCTCAGCTACCGCTGTGCACTGTCAGCTCCTCACCAGAGCACACCTCACTGATGGGTCTGCCAGATGCAGAGACAGTCAGAACTCAGCCCATCTCAGGGTCACTGCCAGCTTGAGTACATCTCAGCGGCTTTCAGGGCACTTTATTCTGGGTACCAGCTCCACTCCCAGAACTGCCCCTTTTGTTTGTTACATTTTCCTGCCCTGTTTACAGAGGCCAGGCCTCTGAATAGGGCTGCATGGTTTACAGAGCAACCTCCTTCTCATGACCACTCTTACTTTACACATGAGAGAACCACCTCAAACACCAAATGATTTCTCAAAATCAAACAGCTGGTAAGCAGCAGGGCCCGGCTCCCCTCCAGGTGCGTCTGACCTCAGGCCCAATGATTTTTCCAGAAAAACACCCCCACTTCATAGCAGTATCGATGGATCATGAAAGCTGCTTTTCAGTTCTCTACAATTTTTATGCAAGTTGCCAGTGTTACAGAGACAGTGAGTGATACTAATTCCAAGACCTTTTCTCCATTACTCTTAGCGCCTACCTCTACAGCCTGAACGTAAAAAGAGCCCCTAAACCAACAATGGTAAGTTCAATGAAAAGATACTGCTCAAAAAAGGAAAACGCAGAGGAACTGCTAAAGCCAGGTGCCTCCCAGCCTGCGGTGGGTGCCTGTGCTGGGCTTGGCAGAACACGGAGAGGGGCTTCTTCCCTCCCAACTGTTAACTGCCAACTGTCAATTGTTAACTGCCCAGGCCTCCTGCTGATGTCACGCCTGCCTGCGTGACTGGCTTGGCCAATGAAATGTGAGCAGAAGTGCCTGGTGGGGCGGGGGCTTTCAGAGCTTGAGAGCTGTTGCTCATTTGCTCTCTCCCTCTTTCCCTCTGTCATGAGGTCAGCATTTTCCAGATAGAGGCAGCTCCCACGAGTTCGGCCCTGTAATGAAGAATGTGAACTAGGAAGATGGAGGAATGGGGGAGAGAAATAAACCCTCATTGTTATAAGCCTCTGAGATTTAGAGCCTTTGTTATTCCAGCCTATTTCATCCTAAGCCAACAGAATCGGGCACCTGGGCCATTGTCTTGGGAATATTGTCAGCTCCACGAGACAGCAGCAGGAGCTTAGAATGATGTGATGAGTTCAAAATGGAGGCCAGTTCCTGGGGACAGAACCAGCACAAATGATGCTCATTTACTCATCTGGCTCTGCTATGTGCACTGATTTAATTTGCACCAGTGGGTCAAAATGATCATGCAGAGCAGGTTGATGAACCGCTTAACGTTTTATCTCTACCATCACAACCCACACTTCCTAAAAGAAATCTCTAGATCTTGCTCTGTGTGACTCAGCAACTTTTGACTCACTGGTTAAAAAGGAAATAGAGCTATGTGCCCTGTCCCCCATCCCTTAAATAGGGTGGGCCCTTCTCCCCTCCCCCCCCCCACCAGGTCCCCAAGGTAAGAAGAAAGGCAGGTTCTGGCAATAGTACTTGACCCCAGGCTCTGGCATGGGGACACTCTGATGCTGCTCCCTTCATTCACTCCCTGCCATTTTCTGCATGGCTCCCTGCTAGCAGACAGCAGAATGATTACTAGTGCCAGCCCCATAGTCACAAAGACCTTGATCAATTCCTGGTGGCACTGCTCACATGGCATGGGTGCCAGGAGGGACTTTGGAAGTCGAGGGGCCCTTCAAGACCGTTCCAGGTGAAATGGAGCAGCCACCATCACCCTAAACAAGCAGCCGTTGGTTGCAGGCGAGGGTGGAGAGCTCTCTTTCCCCTCCACACCCCCAAACAGCCTATTTGCGTGACCATGAGCTCAAGAAAGTCCCATGGGGTGGGAGCCAGAGCTTCTGTTTGAAAGGACTTATTCACGAGATTTCTTTTCTAGCTCATTCAGCCTCTGACAAGAGACAGACCCTGATGCTTTGTTCCAGAATCAGCCATCAACCTGGGTTGAAGTTGTCAGGGTACATCAGCTATCACCTGCTCTACCACAAACATTCTTCAGAATCAGCAGGAACTTTTCATTCCTGGCACCAGACTCCTAAACCACGCCTCTGTCTGCTGCCCCCCAAATAGAAGTGTCCATTCATCCCACTCTTCTCCTCCCTACCCCCAAAGGTCAGCTTCCAGCACCTTTTTCTCCCTATCTTTGTTCGAAATCACAGTCATGATCTGGGGGCCGAACCACAGCTGTCCCCAGAGGAATGTTACTAACAGTAAATATAGAAAACAAGATATCCAAACAGCACATGGTTTAACATCATGACCTGAAGTTTGCATTAAGATACTCAGTCAGATTTTGTCTGCCCCTTTTCTGAGGTGAAAGTTGCACCAATGTAGGAGGAAGCTCTTCCTGCAAGGTCCTTCCTAGTCTGCCCCCATAGGAATTTCTCTCTCTCTCCTATCCCCTTCCTGTTCCTCTCTCCTTCCCTTTCTGACCCTTGAAGCACTCACAGGCCACATCCACTGTGGACATTCTCCACTGACTTAGCAGCTGGGGAAGGGGCTCAGTGCCTACTCACTGGTGGGCTCCCTGCCCCCACCCCTCCAATCCCCGACTCCCGTGGGAAAAGACCTGAACCAGCTGGGAGTAGCAGGGAGGGTTGAGCCAGTCAAGCATGAGAGCACACAGAAGGTAAGGCCTTCAGCCTAGCGAAAGGTCTTTTCTTATGAAGCTTATTCAACTTAAATTTCCAGTGACTTCACTGGAAATTTTGACTCGTGACAGTTCTTTTCTCTGAGGAAACAAACACAAATGCAAAGGCAATTCTAAGAAAGGGAATTCCATCCCTTGTTTCTTGTTTCTACCTGAACATTTCCAAGAGATTTAGTTCTTAGAAACATGGACAGTCTCCAGCATGTCTGCTCTGTGTTGAGGGCACTCTGGGGACAGAAGAGGAAAAACACCCAGTGCATTTCCTGTGTGCCAGACCCTACTCTCAGCACTTCCTGGGTCCTCCTAACAACCTGTGATAGGGACTCTAGCATGGTTATCCCCATGCCGCTGAGGGGGAAACTGAGGAATCCAGGTATTAAGTCACTTGTCTAAGCAGCAAGATTGCCAGGTAGTGGCAGAGACACAAATTGGGTCATTGGGTGACTCAGCCAGTTGCTGTGGAGAAGGCAGCACTAACTGAGACCCTAGGTACTCGGTTCTCCAATTCAACTCTCAGAAATCCTAGGTATTATCAGCTCCTTTCTATTTCACAGATAAGAAAACTGTAACTGTAAGCAAAGGAAGAGATTTACCAACGTCACTGAGCAAGCCAGGAACCGAATGCTGAGAATGACTTCTGTGCCACCCTTCTTTTTTCTTATTTTGATAAGTATGCTTTGAGGAAATGATCTAATAGTCACTAGTTCTCTTTATAGGATAGCTAACTGATAACAACAGAGCTCTGTCTCCACACTGAGTGTGGATATTTAATGTAGACAACTTGACAGAGTGTTCCTTTTTCTGATCTGCTCTACATCAGCCCCCTACTCTATTTCCTGTCCCTCCTCCACCATCACAAATGAAATGTCCATTTAATTTCACAAGATTTAATTCCCCCCCTCCATCCCTCATAGACTGGCGCCCTCTCCCCTCCCCCCTTAACCTCGGGAACCTCCTTATGTTATTCGTGCCCAATCTTTTTTTGTAAGTATTTTGCTTGGTCAATGTCCTTTGTCATTCTGACTTGCTTCATTGCATAGAATTTCCCCAAGTTCCATTCTGCTGCACTTGCCAACTTTGTGCCTTTCCCTGTCGTTGAAGAACACAGAATTCCCTTTAAGTTGCTTAAACCACAGAAAGGTTAGTTTCCCATAGAGATAAGCAACAGCGGCTGCTTTCTGCACAATTGTTCTAGCACTGGCTCCAGCCAGGGAGCGGAAATGAGCATGTGCCGTGCCCGTGGGTGCACTGTGCCCAGCAAACAGCCACCTCCCCACTCCAGAGCCCCTCTGTCCAGGAGCCCTGACCTACTTGAGCTCACCCACTTAGCTTGCTGGCCTCTTTCTTTCCCGAAGAATTATTTCCTAACCTTTGCTGAGTAACCATCCCAGGCTGAGCCTGTCATTCGTGAACTTGAAGATGAAAAAAAAAAAATAAATGCCCCTGCAAATTGTGCGCAGAATATTTGTCATGCGGGTAGAATGACCAGAAGGAAAATGAAACACGGTTGGATCTGCCTTTTCCCTGGCATTCAGGTTGGGTTCCTCTTTACTAGGGCCCTGAAACACAGACATTTGGGGTAATCGGAGCAGCTTTTCAGTTGGTCCATCCAGAAGTTTCTGCAACCTCCTGGAATAAAGTCTTTCTCAATCCTGCTTTTCATCACTGCATCGTCTGTGCCTCAGGCTGCTTCCCTATTGCCAATAAAATCCACTGTCCATGTAGGACCTGACTGCCAAAATCAAGGAAAGAGTGAGTTAAATGTTGGTAAGTGATGTGGAGGTATTAATTAAGCAGTGTAATTAGATGCTGTTGAAAGAGCTGAGCTAGAAAATGCTGGGTGGCGAAGGGGCTGCCCGTCTGACTGAATGGGTATAATTGGATGTGAGGACTCCCTTTCTCTCGCCCTTTCTGCTTCTCAAGCCCAAACCTGCTGGTGCTGGTGTTTCCCCATTTGTTTGCTGCAGGTCACGGGAACTTGGCTGTCCATCCCGCTGGCTAGCAGCACCCCACGCTACAGCTCGGGTCTCTCTTCTTCAGCTTCACCTTTTAAAAAAATTATTATTTATTTTACATCATTCTTCATTTTGTACATTTTTCCATTCCAGTACATCTTTTTTTAAAAAAGATTTTTTTTATGCATACAAGAGCTGGGGTACAGGTCAGAGGTGGGGCGCGGTGAGAGGATGCATCAGAGAGTGAGTGGGGAGCAGAACAGGCTGACTGAAGTGCACTGCTGAGGGGAGCAGCGGGCGGGCCAGCAGAGGGCTGCTGCGCCCTGTGGGTCACTCCGGGGTGGGGATCCAACGTGTGCTGGTGCTGCAGTGATTAGTGATACTGTCATTTTCCTGCACCTGTTGTGCCACCAGGGGGGTCCTCTTCAGCTTCAGCTTGTTGCCCCATTCTCCAAAGATAAATCTATGAGGCTGAAGTTTCACACAAGATGAAGTTACAAAACAGCAAATACGGGGACACTAAACATCGTACCCGTTCCTCAGCTACGGCCCCTTGTCCTGAGCTCCTGGCTCCCTGTCAGTGTTGATGGGCAACTCCAACTACAGGTACTGGGCTTAGCTCTAAGTGGGGCGCTCAACCCACAGCTCACTCTCCTCGTGCTCCCAGCCCAGACAGTCTTCTCCGTGTGTACATTGGAATGTATTGCCTCTCTCTCTGACTCCCTCCCTTGTACACCACCAACACCCCCAGATTTCCACTGCACTTAGCCACCACCCCTGCTCCTTACCTGGACCCCCCTTCTTCCTTGATCTGGACCCTGCTTTTCCAGCCTGACCTCCACCACGCACTTGGTTCTGTGCTGTGAATTAAATTTCACACGTGGCCCTAGAATCCTCCATTTATAAGCTGCCCATCTTGTGGGTCTCAGCTGAAATGTCACCTCCTCAGAGTGGCCTTCCTAGATCACGTTAGCCAAAGGGGTTAGGGACTCCTCCACCCCAGCCATTCTTGACCATGTTTCCCCGTTTCCACCAGTTAACCACTGTCAGAAATCATCTGTTTCATTCATCTGTAACCAGCCCCCGCCAGGTTACATGTACTTTACCTCATGTCAGTCGCGCCTGCTCCAAGAACCCTCACTGACCCTGATGCACAGGGTTACCTGAATGGCCATCATTCTGTCACTGAGACCCCTAGGAGGCCACGTGCCCAAGCTGTGCCAGCAGCAGGTTGACCAGATCATAGGAGCCAAGGCTCCCACCTGCTGCCCTAAGCAGGCAGTGGGTTCTGGAGAACACGGGATTGGGCAGGAACTTTGGGGTACTGGTTTCTGCCTATCTTATCTCTTACAAGCTGTGTGGTCTTGACTAGGTCACCTCCCCTCTCAGATCCTCTCTCTGGATGGCATTTAATAAACCTGAACTTGTCTTAATATTGCAGACTCTCTACCTATTCATTGGTACTCAGCCTGCATATATATACCCCCCTAAAAACCACTTATTGGGGGTTTATTTTATGCTCACTTGATGCCCAGCACTAAAGATTCTAAAAGGCAGGTAGTGGAAAATGCTCTCTGTCTGGATGCAGTTAAGATTGGGAGAGGGAGAAAATAAGGCATAATAACGTTAGGAAAACAAAGCTGTCTAACACAACATCTTACGTCATTGCTTAATTGTTTCGCAAGTGTTGTCATTCTAATTACATGCCACGCTTCAGGTCAAAGACCATGTGCTGCTACTTTTCTAGCTTTCTAGCTGTAAAGCTGTGGTCTAGTTGCTTTACTATTGTAAACTTGGGCTTTATCACCTATAAATGAGAAAAGGACCTAAATGATAGGGTTGTTGTGAGGAGTAAGAGCAAGGATCCCAGAAGTGCTGAGCATAAGGCCCACCGTCAGTTTACCCCTAATGATGGCTGATCCTCCACGATGCTACAGAGGCCTTGGGGCTTAACAACAGAAGCGGAGCATTACCAACCAGGTTGAAGAGTAGAAAACCAAGATTAAGAGTAGACACCTTCTCAAAGTTCCTTGATCAAATTTCATAAGGCAGTGGATTAACTGTTGATAGAGAAGGAGTCAGTACAAAGGTAAGAGGTTGTTTTAATGGTCCAAGTAGAAGGTGGGGCCAAAATTGGGAGGGCAGGAAAGAAGGAGACCCAGTAAAGAGTCAATAGGAACCTGATGATGCTCTTAGGTAAGAGTTTTGAGTATCTTTACTAAAGGTGCAAGCAGCCAAATCCTAACTGCATCAGAGCAAAGATCACATTTTCCATACCTGCCTTTTTGAATCCTCAGTCCTGGGCATCAACTTGTATCCTTTCCAGTCACTGGTAACAAGGCTAAATCCCAGTTGTGTACAACTGAGAGGTTGGGGCTCCCTGCATCCACCTAGCTCTACTCAAAAGGCAGAAGCTTAACCTGGTGAACAGCATGCAGAGAATACTGGGGGGGGGGGGCATTGTTCTCACTCCTGTTTGTGCATAAACAAAGATTCTGCACAAAGAAAGCCAAGCCAATAAAAGCAGAGCAGACTCCATCAAAATCTGCTCAAAAGCAGAGGTGTTACTCAAAAGTGCATCCTTGTTCCCACTCCCAACTCTCAGGCCAAGACACAGATTTTCTGGGAGGGGAAACTATCAGATGGAGACCCCTGAAGCTCTGCAAGGGGCTAACTCTATGAAACAATGTGCAAGAAGTTCGAGCCTAGGAGCATTCTCAAAATCAATTGCAAGTTTTTGTGGAAAGCAATTAAGATGAGGCTGGTAGCTTCCAGAAAGAGCAGATAAAACCCTAAGCCAGCTGGTTTACCAGACAGTACTTGGGAAGGGAACAGCAAAGACTGCACAGGATCACAATAAACCTCAACTGCTGCCCTCAAAACCACCCCTGCCAAGGGGCAAACTTTAATTGAATTGATTAGATAATGGTGGGGCACTTTATACCCCAGGATAATGTCAAGCAAAAAGTAGAACAATCCACCAGCATTTGTGGAGTCTAAAATATGGTTGTGATCAAGGGGAGAGAGAGAGACCTAAAGTTGAAAACAAAACAGAACAAGCATCCCGCGATTTCAGTGCTCAAGCCCAGGGCTGAGCCCGCTGAGCGCTGTGCCTCCCTGGAGGAAATTGTCCAACTAGTCACTAAGCAAATGAGCAAAAAAGAATAGCAAGCCCAGAAGAGGCAAATGCAGAATCACAATAATCTATTATCTGAAATGTCCAGTCATCAACAAAAAATTATGAGATGTAAAAAATAGGAAAGTCTGACCCATAAGGGGAATAAAGCTGGTAGCAGAAATGGCGAGAGGGACCAGATGTTGAATTAGACAAAGACCTCAGAGTAGTCATCATAAATATATATTTTAAAGATCTATGTATTCATGCATACAGGAACTGGGGTGCAGTACAGAGAGGGGGGTGAGAGGACTCATCAGAGTGGGGAGCAGGAACAGGTGGGGGGGTGAGAGGACCCATCAGACAGAGTGGGGAGCAGAAACAGTGGATCCACTAAAATCTCTTGTCCCCAAGATGGCTGGCTACTGTGGATTCCTTTGCCTTGCTCCTCTCTTCTACCCCCTCCCACCAACAAACACACACACAAGCTAGAGTCACCAGCTAGGCCTCGAACCCCTTGAATGTGGTCTGGCTTAGGATTGTTTTGAGCAACAGAGTATGACCAAGTTGCCCTGTGTGGCTTCTGAGGTGAGGTCCTAAGAAAGCCTTGCGGTTTCTGCTTGAGTCTCTTAGCCTTGCTCTGAGGAGGCCAGCTGCTGCATAAGTACCCTGAAGGCACCATGCTGTGAGGGAGGACCCAAGTTAGCCTCTTGGAGAGAGGGGGTCGAAACCGATGTCCTCTGACTGCTACCAGCTGAGGCCCCCCAGGTGAGTCCTCATTGTGCCATGAGACCCCAGAACCATGAAAGACAGTAGTCAGTTGTTGTTTTAACCACTGTGCTTTGGGAGTGTTTATTACTCGTTTACGCGTGATAAGAACAGCAGTTGCACTGAACGGTAATGGAACTATGGGTGTGTGGCAGCTTCCTACTGGTCCTTTACTTTTTGCATTCAGTGTCTATTAAATTTATAGTTAAATCACTTATTTCCACCCCAGGACTTCGGGTTAAGAGTAGCATTGCTCCGGGTATACTTTCCAAGCTATGGTTACATCCACTAGACAGAATAAATTATGCACCATGATGCCCAAAGGATTCAACACAGTGACTGGATGTAGCAGATGATTAATAAATATTTGCTGAATAATTGATGTGTGGCAGAGCTTAAACTTTCACAAGATGTAATGCTTTTTTTTTTTATTCACTCATTTACTTACCTAGAGAGATTTAAGTTATTCTGGTATCTTACTTTTTTCCCCAACCCATTCTATGATCACTTTATAAAGGATCCTCTTAAAGATTCCCTTTAGAGTACCTTACAAACTCTAAAGAGGGAGACCACATATTGAAGCTGTTATTTATTGCTTTCTTTCCCTAAGTATTTATTTCCGCATGTGATTTTCTCTTCCACTTCCTTCTGTGACCCCTCCACTCCAACTAGGTGAACATTTTGCCACTATCCCCTGTTCTTTGTACCTGCGTAGGCAAAGTTAGCACAAAAAAGAAAATTACAAACCAAACTCTTTTATGAAATAACTTAGATGAAACATCAGTAGCTTAAATCAATAGATTAAAAAAAAAAGAATCATACTCATGATCAAGAAGGATTAATTTCAAGACTATAAGGATAATAGAACATTTTTAAAAAAATGCTAATATCAATACAGAGTGCTTCAGAGTTCAAAGGGAAAAAATACGACCATCTTACTTAAACAAATCTTAGTAAATGTGATCTTGGGGAGTATTTAACCCAATAAAGATTTATATTAAATGAACACATTAAGATACCACTAGGGGTTAAAATATTAAAGAAAATCCCTGCTCTCATGAAAATAAAACATGCAATATTAATCTCAAAGCATTACCAGTCTCTTGTTTTGCAGTGGATCTTTGATCTCACAGCTGGGAATTAGCCCAAACGAAATATTCCAAATGAAGAAATTTTCATAATGTTCACTGCAGTGTTATTTTTAGTATCAAAATCTCTTAACCTTAATGACCAACAATAGAGGCACAGTCAGGAAAATTCCTTCATATCAGCTTGATGGAATATTATACATATTAATGTTTTATTCACTATCCAAAATGTGCCAACAATCTAACACATACAGTAAATTAATTCAAAGACAATATGGTAATGTTGAACACTTCATATGAAGTAAAATTCATTGTAAAAGGTAGAATAGGGTTTCTCAGCCTTGGGATTACCAGCACTTTGGGTTAGATAATTTTTTGTTGGGGTGGGGCGTGGCTAAGCTTTGTCCTCTGCACGGCAGCTACCTGACCTTGAACAGTGAGTCCATAGCACGCTCTCCTGCTTAGATTTAACCACCAACAATGTCCGCATACACGATCTCTCGGGCAAAACTGCCCTCAGACTACTACAACACATTTTCAACATATAACAAAGTAGTTCATATGTACATTAATTACTATTTATTTATTTATTTTTTTAGACATATTTATTTATTCATACAGAACTGGGGTACAGGCCAGAGATGCAGAGGGTGAGAAGATTCACCTGAGACAGAGTGGGGAGCAGAACAGGCAGATGGACGAAGTACACTGCTGAGGGGAGCAGCGGGCGGGTCAGGAGAGGTCTGCCGCGCCATGTGGTCACCTCCGGGGCAGGCGGGGATCGAACTCATGCTGAAGTGGCTTAAGCTTCTTAGTGCTGTGCTTTAACCCGCTGCGCCACCAGGGAGGGCCATTTAACTACTATTTTAAAAATGCAAATAAATAAAAGGAAAAACAATGAGGAAATAACAATTATTCTGGACAGAATTCTGCTTGTAATTCCTCAGATTATCTCATTTTTTATCATAAGTGTAGCATATTTTTAAGATGTGCTTTCTAAACAGGTCTAGGAAAAGCTCTCAGCCCAGAGAGACTAGCCACACTCTTAGCAGCATCAATTCCCACCAGTGGGCTAATGGGTGGTCTTCATTTCCTTTATGTCTCCCGTGAGTTCTGGCACTCCACAAAGAGCCCTTGGTGAGTTGCACAACTCCCAAATGTATGTATCAAAAATCACTGACTTCGTCTAATAGCAGTTCTCAGATGACCATCATTGCTGGTGCACCTTTGACATGAGGTGTGTTGGCAATTTTATGTGTCAAATTGGCTGAGCCACAGGATGCCTAGATAATTAGGCAAGCATTATTCTGGGTGTTTCTGTAAGGGTGTATTTGGACGAGATTAACATTTAGATCATTCGGCTGAGTAAAGCAGACGGCCCTCCATTACGTGGGTGGGCCCTATCCAATCAGTTGAAGGTTAACAGAACAAAAAGGCTGACCCTAACCTGAATAAGAGAGAAATTTCCTGTCTGACAACCTTGCATTAGGACATCAGTGTCTTTTCAGTCTTAGACTCGAATGTGGGCTTTTCTTAGGTTTCTGGCTTTTAAACTCAGACTCAACTGATTCTTGATTCTTAAATTGACTCTTCTAGATCTCCAGCTTGCTGAAGCACTCTGCAGATTTGGGGACTTGTCAGCCTCCATGATTGTATGGAAAAGTCCCAATGCTGATTGCTCAAACTCAGCGATCTGATTGCACAGGATTTCCTGATAGAATTGTTTTTGAACACAGAATCCTATCTGTACCTTTTCACCCATAGGCAATTACCACAGAGATGGGAAATAGGACTTCCTTCAGTGACATGACGTGTTTTTCTGGGCAGTTCTACTAAGACCTAGTACCTATTAGGCCCCAGTACTGAACGAGGTCACCATTCAAAGAAAACATCCCCAGTGTTGCTTGCCAAAAATCAAGCAAGCACCCAGGGCATCAGCTGTATTTTATCTGTGCTGTAATTTTTTCTGAACAATTAGTGGTCCAATGCCATTACAGATGTCTTTTGTCACACTCTAAACTTTGCAAGGAATTAGTGGAAGCAAACACAGAGTACAGAACATGAAGCACTAAGCAAAGAGGGAACATACTTAGAATGTGATCTGAGGCCAGATCTAAGGACTTCCTCTGCAAATAGAGGAAGTCCAGTAAGTGACTTCAAAAGCTTTAATCATAATCTCTCAGATTAAATGATTTCACCACTTTCTTTAGATGTGAAAGAGAGATTAAAAAAAAAAGGCAAACACCATTCCGTCAAGAAATACTTATTGAACTGCCTTTACTGAGATGCTGTTGTAGAAGCTGGGGGTATAGCAGCAAATAGACAACTGCCTCATGTCGACAGAGAGAGAATAAAGAAACAGGTACAGTCACATGTAGCTTAACGACATAACAGTCCTTAGCAGATCTTGTCTACCGCGGTGGTCCGAATTGTGTATTAAATTCTAGTTGGAGTAGGTGACACCATTTCTATTGACGTTTGCATGAGAGCAAAATCACATTTCTCAGAAAGCATCTCCACCCTTAAGCAATTTGAGACTGTATAACACAGAATAGAAGGTAGCTTAGTGCCGTTTTGAGACAAAGCAGCCAGCGGCCGCAGAAGGGTCTCACAGCTCCTCCCTCACAGGGTTAGTTTTGTAAAATCTAAATCTCTTGATTTCCAGCCAAAAGGTTTCATCTTTTTTTTTTTGGAACTCCCAAAGGAAGAACTCTTTGACACACACACGCACACCCCTCCACCAAAACCAGACCTCTGATGTGCTCGAGGACTTTATATAATCTGCTCTCATGCTAAGAGCTTGGTAAAGAATGCCATCATTTTCTTGTAGCGTAATCTTATTTTTGAATGAAAAAGCTAAATATCACCACTTAGTTAAAAGTCATGACAAATGGCTCAGGTGAAGGGAGAGAAAAATGCATAAACCCTTGAATAATTTTAAAGGTTTTATACCCTCACAATTACTAAGCTCCTACTGAGTGTCAGAAACTGCCAGTTGCTGGCAGAACAAAGGGCAGTCACAGAGGGTGTCTTCAAAGGCAAGTCTACCTGGGGTCATCAACAAGATGAAGCACCAGATAGGCGCTTCTCAAGAGTATGCTCATCCTGGCGTTAGGGCAAGACACTTCTTTTGGGGTTGAGGTGTGCCATCCTCTATTTGAAGGGCATTTAGCATTCTGGTTTTTTTGTTCTCAGTTTGCAAGAACTGGGGGGTTGGGGGGTGCTCCCTGGTGGTGCAAGGGGTCAAGTCTCAGCATGAAGCTATCAACGGCCACTGCAGCAAGAATTAGATCCCCGGCCAGGGAGAGCTGACCCACATGGCGCAGCAGACCTCTCCTATCTCGCCTGTTGCTCCCCTCAGCAATGTGTTTCAGTACATCTGCCTGTTCTAC
>NW_004567110.1:10724978-10762766 GCF_000260355.1 Condylura cristata | reverse complement strand
ATCATAAAAATCAGTAGTATTCCATTCTGAGATCTAAAGTAAAAAGGATTTAATGAGAAGTCTGGAAAGAAGAAGAGTCTCAAAAGAATTAAAGGATGCGTTCTAGCCAAACATGACCCTCCAGCCGTGTTGTGATATGATATTAAACATATTAACACAAACATGGGATTTCCATACTAGTACTAGCCCTTGTTATTGATAGTCACAGTGCCAAGCACAGTAATCTAAACATGCCATATATACTATCTTTTAAAAATGCATTTTATTTTTTAAAAGGCTTTATTTTTGTGTTGAATAGCTGGGGTGCAGGCCAGAGGTGTGTGAGGGGGCTGGTGGTGAGAGAATTCACCAGAGACAGTGAGGAGCAGAAAGGCAGATCTGAAATATAATGCTGAGGGGAGCAGCGGTGAAACAGGAGAGGTATGCTGCACCATTTGGGCCACCTCCCTGGCCGGGAATTGAACTCAGGCCATCGGAGTGGGCCCTCACTCTGGTAGCACTGAGACAGCCCCTAGGCCACCAGGAAGGCCATTTATACTATCATTTGATTTACTGTGTTAGAAAAGCAATTAAAATGTAAAAAAGCATTTCCCAATTACTCTCTATCATCTAATTTCTGATCTCTTCCTCAACTTGACCCACCTCCACCCCATCTATAGACTTCTGGATGCAACCTGGAGACAGGATAAATACCTGAGAAACACGGTGGCAGTCTTGGGAGAGAGGTCACAGGAATGGTGGGAAGTATTAAGAGTTATTTAGAAGGCCAGATCAAGAGGATTTGGTGGTTAGTTGTGGCAGGAAGGAAAAGGAATAGTCAGAGCTGGTACGGGTTGGGACATTTGTCCCCTGGGGATGACAGTCACTGCAGTGGGAAATGCAGGAGAGAGAATGTTTGGCGAACTCGGAGAAATAACAAGCTCAGGAAAAGATTTGTTGAGCACTCTCTCTCCTTCCAAATGTCTTTGTAATTATCCTCACACTCTTTGTTTCAATGTCCTCAAAATGTGAACATGTAAAATACGAATCCGTCCATTGCACCAGAGGATAAAAGGACAAGGTGACAGTGTCCAGGGCACAACCTTCTACCACTGAGCAAATACTATTCATCTTCTTTCCTCCTTCCAGCTCTGGGAAGACACTGTTCAGTGTGATGCTTAAGAATGCCGGGACCAGGGGAGAATCTGTTACAGGGCACCCCAATGTGAATTGGGTTACCTGTCTGTGGGTCTTCGCCCACGTGCTTACGATTCAATCGTATTATGGACCCACTCAAAAAGTTTAAATAATGGATTTATTTATAAGGAAAAAGGCAAAGGAATAACCCAGGGAAAGAGGGAGAGAAACACAGGTTAACTAGGATGTCCTACCAGTTCTGCTGACTTGGACTCCACCGGCCGCTGAAAACCGATGGAGCGCCAAAAGGATCAGCCAGGAACCACCAGGCCAAGAGACTCCCCCCCTCCCCCCCCAGCCCACATGTCCGGTTTTATCCCAACCTGGCTGCTCAGCTCTGCCCTCACGTCCCGGCGTGCTTCTCCTTGGTACTGATGGGATTTGGAGTTCCAGCATCTGGAGTGGGGGTGTAGTCCATGAAACCTGTACCTGTTACAAAAATAATAATAATGAGCAACTATAGACCAGAGGCATTTTATGGGGGTGGAGATCAAAAGTGGGGGCTGGGGAGAAATGCACAAGACTATGGTGATGGCACACGGGTGATCTGGTGATGGGAAGCCCACGGGGATGACAACTGAGATGGAAAAAGGCACAAAATGATATAAAAATAAACTATTATATTACTTTAAAAGAAAGAAAGAAAAAAGAATGCCGGCATAGTAGGGCCCTCTCTGGTGGCACAACAGGCTAAAGAGAAGCACTATGAAGCTACTGCAGCCACTGCAGCCTGAGATCAATCCCCCGCGAGGGAGCACATGGCACCGCAGACCTCTCCTGACCCGCCCGCTGCTCCCCTCAACAGTGTACTTTATCGATCTGCCTGTTCTGCTCCCCACTCTGTCTCTGGTGATCCTCTAAACCCCTGCACCTCTGGCCTGTACCCCAGTTCTGTATGCACAAATAAATAAATCTTAAAACAAACAAACAAAAAGAACATTCAAAGACAACTAACCCTAGAAAAAATCTGTGACCCAGGATTCTGGAGAGAGGTATTTGTCATCGAGGACAAAATACTTCCTCACCTTTTAGAGTAATTCAAGTGGTTTGCTGTAGAGCGTATCCATTCTCGTCACCATGCATGACGCCAGGCTCATTCTTGTTCAGTCTAACTGGAGCAGATTTCGCTTCAGGTTTGCCTCAGGATTCCCTGTGAACACGCAGGGCTGGGCTCGCTGCCCCGGCATTTTGCAGCAGTCTGGGGCCCCCTGCTGACGCATCGCAGAATCTTGAGGATTTCTTCTGATTGAAGAAGAGCCCCCCGGAACTGCTAAGGGTGGCTTGACTGATGGAGTGCCAGAATCAAATCATACTGGACATTTCTTTCTCCTCCCAAACCCCCACCCACCCTCACAGTCCCCCCCACTCAAAAATAATGTCGCAATGTCCTTGATGTCTATTTCAGTACAGGCAGCCTTCTGCCCTGGGGAGTGTTGGAGATAGGAGGATAGTCCTACACCTGCCTGGCAGCTTCTAAGGGTGGACAGACAGACAGATTGACATGAGACGGATGAGTAGGAGGAATGGCCAACATTTAATAGTATATATGGTGATTGTAATTCTGAAGAATAATGGAGTAGACCTGGAATGTTTATTTTGTGTTTAGGGACCTTGGGCCTCGAGGGCACGGGGGACTTCACATGACAGACCAGAAGGGGAGACCTCGTCCTTAACCTGAAAGTAAAAGTAAGATTCTGGCCCTCCCTGGTGGCGCAGCGGGTTAAAGCACTGCACTGAGAAGCTAAAGCCACTTCCGCATGAGTTCGATCCCCACCTGCCCCGGAGGTGACCACAGGGCGCGGCAGACCTCTCCTGACCCGCCCGCTGCTCCCCTCAGCAGTGTACCTCATGGATCTGCCTGTTCTGCTCCTCACTCTGTCTCTGGTGAAGCCTCTCACCGCCCCTGAGCCTCTGGCCTGTACCCCAGTTCTGTATGTACAAAGAAATAAATCTTTAAAAAAAAAAAAAGTAAGATTCTTAGGACGTGTTCACTGATACAACTACAACAGGATGAGATCCCCAAACTACACTTTTCCAGATCCTGAAAGGGGGGGCAGAGATTATTTTTCCAAGTGGGAAAGGAGCAAAAGTTTATTATGATTTATTCTTTTCTTAGGAAAGGACAAAGGATGAAGGAAAGAAGGGACGCTTCTCTTCAGCCTCAAGAGATTTCATTGGTATTAGCTGGAAGTTGGAGCTGAGCAGGGAGAAGAAGAATCTGGAGAGGAGACTGGAGGGGAAGGAAGCAGGATGGAGAGCAGGAACCTGAGGGAGGCACAGGGAGCAGAGAGACAGAGAAACACACGGCTCTTGTTTCTTGGCCCTGGACTGGCCCTGGACTGGGTGAGAGACCCGTGGGGAGGTGACTGTGGCAGCCATTGGCTTGGTTTTGATTTGGCTTTTTTCCTCCCAGTCGTTTCTGGCCACTCCTAACCCTTTTCTATGGGACCCGCTAGAAGGTGCTTTAGACTGTGGCAGCTTTCAGTCCTTGCTTTGGGCCAGTCCCTTCTGGGTGGACTTTTACCTGCAAGGGGGTGGGTAACTTTCGTGTTTGATTTAGAAACTATATTCTTTGTTTGCTGTATTGCACATGATTGTATTAAAGTCCCTTTCCATTAAAGGCTTTTATGTTTTGTCTTGATGGAGCAGATAGCAGAACCTATTTAGAGCAGGCAGGTTTGGGGGTTCAGGGGTGCCCCTCTCCCTGCCCTGTACCACCATATTAGGGACCCATTCTTATGACCTCATAATTACCTTTCTGAGGTCCCATGGCAAAATATCATGAGATTGTGGGTTAAGGGTTTTAACATGAGACTTTTGGGGAGACACTTTTTTAAAGCATTTTTTATTTTTTTACATCATTCTTCATTCTGTGTATTTTCTCATCTCAGTTGTAATCCCCATGGGCTTCCCACCACCATTTCACCTGTGTGCCATCACCATAGTCCAGTGCACTTTTTCCACCCCAACTCCGATCCCATTCCCCTTTCCACCCCCATAAAATGTGGGGAGACACATTTTATTTCCTTTTCTGATTTCAAAGTGTAGTACTGTTTTCTTACATCATTGTTAATTTTTGGACAATATGTGATATTCCCCTAGGTGTGAGGCGACACAATTTAGTTTGTAGCGAGCACTATGTCCATTTTGGACTTTGGAGAATTCCTGGGCTGGGGAAAAGAGGAGAAACAAGTACTTCCCCCTGGTGGCGGCAGTGATGACTTTGGTGGGGAAAATCAGCAGCAGCTGGGCCCTTATCCCACCTGAGGCAAGTTGGGTAGGCCGTTAGACTGGAGAGTTCCATTATAATTAAAGACTTTGACAGGTCTAAGGGGGAACCTCTAAGTACTTAGAATTTTCCAAGTGAAAGGAGAATCTTTGTGGTTCATGGTGGGCCCCTTGAGGCACCTGGACATACAGATGCTAGGGGAGGGACCCTAACGTGTTTATGCAAATGACATGACTCAGGAGGGGGACTGGCTGCACCAGAAAGACCAACTATGTGTTGAGAGGCCTGGGGCCTCGGAACATGTATCAGTACAACCTCAGAGAAGGGGGCTAAAGGTTGGATTTAACCACAGGAGCAGTAATTCAGTCAGTCATGCCTACTTAATGAAATGCCAGCAAAATCCTTGACACTAATGCTCAAACAAGCTTCTTTGGTTAACAATAACCTGTGTGTATTGTTGACATGAATTTACCAGAACAGTCAAGACTCTGGGGCTAGGACACAGAACCTCCTACTTGGGAAGCCGACCTTACACATAATTTCTTTGGATTGACTCTGATTTTTTAGCTTTTGCTTACTTAAACTATTATAGTAAGCATAGGTCTTCCCTGAGTTCTAGTCTAATGAATTATTGAAGGGCTAATTATTGAAGGGAACCCCTTAATTTAATCAGCAGTGCTGGTGACCTCATCTGTGGCTGGTGTCTGACATGAAGACGGTCTTGTGGAGGATTCAGCCCTTTATTGTGAAGTCGGTCTAACCTGGGGTCCCATCAGCCATGTTTTGTGTCTGTATTGCACCCCCAAACCCAGTGGACCCTTTGCCACTCCAGGGAAGCACTCACTGGGGCAGATATTTTACTGGAAACAAGCCTCCATGCAACCCAAAGGCACCATTGACCAAGGCTGGCCACACACATCAAACACAGTTAAAAGAGTCCCCTTACCAAGCCTGCCTTTCCCCTCCCTCTCCCCTCCCCCTGCAAGACACCCAATGGGAAAGAAAAAAAACAATGGAGGAGAAGTAAAGGACGAACCCCTGATTCTACTTCCCTACCTCATGCATCAAGAACCTCAACTATTAAGTTATTATACGTCATCCAAAAGAATGATTTTTTGATGGATTGTCATCCAAAAAGAATGATTTTTAATTGGGACTACTTGAGTTTTAAGCCTCTCTCACCCTGCTTCAAAGTGGGTCTGAAAAGCTCTTAATATTAGATACAAAATTTTGTGAGTCTGTATATTTTATTTTCTGATAAGAATAATCTGTCAGTCATGGTCCTAGGCCCTCCTTGATAGCTCAGTGGGTTAAAGAGCAGCACTATGAAGCTATCCACAGCCACTGCAGCAAAAGTTCGATCCTCTGTCAGGGAGGTGACCCACATGGCACAGTAGACCTCTCCTTACCTGTTTTCTGCTCCCCTCGGCAGTGCATTTCAGTATTTCTGCCTGTTCTACCCCACACTGTCTCTGGTGAAGTCTGTCAACCTCCCACCTCTGGCCTTACATACATATATAAACGTTAAAAAAAAAAAATCAGGGTCCTAAAAGGAAATACTCAAAAACAGCCAAGAAATTACCTGTATCACCCTTATTCCATACAAAGGAGAAACTAAAGTCAATTTACTGTACTCTTTATAGTAATGTAGATAGGACTAGGCACCCAGGATTTAGCAAACTTGCAAAACCACCCTGCCTAGAAGCCTGACTGGAAAGGGTAGAAAGCCATTGGCAGAACCCAGTGAGCTGCGGCTTGGGAGAGGGGGCATCCAAAGAAGTGCCACCCTAGGTAGAGACAGAGTCCCTGCTCAGTCACAGGTAGCTGATGGGGAGGACAGCAAATGGCCACACCCCTCCATCTCCAGCCAATGCCTTTCATTGGAAAAACAAAACCCCAAGGAACAGAGCCAGACTAAGGTAATCTACAAAGGTCAACCTCAATCTCTAAAGATCATTGCCTTGGGCACAGAAAAGATTAGAAACTAGATTTGGAACTGCCTTGCAGTTGCTGCTGCTGCGGGGTGTGACTAGGTTAGACTGCTAACCTGAGCTCACTGGCTGGATTTGATGGCCAGCTCTGGAGTCCCAGCAGTTAGGGCTGACTGCTGCCCTAGTGCCAGCTACAGGGTGAGAGGTCCCTGGCAAGCCAGGTGCCAGTCTCAGCATGCAGCCTACAGGCCAGCCCCTAGGGCTCTGACAGCATCTGCAACACAGCAAACTCCAGGCCAGTCTGATGGGTTCTGACAGAAGCTGACGCCCTTACACCTAAGGCCCCTGGTTGAGTGTCTGGCCCTGCTGAAGGCCCCGCTGAAGGTATTTCACTTATGAACATGACACTGGAATTACAAACGGACCAATCAGATGTAAGCTCTCATGGGGGCCATTCAAGATTTTTGAGACCATTCAGGATTGTAAATGGATCAATCTGATTGGAACTTGACTACCATCAATCAAACAGCTGAAATTGTAAATGAGCCAATCAAGAGGGAAGAATATATAAGCATAGAAGTAGCCACTTTGAGGGATGGCTTCATATCAGCTGGCTTCAGATCAGATTCACAGGGACTCCTAGAAAGACCTTTGCAGACAAATTAATAGGGAAGATTCTTTGGAACAGATACCTTTATTCACACAGACCTTCACTGGAACCTTCATTGGAACAACCTGATGTTATCTGCAGAGAACTCCATTGGCCTGTGCTTGGTGTCTCCAAAAGAGCTATTTACTGTTGGTTTATGCCAGCACCTCTAAGAACTGTTTGTCATTGGCACAACTGCCTTTCTAAGAGTTGTAACACTGGTACCTGTTCTCTGACACCATCATCTGCTAACTGGTGCTGATTAGCCCTACTGACCTGTGACTGGCTCAGCTTACCAGAGTCTGGCCACCTCTGCAAGCTGTCCACAGCTTCTGATTCTCCTGCACTGCCTCCTGGTGCTCTTCCATGTAGCACCACCTGGTCCAGCATCCAGTGCTGTCCACTCAGCCTTTGGAGTGCTGCAGAATCACCTTGACAGTCCCACTTCTGATCACCTCTGGCTGCCACCTTGAGTTTGATCCCAGTTCTCACTTACCAGTGTGCTGTCAGCTCCAAAATCTCATTGAAGGAATGGTGCCATCTTGCAAGAGCAGCCTTTGCTTTAGACTACTGTACAATGCAGGCACTATCAGGGTAGGACCACCAGCCATTCGTGGCCTCAGAAACGCTTTCCATTTTCAGCCATGGCAGTGTGAGAAGTGGCCTTGCCTCCTCTGTAATCATGTCCAGACGACACACAAGACAGAACACCAGAGAGAGCCCAGAGAAAAAGCGTCAAGACTCACTGAGGGCTGAGAGGCTGGGTGCCTGCCTGTCTCCTTCCCAGCCTCCCAGGTGTCCGTGCCAGGCCCGTGCTGCCGCCTTGCACGCCAGCCTCCCTGCTGTTGTGCCTGTGTGCCTGGGTCCCTGAGAGAGCACTGGAGCCAGTAAGATCCACGGAGGGCTCTAAGACTCTTCTTTATCCGTTTGTTCAAATCAAGTGATTGCTGGCACTCGAGATAGTCTCCTTAATAAACGGTGTTGGGGACCTCCCTGGGGGCACCAAGGGTTGCATCTCAGCACTATGGAGCTGCCAGCAGCCACTGCAGCATGAGTTCGATCCTGGCTAGGAGCTGACCCATGTGACGCAGCAGACCTCCCCTGTCTCCCTGCTGCTCCCCTCAGCAGTGTATATCAGTCAATCCTCCTGTTCCACTCCCCACTCTGCCTCTGGTGAATCCTCTCAGCCCCTGCAATTCTGGCCTGTACCCCAGTTCTTGTGTGCATAAATAAACTAATCTTTAAAAATAAATAAATACATGATATTGGGAGAAGTCAATGTCCTCCTGGGAAAGAATGAAGCAAACCCATATCCCACACATCCCAGAAGTCAACTCTTGATTTGAGTTAATCTGTTTTTCTAGAGAACATGGTGTCCTTTGATGAAAGCTCAGAAATTCTACTGAACATAGACCTGAAACTAAAAATTCCTAGAAGAAAACAAAGGGCATAAGCCCCTTGACACTCATTGTAGCAATGACTTTTTTTATTTGACAACAAACGCAAAAATAAAGAAATGGAACTACATCAAGCTAAAAAGATTCTATATAGCAAAAGACACCATCACAGAATTGAAAGGCAGTTTATAGAATGGGAGAAAATATTTGCAACGCATGTATCCAGTAGGGTTGAAATCCAGAAAAAGCAAGGAACACAAAGCCAATAGGAAAACAAAACAAATCAAAAGCAAATGGTTCAATTAAAAGTGAGCAAAGGATCCAAATAGGCATTTTTCCAAAGAAGACAAATAGGCAAATACATGAAAATTTGTTTTATATCATTACTTACCAGGAAAATGCAAATCAAATTCACCATAACATAATCACCTCACTCCTGGGAGGACACTCAAGAGATGAGAGGTCAGTGCTCGCAAGGACGTGGACAGAAGGGATGCATAAGACACTTTTGGTGGGAATGTAAACTGGTGTCGTCACTGTGGGAAATAGCATGGAAGGAGGCGAGGAAGGAGGAGGTGAGCAAATAAGCAGGCAGTGAGCATCAGGGTGCCCCAAGCCCACTAATCAAACTAAGTGAGGAACAAGTAGTTGGAGTCAGGGGGCCCTGACCTAGTGAAAAATTGAATGTCCAGAACACCAGCACACCACCACAATGCACTGGACCAAAGCTCGTTTCAGGAAAGCAGGCCAAGTAGCCAGGGAGACTCAGTAAACCCCAGAAACCTAGGAGGCCTCACGGGCTTCAACCACTCATCAAGAGATGCAATGCAGGATGCCCATTGGCCAAAATGCCCTACTCCTTGCCCACCATCCCCAAATAAACACCTACTTCTTGTTTCCTTGTCTACCCATTCAGGACCCCTCTTTGCTCAGAGCGCTTTCCTGTCCTTCTCTGACAATAAATCTCTTTCTTTTCTGCCTAATTTTGGTCTTTATGTTGAATTCTTTCATCACCAAGACAAGAATTGAGAGCCTTCTGGGGTCCAGTTCCCAAGCCCCTCCAAGCCTATTTAGAAGTTCTCAAAAAATTAAAAGGAGAGTTGATATATGATTCAGCAATTCCACTTCTGGATATATATAGCCAAAGGAAACACCATCACCTTGAGGGCATAACTGTATTGCATGTTCCCTGCAGCACCACTCACAATAGCTAAACAACTGAGCTTTGGTCCAGTGCATTGTGGTGGTGTGCTGGTGTTCTGGACAGTTCTGGAAACAACTGAAGTGTCCATTGACAGGGGCTAAAGTATTTGCCTTAACTTTAGACTTTTTGTCCTCCAAAAATCTTGTGGATACGGCTTCCAGAAGCATCTCTGGTCAGGTTTATGTTTCTGCTCATGACTGTATGGTGACATTTGGTTGTTTATTCATCTGTGGGTCTCCCACTTTTTACTGGCCGAGTTTTGGCAGCAATGTGCTTAGTTTCAGAGGATGAATCATGATCATCTAATCAGGACATATGATCCAGTTCTGGGACAGAAGGAGAAGTCTACCAGAGTTAAAAAATAAATAAATAAATAAATTTCTCCTTGGCAAAAGAAAGACATGGGAAAATAAAACCCACTCTGCTCCTTCTTTTTTTTGTTTCTTTGGATACGGTGGTGTTAGGGTGTGCTGGGAGGAGCCCGCGCATTCACACTAGCTGCAAAGTGAAAAACCTGGCCTGCGGATGGCATTAAAATGCTGAGGACAATGGAGAGAAGGGGAGGAAATGGCCTGGAATTGGAAGACATCACTAAGCTGCCCCATTCAGCTCAGGACTCCCTTAGACATTGCCTAAATAACAAAGTCCTCATGGTTTATACCATTGTAAGGCAAGCAGTTGGTAGCATACATCTCTAAGTGCTCCCCAAAGACCCATGTGAAGACAATTTCAACTGTTGTTGTCGCGGGCACTGATGCTCGGACACAGTTCTAGTTGGAGAAAGGAGGGTCACTGCACTAGTGCCCTCTGTCAGCCAGAGGGCAGGGCTGGCTATTCAAACTCCTGTCTGGGCTGACCCTCTCGTGCCACAAGTGACACGATATATTTGTTGAGTAAACGAGTGAATGGCATTAAGTTGTTTCACGAAGAGCTAAATGCACACCTATTACAGGGGAAGAGTTGGATGGGGGCAGAAACTATAAGGACTTAAATATTGGATTCATTTTGATGTAATGATGAGCAGCCGGCTGAGGCCCTGAGGGCAAAGGGCAAGTATAGCTCTACAGGACCCCTAACAGAAGGATCCTGGCAGGTGTGAGAAATGGGGATCTCCATGGGATTGGGACAAGGCAAGGCAATCCATCAGCGCGCAGGTTCTTGGCTGGCATCCCAAGGGTTAAGAGCAACGAGATCCGGCCATTCGTGTTTCCTAGAGAGGCTCTGCAAAGCCACCAGGGGACCACAAGGTAACTTCCGGTGCCTGTCTTCCGGGTTGGAGAGTTTAGGACCCGGGGCTGGTGGGTCAGGAGGAGCCCGGGCTCCATCCGCTGGGACAGCTGGGCCGGCAGGGGGTGCAGGGCGCCTTGTGTGTAACTCCCACAACAGTGAGTTCCTTCTCCCGGGGAAAGGGAGCCGAGGGCTGCGGGCAGGAGGAGAGGAAGCCGCGGCGCCCTGGCTGCCAGGTCCATCCCGGAGGCGGATCCGGCCGCTGCGAGGGGCGGAGGCCCTGGAGCCCCGCCACCCACCGCGCCTGCCCGGACTGGGCGTGCCGTTGAGGGTCTGGGCCGCTGGGACTTCACCCCTCGGGGCTCCCAGCCTGTGCTCCCAGAGAGCGCTGCCTGAATGAACTTACTTTGGAAGACTTTCTAGTCCAAAGCACTGCCCATCCTACTCACCCCTTTGCTCTAGGGCCCTGAAAACAGCTCTTGCCCAATAGAGTGACATCATTCTTTATTTTGTACATTTTTCCATCTCGGGTGTAATCCCCGCGGACTTCCCACTGGAGCTATATCTCAAGGACTCATTGTAATACTGTGTATAACCCTGAGCTTGCTACCGGTTTTGCTGAGCCAGTGTTTCTGGGAGCTCCTCGATCAAAATCAGTAATTTCTTAGCAAGGAAAATGGTGACAAGTTGTATCTGTTACTCAGATTTTTGCTTCCTTTGTAAAGACGGATAGACTTCTGTAATTTAGCAAAGAGAGTATTGGTGAGGATGTTTAGGGAATGTCAACTCTCTCTGGTAATAAGATATAGGGATGCAAATCTGCTTTTTAAAAATCCAGTTAGTATGGTATGAGATAAAGTTCCTCGCTGAGGAGCATCAGCTTGTAGTTAGTTGTGCCCAGCTCTACTTGCTTCTCTAGTTTACTGGAATAGATAAGAGTGTGAAAGTCTGTCCAAACAGGCTGGGGAGTGAATCTTGCTCTACCACTCTCTGTAACTATGGAAAAGTTTCTTAATATCTGTATTGCTCATCCATAGCGTGCTGGTCATTGTTCGAGATCTCAATAGAGCTATTGTGAGAAGTAAGCGAGAAATCAGTATGAAGTGTTTAATTACTGCCTGGCACATATCGGGCAGTGATAGGGTGGGAAGTCTAAGCACACCACTGTTTGTTTTCCCTGTGCTTGCCTTTATGTAATAGCTGCCTCGTCAGCTCTCATTCTCCCTCCTCCCGTCCCCACCCCTCCCCAGTCCCCACCCCCATGCTATTCCTTATATTCTGAAATGGATGCCAAGTCCATAAATAACCGGTGACAGATCACATTTTGCAGTTGTGTAGTTTGTCAGGGATTGTAGTTGACTCCAGAAGATGAAAGTTCAGGTTGGGATTCTGTGACTTTGATTGACATAGTAAGAAGGAAGGAAAAAAGTCCCTCATTATCTTCTTCTCTATGATTAGGAATTACTGGCTATAATTATTCTAGCCCACCTCCCCCTTATCCTAATGTCTTTTTATTGGCTATGTAAGTCATAACTTTCTTTTGAATTGGCTTTAAAGTTTTCATCCTCTGTCAAGGACAAGTTATTCTAATCTAAACAGGGTGCTTTCTCTTTAGCTGTTTCTTATACTTGAGTGTAGAGTCAATTTTTTAATTGAAAATGCTTTTTTAATTAAAAAGCATTTCTAAGCTCCAAGTTGGACAATGAGTGTTAGTAGTTACTCTGTTTTGAAACTCAATACTCAAACTTTTATGTGAAATTTCAACTCTTTTTTTTATTATTTCCCCAGAGAATAGAAATCTGGCTAACCCGTAATTCTAAACACTTGCACCTGAGATCAGGTTTTCTAAGAGGATTTCTGAAAACCATTTTTCTCATTTTTAGTATGATCCACAAAACATTTTATATTGACAATTGCTATGTTGCAGTGGTTGGAAAGGAAGGAAGAATACTTTAAAAAAAAAAAAAATGCCTGCAACCATAACCTGTTTCCTTCCACAGGATTTCTAATAAAATCCCTTACTTAACTGATTCATTGTGATGGAGCAGGAGCAAAAACTGTTGGTCTCAGATTCAAATGGCTTCATGGAGGAGAGTTTGCAAAGCTCTTTTACAGGTAAGATGATCTAAAACCTTTCAAAGTTATATGATAAGCTATTGAACAAAGCATTAGAATGAGACAAACTTTGATTTTAAGTTAAGCTAACTTTTACAGCCTGTTTTCTTATCTTTGAGAAAGTACATATCTCATTTTTTTAGGGTTAATGAGATACTATATGCAAAGCTAATATTTTTAATAAATAATAAGTATCATTTTCATTTCTATATTTGCTCAGATTTTAACTAAGGTAACAAAACACCAATTTTCATTTCACAATATGTCCAATTTCTTTTCTACACAGATCCTCCCTTTTTTCTTGTAAGTGTTCTAGAATAAAGTTGAATAAACTTATTTTTAGATTGATATCCCCCTTGGTAACTGTTTAAATACTTAGTATTGTTACAAAGTGTAAAAAATCTTACCAGCTTCTAATGAACACTTAGAATAAAAGAAGTAAAAGACGCATTATATTGCAATTCAGAATTTCCTTCTGGTAGCGATAGAGTATATTTAGAATATTTGTTGTTCTTGCAGGAGATGAAAGTAAGAATAATTTGGAAACTGTTCAACATAACCTTAAGGCAGATAAAGAGAGCGCCTCACAGTGGTCTAAAAGAGAAGTGCCACAAAAGTGTAAGCTGGAGGAGACAAAAGAAATGCCACAGACAAGGTCTCATGGAACTGAGATATGGCCTGGGGATTCCTATGAGGATAATGGTGGGTCAGAGAATCAGAGAAATTCTATAGGACAAAAGGAGGGAAAACCCAGTCACTGGGGATATGACCCAGGTGAGCACACTAGTGTCTCTGTCCAACAGATTTCACCTGTCAGAGACAAACCCTACAAATGTTCCGAATGTTGGAAAGGCTTTAATAATAGTTCTCATTTGCGTGCTCACCAGAGGACTCACTCAGGAGAAAAACCTTATAAGTGCTCTGAGTGTGGGAAATGCTTTAGTAACAGCTCACACCTGATTCAGCATGTGAGAACACACACAGGGGAGAAGCCCTACCAGTGTGGTGAATGTGGAAAAAACTTCAGCAATACCTCCCATCTCATTATCCATGAGAGAACTCATACGGGAGAGAAACCCTATAAATGTCCCGACTGTGGGAAGAGTTTCAGTAGCAGTTCTCACCTTATTCAGCATCACAGATCACATACCGGTGAAAAACCATATGAATGTCCGGTTTGTGGGAAATGCTTCAGCCACAGTTATGTCCTAATAGAACATCAAAGGACTCACACCGGAGAAAAACCATATAAGTGCCCTGATTGTGGAAAGAGTTTTAGTCAGAGTTCTAGCCTTATTCGTCACCAGCGGACACACACAGGTGAGAAGCCCTACAGATGTCTGGAGTGTGGAAAACGCTTTGGTTGTAATTCAACTCTATTAAAGCATCAGAGAATGCACACAGGAGAAAAGCCCTATCAGTGTACAGAATGTGGGAAACATTTCAGCCGAAGTTCAAATCTTGTTACACACCAGAAAACACATACAGAAGAGAAATCCTATGAAAGTTCAGAATATGAAGAAAGTTGGAGTCAGAACTTCAAGGTGACAGAAGAATGCAGAATCCAGCCAGGAGAGAAACCATATAAATGTTGTGAATGTGGAAAGAGTTTTGGCCTCAGCTCCCATCTCATTAGACATCAGAGAACACACACAGGAGAAAAACCGTACAGATGTTCTGAGTGTTGGAAAACCTTTAGTCAGAGTTCCACTCTGGTGATTCACCAAAGGACTCACACAGGAGAGAAACCTTATAAGTGCCCTGACTGTGGCGAGTGCTTCAGTCAAAGCTTTAATCTTATTAGGCACCGGAGGACCCACATAGGAGAAAAGCCTTACAAATGCACTGACTGTGAGAAATGCTTCAGCAGAAGTGCCTACCTCACTCAGCATCAAAAAATTCACATGGAGAAATCTTTTGAGTTTCCTGAAGCAAAAGGTTTTCCTCATAGATGGACTTGGAAAAACCATTCAGGGGAAATGACTCTCATCTCATCATTCTCAGTCCCCAATTCATCTTCCTCTTGAGGTTTTTTTTTTTTTCCTTTCCTTTTCTTACCAGACCATTGCGTTTAAGATGTTCTCTGATATGGTCACACCAAGTCTCTTTGGTTTGTTTGCCAAAACTGCTGGAAAAAGTCAACCTCCCAGCTTAGAGGATGGGAAGATCCAGGTCAGCAGATTATTAAATCTGTCCAGTGAGAGATACTGCCAAGGATGGAGAACAAGAACTTTTTTGAAGTTTAAGGTAAGGTAGCTTTCAAAAGAAGGAAAATCCCAGTAATAAGGGTAGCTGAGAGCTTGAAGCCAAGGTTGCAATTGAATTTCCTTATTTTCTCGTATCTGATTGAATGCTGATAAGTCAGAACTAGACTCAGGGATTTACCCAGAGAAAGATTTTTGAACAAATTACATGATTTTCTATGTTATTGCGTCTTAAAGGAAAAAAGCTGGTTTTTTTTTCCAAATTCATTTTTGCTAAAAATAACTTTTTTATTATATAAGAACTGTACTAATTGGATAGCTACCAGCCACAAGTGGCTATTTAAATTTATATTAAGATGAAATTTAAAATTTAGTTCCTTAGTTGCGCAAATCACTTTCTGAGTGTTTAGTAGCCACAGGTATGGAGGCTGTATTGGATATCATGGCATACAATTTTTTTTTTTCTAAGGTCAGTACTCTTGAAATGATAAAATTTTCATGAAAGCCTATGGGTTTCATGAAAGCTGTGGGTTTCTGCTCTTAAGAACTATAGTATAGAGTAGACATGGGATAGAGTTTTGAAGGCTCTGGGTCAAGATACTATTCTGATGATTCTATATTTTATGTTCAACCATCTCGTCATCTAGTGATATATTCCCATGGTTTTGGCAAAAGTCAAAATAGGAGGCAGGAGTCTTGCACTCTCTGAAAATTTTTGATAATAGTTCTTTCCTCTCAGTTTTCTCGTTACATAATCCTAATCATATCATTAATTCTATATTTTTTCCTAATAATTAACCCACTGAATCCAAGCCTACGTGTAGGGACAGTTTGTCCCTAGAGAGCAAGACTCCTTAGTTTCAGCCTCAAAAGTTGTCCTTTGTCATTTGTTTTATATGGTGCATGGATCCCATAATTGAGACCTCCTCCACTCAGCTGTCTACAGAGTGATGGTTTCTAAAGAATTAAGATATTTCTCATGCCCCAATTTTTTTCTTCTAGTGTGAAAGGTAGCAAGTAGGAAGGCCAACCCTACTGAAGTACTCAGGATTTTGTCTCATTTTGAATTCAAAATATATTTTATGTAGTGGCCCAGATTAGTACTCTGAAGCCAGAAAGTATCAATTACAGCTTCTAGAAAGGACTCTCACTGGTGGGGCACTGAGTGTCATAGGGATTATTTCTTCTTTCATGATTATGGTGCCTTTTTGTATTCTCGCAGTTAAACAGTAAAGCAAAAGCTAGCACATGAAAGGATTTAAGAAGTATTGGGATGATTTTCTGCTTTTTGAAAGGGGGAGAACATTCTTGGGCATCACATTTTCATGGCCCTTATCTAAGCATCTTGTTTACCTTTCTGTAGGATTTACTGTTGCCCAAATTGTCTTAACCTCTTATATCTGAGGTTAAGATTTTACAGTATTTTCTTAAACTTTAATCAGGAGTTTGATGAATGTTTAATATTTAATGTTGGGTAGCTGCTGTTGAAGCAGAAATCTAAGTCAGTTGCTGTGCTGGTGGTACACGATGGTCATTCTCAATGTGTGGCAGGCAGCCACTTGGAGCCTGTTTCCTCATCTGGAAAGCAGACATTGCCCACTTGCCAGGTTTTCTGTAAGAATTACATGTAGCTGGTATCAGCCTATCACTTAACAAGGTTGAAAAAACTGCCTCAGTTCCTTGCTGAACAGGCAAGTTTGGGAGACTTGAATAGATGCGGGAGTCAGTCTGCCATGGGAATTGGGCCTAAACCTTACTACCATGGCCAGAAAAGCCAGCCCAGCTCCAGAATATGGAAGCAGAGTCTAGACACATTCTGTGTCAAATGTGGGTCAGTGCCCAAGACCAGACATTCCAGCAGATAGAGCGCCCGCCGGATTAGAAGGCCTAAAACAGCAGTATACGGAGAACCTCAGGCCCTTCTTCCCTTAGAGATGATCTCTCTCCCCTCACCTCTGCTCCCTTGCAGGATACTGAATAAATCTGCCTTTTCTATTCTCCACTGTGTGGTGAATTCTTTCACGCCTGTGTCTCCAACTGACGCCCTGAATTTACCCACAACACGTAGTTTCCAACTTAGGATGGTTCCATTTATGGTTGTTTTCACTGTACTAAGGCTTGCAAATGGTAAGCATTCATTAGAAACTGTACTACAAGTTTTGAATTAGAACATTCTGTTTTTTGCTTTCAGTGATGTAGTCAATAAATTACCAAGATATGCACCACTTATTTTAAAATAGGCTTTTGTCCAACTGTCAGCTAATGTAAGTGTTCTGAACACATGGAAGGTAAGGTAGGCTAAGGTAGGCTAAGCTATGTTTGGCTCACTTGGCACATTAAATGCGTTTTTGGCCTGTGATGCTTAACTTTTGATGGATTTACTAGGATGTAACTCCATCATAGATCAGCAAAGATCTGTAAATATTTGCAGAGTAGTTAGCACAGTGCTTAAAACTAATTCTAAATAAATAATCAAATAGTTACTATAAATTTAAACAAGTTGAAAAAATATCCGCTGCACATTTTCAGAAGTAGCTCTTAAGATAGGCCCAAACTTAGCCTAGTGGAGTATGGGTGTCTCATGGCCAACCTCAGGGACCCCCAAGGAAGTTTGCAGGTTTTTTTAAAACACTTAAATTTGATTCCATTTATTGACTTTTTATTATTGTTCATGAAACCAAGGATTCAGTTAAATCGGGAAAGGAAAAAAAGAACGTTCCATTTAAATTAATTTGCATGTGAAGCGATGTTACCGTAATTTCAGGTTTTTAGGTTTAATTCCCCAGCCAGGAAGTGACCCCATGCTGTGGTGGCTGCCCGGGTCCCACCCAGCCACCAGGCCACCAAGAGTTGGTGTCTCACCAAGCGGCATGCAGGATCTTCGGCTACTCTCAGGCAAGCAAGTAAAAAGAGGCAATTTTTTTTAGAGCCCTAGGTATGAGGAAAAGGTTATTAAGGAGAAAAGGGAAACAAAGTGGGGCTCCCAGGCCAGAGGAACTAGGAAGGGGCAAAGGAGCCACATTGGGGCTGTGACCTTCTTTTCCTAATTATGCGAAAACCCCATCAGTCTGGTTGTGATTGGTTAGTCCACGGTGGCCTCACTCTCGCTGCCTTAATGTCTCTGTACCCGGAATTACCTCTTGCTTCCCAGCCCTTTTTCTCTTATCGCCTTGTCTGGGAAAGTCCTGCTAGTCCCCACGCTCCTCAGTCCAGGGAGCTGCTGGTTAGACCCCGCTGGAATTTGCTGCCCCTATCTGGAGCCTGCCTTATCTCTCCAAGGCTTGCTTGTTCTGACCTTAGAAGGTGTCCCCCTGCCCTCTGGCTCAGTAACAACAGGCACAATCTAGGTCCCATCCCAGCTCCCCACAGTACGGCTTATGATTGCCCACAGTGACATCGTCTCTATCACCATCTTTGACATACAGACGAAGGCAAATATTCATGTTTTAGGTCGGCTAAGGTGGCTTTGTTAGTAAAACAGTTTCACAAGCACTGGCTCTGTAGGTTGAACGTTAGGAAAAAAGACATTCTCTTATTTTTTTCTTGCCAGCACAAAGGATTCAGTCCCTCTTTTCATATTCTTAATTTATAAGGGATTTGTTTCATAGTTCCTTTTGAATTTAGAGAGGACCACTTCATTCATATTCTTTCCACTCATATTATTTCCCCTCCACAGTGGGAGGGGGGAGGTTCCTTTTCAAGTCCATATACTCACGAACAGCAGGGAACTCCCTAACTGCTAGGTAGCTTTCCAGAGGCATGCAGACACATGGCTGTGATAGTTGTGCCTGAGGTAAAGTTGTGCTGCCAACATTCCAAGTCATCCAGGTTGGTTCGACCAAAGTGTCTTTTCCTTTATGCTGTAGGAATTTGTCACTGTCCATGATAGGTAGTAGGTCTGTGACTGTTTTCCCTTCTACATTGGTGAGGTGCATTCATCTGTGTCTGCCCCTCAGATCCTAAAGTTAGGATGATAGTAAAACTGCCCTTGCCTTTTTATTTTGTATTTGAGTTTATGTAACTCCTCCAAGTAATACAGTGATTCATTCAACAAAAATGTGCTGCCTGAATACATGTCTAGCAGAGGTTAAATAAGTGGGTGGGCAGATGTAAGGTTAGACTAAGAAATGGTACAATTTTTTACATGATTGCTCTCTCCTCGCCAACTTTTGAAGTATAATTTTTTTGTATCAAACCCTCTATCTTGAGATTTAATAAGCTGGTAATCTGAGGACCTCTTTAGGTCAGATTAAGCAGGCTGAATTTGCTTTGTCAAGATGCAAACGTGGTGAGGTGTTTGCACACGGAGGTACTCAACAGTCATTTAGTGTCATGTGCTTATGTTTTATGCTAAGGTCCAAGAGCATGCTCTTGCGTGATACGGGTTTCTACTCGACTGTCAACTCCTTGAAGCCAGAAAAGAGATTCCATTTTTGTAATCTCAAAGCTTGACATAGCCTGGTTTATTGAACATTACTGTGTCATCAGTGAATGAGGCCGACTGGATTAGGCTCTTAAGTCTCAGCATCTCTCCAGACTCCTTGAAAACCATTGCTTGTCCAATCCATGGAGGCTTGGCTAACTTGGGAGTGAAAGGAGGAGGCTGGGTCTATCACACTAATCCTAGATAACCCTTAAAAGTCTTTTCAGAATCCTGTAGAAAAAAAGCCCTACGATTTGATTCAGACTGTCTCAGACAGATTCAAATCCTCTTTCAGACTCATGTTTCAATCACTTGCAACTTTGGGCTCTGCACTTAGCTTATACGATTTGTAAGATTTGATAAGCAATGAATGAGGTGAGGTACTTGGCATAGGATAGGTATTAAGGAAACACTATTTTCTTTCCCTTGCCCACTCTCATTTTGCTCGTAAGATTGCCAAATATTGGCTGTCAGTGCAGAAATATTTGATCATGTCTTGGACTGATTATTTCTAGGTTTCTAAAAGATGTTAATACCAGTTAGTTCATGTGCTTGTTGTACGGATCAATGAGGTAATGTATGTGATGTGCCTAGTGTGACTGGTGCTGTTAGCTGATGTTTCCATTGTGTGTGGGTCTATCCACCATGGGCTATCAAGCAGTTGTTTGAGAAGTCACCAGATGATGATAAATGGCGTTTTGTGAACTTTTAGCTGGGGGTGGAATGAGTTACCTTCGCATCCTTTCCAGAGAATCAGTCGCCAATTCTTTATGGCCAGGAATAGTGTAAGTTTGTTAACACTGATCAACCTTCCTCTGTTCTTCCCATAAAACCCCCTAACTTTATCCTTCTCTGGGACACAGTTTAGGTTTCCTACCTAAATCCATTGCAATTCATTGATCCCAAATAAATGCACCTTGCCTTTATAATGGCCTCCAAAAATTTTAGCTTAACACTTTTTTCATTGACTCTCTTAAAAAATCACTGTGAAGGTGATTTTGATTTGATTTGATTATTGCTTTGTTTTGGTATTATGGTGTGATTACACTTGATGTTTTTCTATCTGGTACCCTAGTGTACATCACTAGTAATTTACTTGGAGTCAACTCCTTGAAGTGAGATTATTGAGTCAAAGTGTTACAGGGCAGGGAGAGAGGGGCACCCCTGAACCCCCAAACCTGCCTGCTCTAAATAGGTTCTGCCATCTGCTGCATCAAGACAAAACATAAAGACCTTTAATGGAAAGGAACTTTAATACAATCATGTGCAATACAGCAAACATAAAGAATATAGTTTCTAAATCAAAACCCCAGAGTTACCTTTTGTGTGTAAAAGTCCACCCAAAAGGGATGGGCCCAAAGCAAAGCTCGAAAGCCTGCCACAGTCTAAAGCACCTTCTGGCAGGAAATGGCCAGACAAATGTGGGAGATAAATAGCAACTTCAAAACCAAGATAAACGCTGCTATAGTCACCTTCCCACGAGTCTCACCCGCATGTTCCAACCAGCCCATTACATTGATTACTTTCTGCCTCTCCGTGACTGCCTTTGTGTCATATTTCCTTGCCTGCCCATCAGGCCTGAGTGAGATCTTTGTTTTCGAATAGGTGGGGCCATGTCAAGGTGCAAACATACTTAGGTGATGATTATGTAGCATTTAATTCGTTCAGAAAATAAAGGCATTCAAGGTGTATTCTGTGTTCTTTTAGCCTCAAATTTGGAAGTGGATCTTGACCTGACTCTAAGCACAGGAATTAAGTGACTTATAAAAGCCACTTTAAAAAAATTGGGAAATTCCTGTCATGATAGTCTCAAGTACAAACAAAGTAATCAAATAACGACCATTGTGGTAACTTGGTTTCATCTATACATGTCACTTGCTCAAGCCTGCTATTATTTTAGTAATACAGGAATTCACATACCAATGAGCAGTTTAGTGAAGAATTATCTTCAGGAAAACAGTTTCCAACTGTTAAAAGCAAAATTCACAAATTCAGAGATCTTAGTGACTATTAAATCATTCCTGAATGGACAGCACCTGCTTAGATACTGCAAGGGCTTACTAATAGAGAGGGTGTTTATAGGCAGAAAGAAGGTAGGATGACATTATCAGTCAGGAAAAGTTGGTTTCAAGTAAATCCACCTTCTCTCAGGGCGAAGGCTGCGGTTCTTATGCAGCTGACCGCAAAGGTGCTGAGTAGGAAGCTCCAACTTGATTGTTCAGGGTTGTACTTGTGTGAGTGGTTGACACTGCCACAGGTATTAAATCCTTGTACCAGACGCCATCTTGGGTCTACTTGATTGTGCGTGTGTGTGTGTGTGTGTGTGTTTTTCTTTTCTGTTTTTAACCCACACATTAAACAGATTTTTTTTTTTGAATCCTTTTAAATTGAATGTATATTGCTGGGCCCTCCTTGGTGGTGCAGTGGGTTAAAGCACAGCACTAAGAAGCTAAAGCCACTTCAGCATGAGTTCGATCCCCAGTCCCGGAGGTGACCCACATGGCAAGCAGACCTCTCCTGACCCGCCCACTGCTCCCCTCAGCAGTGTACTTTGTAGATCTGCCTGTTCTGCTCCCCACTCTGTCTCTGGTGAATCCTCTCAATGCCCCTGTACCTCTGGCCTGTACCCCAGTTCTATATGCATAAATAAATAAATCTTTTTTAAAAAATTGAATGTATATTTCAGTGATCATTACTCAGTGATCGCAGTGAGTAATGTTTTAGCTGAAGATGTCTGAAACACATTCTGAGAACTGATCTCAAGATGTCCCAGTCCTGCATGCAGTGTTTTGACTTAAGAGCAAGGAAGACTCTGGAGAGTAAAGGACAAGCTTTTACTTTTGCCGGAGTTTTTTGCCCTTTGCTAATTTAAAAGGCGGTTTTAACTCTTAGCTCTTGCCCTTTCTTAATCCAAGGAGCAACCACTGCTTCCCCCTTTATGACCTAGAAGAATGGGGGGTGTCATCCAATGTGTCTCTGTGTTTTCCCTGAGAATCTCATCTTTTTTGCTCTGGAAGTAAAGGAGTCCATTTCTTTCCCCTCTTTGTGTCTCACCCCGCCCTTCAGGATTCGTAGTGCCTTTTCATCTAACCAATCTTGGGATATGAATAATTATTGTATCTCTCCCATGCATGTTATTAAGTTGGTTGTTTCCACCTTTGCTACACTGATGCTGTTTTGATTACTTGTCCACTCAAGAATAACCCAGCAGGGTGGGGATTTCCCCAGCGTCTTGACATAGGGAAAAGAATCAAAGTCTTGGTTTCGTAATGGAGGAAAGTTGAATTATTAATGATTAATAGTATTTGAGGACACAAGATTTGGAGACCATAAGTTTAACTTTTGGTTTCATCACTTATTAGCTGTGATTCAACCATGCCACTTCTTTATCATTTTTATTACTTTAAAAATCAGTGTGACTTTACATGATGCCTGTGAATTTGTTTCTACATGTAATTGTATTAGAAGATAAAACATATACTATTTGGGATGCAATTTGATACTTTCTTAAATCCTGCAAAGTGTTTGGTACAGAATTTCTAGAAACTTAAGATTTCAAGTGGGAAACACTGCACTTACTTCCAGCTCCTCAGGTTCACTGACTTTTGGCTTGCCCAAGTTGACAACACTGTTGTCACCTCCTGATTCAAATCATCTGACTTTTCTACTAAACCACAGACTTTCATCATTCATTAAATATAATTTATGGAAGATAAATTAAGTGTGAAACATACTAGGAACTATGGGTGATGCTGACTTATCAGCTGCACATCCTTCCCTCAAGAAATACAGGGACTAGAGAGGTGAATCAACCTTTGGGGGTGTCCCTGGTGGTCTGGGGTTACAGTATCAGCACACTACCAAGCTGTCACCTGCCACTGTGGCCTGAGTTCGATCCCTGGCCAGGGAGCTGACCCATAATGATACAGCAGACCTCTTCTTACCCTCCCACTGCTCCCTTCAGGAGTGTATTTCAGTATATCCACCTGTTCTGCTCCCCACTGTTTCTGGTGAATCTTCCCCACTGACTCCCTCACACATCTAGCCAACAACCAATTTTTGTATGCATAAATCTTAAAAAAAAAAGTAAACTTTAAGTGCACACTCAAATATTGGGACAATAATATATGAATAAACTATTCTGTGACCTGGTGAGATGGAAGACGTGACAATCAGCCATGCTCCAAAAGGTGGAAGCGATTTGCATGTCTCATGGGGTTTAAAGTAGGCAGGCTGGGATTAAGCAACTGGACTAGTAAAGGCACTGATCTGAGTCCTCAGTAAGTTCCGGGAACGTTTCATCATTTTATAACCAGGGCCATCACTCAAGCAGAGACTCTGGAACACTTGTTTCCTCTAATACCCTGGTCCTGGACACAATTCAGGTAACTTCCCAACTGACCTTGCCTGACTCCTCCCCCGCCAAGCGGAGCAGCCTCCAAAGTTCGCTCTACCCACTCTCTGGGCTCTTCAGACCCATCTCTGTTTTATCTCTTGGTGCCCACAGCCCTGCTCACGCTTCAGGTTTTGAGACAATAGGACTACGTGCATCAGTGCGTTCGAATCTGAAGCGAGTGCCAAGCACGTAATTGTCTAACCATTTTGGATGACGGAGACAAACTCCTTGCATAGCTTTGTTCTCTGGCAGACGCCCGCCCACTCGCTCTTCGGGACTCGGCGGGGAAGTCACGTTTTCCAGGTGCCGGCAGATTTTTCTACCACCTTTTACACACGCTAGTCACGGCCCCCAAAGACTCTGACTCATCCCCTGGCCGGCCGGCGGGCCCCCAGTGGATCTCCATGCGTGCTCGGGAATGACGGCAACTGTCCGACTCGAGGAGGCGGGCTGCCTGGCAGGGGTTCCTCGAACCCAGCTCCACCTCTCCGGGGGTAGGATCCCGACCGCTGAGGCAGGGCCCGGTGAACAGACCAAGGGACTCGGGACACGACCCTCTGGAGCCGGCGCCTCCCCATCCACACGCCCACACCCCACACCACGCAACATCGCCCTAGCGCCTCTCGGGGCGTCGCCGCGCGGGCCGCGCCGCTCGCGATTGGCCGAACGCGCCATAGCGCCATCTCGGCCTACGCGCGGTGCGCGCTCTTATTGGCCCGCGGCAGCGGTGGGCGGGGCCGCAGGTAGGGCGCGCGGGGCGGGGCGGGATGCCGCCCTCGAGCCCCGCCCCTGGTCCCCCGCCTGGGCCGAGCCTTCTGCCTGCTGCGGCGCGCGAGGCTGGCGACGTGCGGTGAGCGCGCGGCCGTTGCTCTGGTTACTGCGGAAGCGCCGCTCGGGGAGGAAGCCACCGCCCGCGGGGGATGCAGGTGAGGGGGCTGTCGGGAGCCTTGGCCGCCGCCCTCTGAGAGCAGCTCTTGGGAGGACGCCGGTCCCGCGCAGGGAAACGGAGTCCGGGACGGGAAGGTTCGGGGGCCGCTGAATCGGGCGGCGCTGGGAGGAGAGTCTCGAGGCGCGACCGGGTGTTCCCCGCCCTGGGGCCGCAGGCTTGAATCCGAGGCCATCTTGCTGGAGAAGGCCTCCCGGGAGGTCCCGGCCGAGCGTGGGCGCTGCAGCTCGCCCCGCCGGCGGGAGAGGACGCTCGTTGTGCGCTCGCCACCCGGCCAGGGCATCGCCGGCGGAGGACGCGGGGCCGGCTGCCGGTATTTCTTTGATACCCACCCCTCACCCCCATCTCCTTCTGAAGGGCACCTGCTGCTCGTGAGAGGCGAGTGCATACAGCACGAGAGCCAGCAGCAACACTGCCAGCATCACCCGCGACGGCCCCTGCGCCACACCTGCCCCCCGCCCCGGAGGGAATGAATGGATTGCCGGAAAGACGGGCGCCGAGTCGGGAGCTGCTGGAGGAGGCGGCTTCTTAATACTGCTTTCTGAGTCCTGGACAACTTTCTTCCGTCTGATACTTGTATACTCACTTCATATGGTTTTGTACATGGGTCTGATTTGAGCTGTAACCTCCTGACGGTCATTACCTGCGTTTGGCCAGCCCCTCTTGGTTACACATCTCGGGGGGGAAAGAAGCTCTATAAATCCCCCAAGCCCTGCAGAGGACCAGGGCTCCCCCCCCTCGACCCCGTGTCGCCGAAGGAGACTTTGAGCCATGTGGACTTTTCTTGGCATTGCCACTTTCACCTATTTTTATAAGAAATGCGGGGACTTAGTCACTTTGGCCAACAAGGAGCTCCTGCTGTGCGTCCTGGTGTTCCTTTCGCTGGGCCTGGTGCTCTCCTACCGCTGTCGCTACCGAAACGGGACCCTCCCCCGGCGCCAGCCCAGCAGGTCCCAGTTCGCTGTCTTTGATGTCCTGTCGGCCTTGCCTTTCATTGGCTTCTTGTGGGCCAAGTCCCCACCTGCATCAGAGAAGAAGGAGCAGCTCGCATCTAGGAGGGTACGTTGAATCCATAGTGGACAAATGAATGCCTTATTTTAAGTGGGATTGGAGTCACAAATATGCTTTTTTTTTCTTTTTTAACGGGACAAAGGGTAGTAATTTCCGTACTCTGGTGTGAATTCTCATTTAGTTTTTCTTAAGCTCTTGACTTTCATGGTCCCATCCTTGGCACTCTGAGGAATGATTGGAAACGTTTAGCCTCAGTTAGTATTGAAGTTGATTTAATTCTGAATAGTGCTTTGATGTTTGAAAGGTGACATGAAATGTTAGAATTTCATTTTGAAGGACATTCCCATCACTTTCTGTGATGGGAAACATTATTTAAATCCTTGCATAAGGATTGTATTCGTGCCTGGGAAGGAAAAACAAAACAAAAAAACAACAAACCACAGGTAAGTCTCCAGCTTTGAGAGGTTGGCAGAGTAAGTTCAGCAGTGAAGCTGGGCAGAATGCCCTCTTCTCTCCCACATCCATGGCCCTTGAGTAAACGAGTGCAGCAGTGTCTTAAGTAAATTATGTCCACACTTCAGTCATGTTTCTGCGTCAAAGGCTGACTTTCAACTATATGTGGAGGTTCTGCCTCTGTAGAGACAGCAGTGGAGGGATGCCTTCGGTGTCTGGGGCCTTTCCCCTGGGAACACTGGAGGATTTTAAGCATGTGCGTAACAGTATTTGATTATTACTTTTTAAGACATATTCCCGTCGTGCCCTGGAGAATTGATTATAGGGCTGTTAAGATTGGAAGCAAGTTTATCAGCCAGGAGACTGCTAGTGGCAGCTGGGGGTGATAGTGATTTGGAGTCTGAGGAATGGCCCAAGAAGTCATGTACTCTCCATGGGTTCAGATTTGTATCACTGTATCTGCAGTAGAATTAGCAAGCCTTACACAGGAGAGGTCTAGTGTGCAATTTTTACCACTTCTGGTTTAGCAGGGAAATTTTATGAAGGACAACTGATAAAAAATGGCCAACGTGACGAAACAGGCATAATTGCTTTCAGAACAGTCATTTAAGTAGAATCAGTTCTGACCATGATGAAATACTGATCAGGAAGACTCTACTGTCCTTTTGGCAAAAGTCAAAACAGCAATTTCTCAAACAGATAAAAGGATTATGTAGCTCCCGGTCTGCGCACTGGGAAACTTATGAGTGTTGGAATCACAGAGAAATTTCTAAAGCATTTAGGGTTTATCTCCTTGTTTGACCTGAGGTCTTTCAAAATAGCATTTGGTTTTAATCATTAAAGTCAGAGAACTCAAGGAAAATGCTTCTTTGCAACTGTGTATTTGCACAGTGTATTGACACTTGTGAATATTTAGTACAGCATTGAATTTTCCTTTAGAACAAGTCCACAGACACTGTCATTCTTGGTGGGAATACAGCTCTCCTATGAGGACCTTTTTATCTTCTGATGATGAAATTTAAAGTATTTACACTCTTGCCCAACTAGTGGTAGATAATGTTTGTCTTTATTCCTATTAGACCAACTTTTCTTCATGAGGATCAGGATGGGGAAAAAGGGAAGGGAAAATTAAATATGTTTTGATATATATGTTAAGACTGTGAACAGGTCAGATTACAAGGGACAGACTAGTGATTTTGTTACTTTGGAATTTTGTTGAATTTAGCCATCCCCAATTAATAGGTAAGAACCAGGATTTGACAGTCTTGGTGACATGATTTTAGATGAACGTAGAATTTTCACCTGAAAATCTCAAAGGAGGAAATGAATTGTGGGAATATCTCAGAGATGCCTGGAGAGCCTAGAACATAAAGTCAGATCAGAAGTTGTATGTGATCTGTGTCTCATGGATGTGTGTCTTTGAAGGCTTGAGTAATGAATGATCGAATTTTCCCTGTAATCAATCTTTGAAGCTCCTTATAGACATTTTTTTCTTTAAATTTCCTATTGTGGTAACTGTTGGCTTACTTTGTAAATATGATATTTTGGAAGTTATAATTATTTTTTACATGTGGGCTGGTATAGGTTTCTAAATAGGACTGTATGATATCATTTTCTATATGTATTTGGAAAATGGAACACATTTTTAATCGTATTGGGATATTATATACTTTGAATTACATGTTGTTATCCTTAATTTTTATATATCATCTAGATTTTAAAATGCAGCAGCTCATTTGGTTTGACAGTGTCTAGGATGTAGCTTTGTCCAAGATGCAAAATTGTCCAGTGTGTGGTGGTGTGATTTGAGATTAACCATGCGGATACATAATTCTTGTTTTGTAAACAGTGCAGAAAAGGAACCAGTACTTCAGAAACAGCCTTCGCAGGGCCCACTGCCTCTCCAGCTCCTGCTTCGCAGCATGACCCAGAAGTGATCATCGTGGGATCTGGGGTTCTGGGCTCTGCTTTGGCGGCGGTGCTTTCCAGAGATGGCAGGAAGGTGACGGTGATTGAGAGAGACTTGAAAGAGCCGGATAGGATACTTGGAGAATTTCTGCAGCCTGGCGGTTGTCGTGTCCTGAAAGAGCTTGGTCTTGAAGGTGGGTCCGCGCTGATGTTTTAGGAACTGTGTGGTGTAATAAGAAAGCGCTCATTTTTAGGCTGTTCTGTGATGGGTAAAAATAGCTTCCTTGTTATTTTCACTTATGAGAGTTTTTGTATTTCTTTACCAGCAATTTGGCATATAAATGAGCACAAAGGAGAAAGCGAGCCCTGAGTAACATGAGGAGATACGGAGTAGACTTAGTGAGCTAGGAAGAGGTACTGTCCTGGTCGAAATTAAGGACTAGAAAACTAGAATGAATGAAATGAAAACTAGAATGAACTCTACCCCTATGTAGAGTGCGTGTTCTGTGCCTGCAATGACACCTTTATCCAAGCATCATTCGTCCAGTAAACCAATGCTTTTGAACACTTCCTGTTGAAATGTTTACTCGCTGTGTACTGTGTGTGTGGTGCATTCCTGGTGTGGAAGATATACTGGTGAACAGGGCAGATGAGCTGTTCACTCTTGAGGATCAGAGTACAAAATATTCCCTGGCTGAACTGAGAAAGAAGAGCTTACTTGGCACGTGTGGTAGGCCGTGTAGCATAATGATGATGAGCATTGCTTCTGGAACTAGATTTGAGCACCAGCTCAGGCATCTAAAAAGCTGCATGACCTTGGCAAAGTTACTTAACCTCCTGTATGTATCAGTTTCCTTGTGTCAAAAGGGCATGCTTAGGGCCTTTTGCCTCATAGCTAGTATGAGGGTTAAATGACTCCATATACACAAAGCATTCAAACAGTCATGGTATGTAGTAAGGATGAAGTATGCTTGCTACTTCATCCAGGAACGGAAAGGGAGCTGTATAGCTATGAAGGTATGGTGGGAGCGCGGAGGGTGGCTGGAAATTACGGTTGGAGAATTGTGCGGGACTGTAGACTCTGGAGCAGGAGTGTGACATGATCTTGTTAAGCTCTGAAGTGACTAATGCTTTTGACTGACTGCCTCTCAGAATAACAAATGCATTTTAAATCTTGACTTAGCACATACACGCGTATATTAGCCTGATTCAAATTTCTTTGTTTTACTTTTAAAATATTTTAAATAATTAGCAACTTGAAATTCATTTCCCACTTTACCACTGAGCCACACCCTGCGACTCCTCCATTGCTGTTTGAAGGGAATGTGTGACTACAGCATGGGCAACGAGCAGACTCTCAAGACTGCAGCATTTGGGAGGCGGGAGCTGACGCAGGCACTCATTGCTGAGTCCCAGTGACAGACCCTGGTGGCTTGGATGAGCCTGAAAGAGGGGTATAGAGACAAGAGGAGAGATTCTGGATAACATTAAGAGAAAGAAAGTGGCATGATTTGAAGGATTGGTGTGAGATGCGAGGAAGAGGGAGGTGTAAAAGGTCATTCGCAGGTTTGGGTTTGATGCCACCTGCTGATAAGGAGACCTGGAGAGGGGCAGGCCTTAGAGGAACCCTGGGGGACATGGCGAGGTAATCAAGTGGAGATATGAGCTGCATGTATGAATCTGAGTGCAGAGGAATGGTTTGTGTGGGCTGGACTGTTTCAGCGAAGTCAGTATTTTTGTAGTAGTCCGACAGCACAGAATGATTGAGACCATTTGCAGAGAATGTGTAGGGAGAAACAAAAAAAGAATAAGCTAAGTTCTGGGAAGCAGCTATGTATGGGTTGGGTAAAAGAATGGAATCCTGCAGAAACCTGAGAGGGAGTTGGAAGAATGGCAGAAGGGCTTGGTGTCACATAATCCAAAAGAGGAGGATGTTTCTCTTATGAGGATGCGGATATGTGTAAAGAAAGGACAGGACAGGTGTGTCATACTTTGTTTTTGAAGGGGTCAAGTACACGGATATAGAGCAGTGACCACTGGATTTGGCAACTGGGACATTGACAAGATGTTTCAGTGGAGTTGTGGAGACAAAACCGATATGAGTAGGAGAGTTAAATATTTTGACACTAGGAAACTACTTGAGTTTTTCTCTGACTGAAAATAGACAAGGGAGTAGCGCAGTATAGATGTGAAGATGCTGGGACATGTTTGTGTGGTGATGGAGCTGATAAAGCAGACAGGGAGGAGCTGGCATGCGAGAGAAGGGAGTGACCAAAGGTGTGACGAGCAGAGGCGCTGAGCACGCTGCAGGAACTGGTCTTGACGCGAAGCTTACAGTAGTGAGCAAAGCACAAAGATTCCAGCCCTCGTTAAGCAGACAGTCTAATGGATGGTGTGGAGGGTGGTGATTAAAATTAATAACTACAATATAGAGTCTATCTCAGGGTTTTAGGGGCTTTCGAGAAAAATAGGAAAAGGGAACGGATAGTTGAGGGGGCTGTGTGAATGTAAATAATGCTTTGGGCAAGGGAAATCTTCACTGAGAAGATGACATTGGAATTCAGAACAGAAGGAAGTGCAGAATTAGCCAGAGGGGCTGTCTGGAGAAAGAGGGATTCCAAGTCCAGATGGCAGGAAAAGCCTGGGAGAGAAGCTTGGGGGAGAAGTCTGGGGAGAGAAGTCTGGCCTCTAAAGTGAGAGGAGGGAGACGGGGTTTCACTGGGAGGGAGGGTGAGCACTAGTGAATAAAAGCTCCAGACTTGTGAAGACAATAAAAATACTTGGACTACTACTTTTTGGATTTAGACTTAGAATACAGACTGACCCATCCTGGAATGTGGGTTTTTAATAGGGGAATTTTCTGACCTGTGGCTTAAGGTTATATCTAGAACTCTTAAGTAGAATTTAAATGCTCTATCTTTTTATATTAGATCTCAGTATCTAGTGGGAACCTTCTATTCCACCTTATTTTCTTTAGGACTGTTTTGGCTTTTATTGGCCTTTTTGCTTTTCTATGTTATTTAGAATTAGTTTGTCAATTCCAGGAGGGAAAAAATAGCACTTGTCAAGATTATGATGTAGGTAACACTAAACCTGTCACTGACTTGGAAGGCTGGTTCAGGCTTCTCAACCACAAATGTGGCTGCTGTGTAGTTCGGTCTTTAACTTACCTCAGCGGCTTCCTAAGTCTTGTAGGTGTTCTGTTATAGTTATTTCTGACTTGAGGTTATTATTTGGCTTTTAGAGATAATTGAATACTCAGTTTGAGGCTCAGACGTCACACCACATATTTGCACAAAGTTGTGTTTTCATTTTTTCCCTCAGTTTTATAACCGTTTGATAACAGACTGGGTCTTGCCCACACTGACTGCAGACTTGACGCCGTGACCAGTTCACAGGGCGCGGTGCACCAGCTTGTTTGGTGACTCGTCACCCTCCTTACTTCTTCTGGACCACCGCTCGCGAATACGGGCCGCTGAGTCCCTGACTCCTTTGCCCACCCTGAGCTGGGTGTCGGTGTGCGCATCTTGGGCAACATTTCCTTTATGACCGATTTCCAGATCTCTTTTGGGGGTGGGTGGGGGTCTGTTTCTTCAGGTCCACTCCATGCGGTGCTCGTGAACGTTCACGGTGTCTTCTCTGGTCACTACCTTGTTGGTGGCCACACAGCCCTGCTCCCATCCCTTCCCCGAGCCTCTGCCAGGCCCAGGGTGAGATATGAGGAAGAACACGGGAGAGCTGGAGGTGTTGAGGGAGAGCTGCTTTCCTTCCTGCCCGAGACCCCTCAGTCCACTGTGCTGGCTTCCTTGCAGCCCTCAGGGCGTTGAGTTTTCCTGGCCTTACTGTATTGAGAAGTTCTGGCCGGAGCGCCAGTTCTGGTCTCTTGTGCGTGGGGCTAGAGGGAGCCCACTGTCCAGGCGGGGCCTCAAAGCTTGGACAGTGTTTCTTGTTTTGTTCCTATGGAAGAATGCTTCCCATGGCATTTTTATGATATGTTGACCCATGGTCTGGTGTCACAGATGTGGAGTTTTATGACCACCAGAAACAGTGTCAGTGGCTGGAAAGTGAAGGCCTAGTGTTTGCGAAATCAGGAAGTGTCTGAAATTGAGGGTATTGTCCTTCTGCCTGCCTAAGAGAGTAAAGTTGTCTAAAGCTGTCGTATATGATTTCATCAATAAAATATTGAGACAGATGTTTCGAGAAATAGTAGACTTCATTTTTATATGCCTGAATTAAGGTAGTCTACCCAAGGAAGTATTTCATCCTGCTACTGCCCTTTCTACATTCTGGTTTGCTCTAAGTTGGTTCACTCTAGCATAAAAAATACTCCTACAAATAGTTAGAAGTCAAGAAAAACAAGTTGTCTGAGGAGATGTACAAAACGTTACGGAAATCCTAGTGGGCTTCAGGCAGGTAAGTCAGTGTAAATTGAGAATTTCACTAGGTCCTAATTGGCAGCTTATAGGATATCTCCGTATTTCTCTCTGAGTTTTAACTGTAATACTTAGAAACGGCACCAAAAACTGAATTTATTTTGAGCCTAGGTCTGATAGCTTGTTCCTGACTGGACTTTAAATATAAATGCAAACATTAAAATCAAACTTATTTTGATCTTAGCATAGACGTGTGATAAAATTACTATGAAGTTTTCCTTTTATCACAAGTGTTTTATATTTCATCTAATATATTTTAATGTATTCAGATAGGGTGAATATCTTCAGTGAACTTCTAAGACTAAGATTAGTATTTCAAGAGACTAATTTCTTTGTGGGTTGTGTAACTATTGTTATGGTTATTTTCTAAAATGTTATACTTTTTGGTTTGATCAGTGATACATAAATTTATCAGTTTTATCATCATCTCACCCACAACTTTCATAATAATGGTATATAGCTTACTGTTTTAATTTTATTAAACTGATTTTTTTGAATCAAGTTTTGCTCATTTTCTCTGGTACATTCAGTATTTCCATATTGCTTAATGTGAGTCATCCACAAACTTTTCACACACTGTTACTAAGCTTTTAACATTTTCCTATGGAATTTAAATACGTAAAAGCATAAGTTAATCTTTGGTAATATTACACATTGGCTAAGATTGTTATTTTCCAGAAGCATTAAGATTTCTGGAATAGTCACATTAATGTCCAGCTCTCCAAATGTATCACAGCTTTTAGGAATCATCACTTTTAATGTTTCCACACTCCCTTGTGCCTAGTATAACTCTGAGCATCTTACAAGTTAATGTTTTTGTACTGAATTGTTTGCAGATACAGTGGAATGTATCGATGGCCATGTTATAAATGGCTACATCATTCATGACATGGAAAGCAAGTCAGAGGTTCAAATTCCTTTTCCTCTGTCAGAAAACAATCAAGTGCAGAGTGGGAGAGCTTTTCATCATGGAAAATTCATCATGAGTCTCCGGAAAGCAGCGATGGCAGAACCCAAGTAAGACCACAGCTTCAGAGGCGGATTGTTGAAACACATTTAAACTTGACCTTTGTGCAGATGCTATTTTATAAATATTCATAATGTTGGGTATAGTTCAGAACATCGATACTGTATGAAAGCAAACCATAAGTTAGAAGAATGTTAGCATGTCAGTGCCTTTGTTAAGAAGAACATGTTAAGAAGAGAGAATGTTTGTTAAGAATGTTTTGTTAAGAATGTTTGTTAAGAAGAGAGAATATTTTGAGTGTTGATATTTGCGGTTAAGATACTTGGGCACAGGACTTCAAAGGAAAATCCCTGTTCTAGTCTTACTAAGGACTTAGCTGACAGGATTCACTTCTTTTCATTATTAACATACTTGCTTCTAGTCTTAATGTGTTATAAACGAAGAAGTTTGTTATGTCACGGGCAAAAGCTTGAATGAAGAAGTGGGTTACAGGGCAGCCCAGAGTGAACTTGGGCTGCCTGTCTGTGGGTCCTCACCCATCCCCCTCAACAGGTTTACCCTAGAGAAGGAAAGGGTTCGTTATCGATGGAAGTAGTGTCTGTTCATTGCAGAGATATGGGAAGATACTTAAAAGTATAAAGAAAATTGTAAAAATTATCCATGGTCCTTCTGACTACAATAGCTACTCTGAAGTTTAGTGGTTAAACTCCAATTCTGGTTTCTCATCTGCATATGAATATATCATTCCTTTCTTCTTTTGCTCTCATGTGCTACTATAGAATTTATTTATCTTTTAGCACGAAGTTTATTGAGGGCACAGTGCTTCAGTTGCTAGAGGAAGATGATGCCATTGTGGGAGTTCAGTACAAGGATAAAGAAACTGGAGACCTCAAGGTAAGACCTTAATAGTCTTTTCTAAGAGATTCTTCTCCTTTGTCTCCTATACTTTTAAAAAAAAAGTAAGCCGACCAATTTACTATTCTTTAAATGGATTGAGTTCTCTCTTAAGTCCTCTGCAACAGGATGGATTTCAGATTGCAACACTTTGTTCTTTAGAGCACCTTGAATGCCATGTTTAAAAAAATGCAGAAACAAACACCATGCACTATATTAGCAGAATTAAAATCTGACACAAGAAATATACACTAGCAGAGAAGCAGGTAAACTAAATGGTGAAAAAAGGAAGGATTCAACATAAATAAATGATTATGATAAAATAAAATTAAAAGGCAAAGGTAAGAGACTCTCTGGGGAAAAAGAATAAATATTTTCCAATATGTGCTGGAAAGAATAAGAAAGAATAAGAGAAAGAATCAAAGGGTATACTGCTCTACAGGGTGACCCCACCTACAGACTGTAATCTAGTGGGGGTAAATGCAAAGTCATACAAGTACATATGTCCATGTCTACAAAAATTCTAAGCCCTAGCGACTGATTGAAAGCATTATGTGATGTTAGAAAGTTCTAGAAAAAAAGGATCTGGCTAATCCTTGGAATTTGTCATGAGATCAGTCCTCTTTGGTCCACATTGTTGCTTTGTAGTTGTTTCCCCTGTTCATCAAAGTGTAACCTATCCCATGAGATTTGAATAGTAGAGCTTTGAGGCAAGGTGACCCTCAGGGACTTGGACAGAACGCCTCTGAAAATGGGCCTTGTGCTAACTTGAAGCCCACACCTTCAATGGTGTTATCTTCACATACTCTCTGTAGTGTTGTTTGATACTCTTTAAATTTGTTCAGGTACATTGTAAAAGAATGTTCTTTTTCTATGTATTTTAACTACTTGGCACTGTCTTTTAGGAACTCCACGCTCCACTGACCATTGTCGCGGATGGCCTTTTTTCCAAGTTCAGGAAAAACCTGATCTCCAATAAAGTTTCGATTTCATCTCATTTTGTTGGCTTGCTTATGAAGGTACTATAGAAATGTAATTGAAACAAAATAAGGCTACTTGAAATTTGAGAGTTATTAGAGTATTTGTTTTTTTCCTAGGATGTACCACAGTTTAAATCAAATCATGCTGAACTTGTTTTAACTGACTGGGGGCCAGTTCTCATCTACCAGATCTCATCTAATGAAACACGAGTGCTTGTTGACGTTCAAGGAGAGTTGCCAAGGAATTTAAGAGAATACATGGCTGAGAAAATTTACCCACAGTTACCTGGTAAGAAATAGGATTTCACTCCATTGTAATCTCGAGTAAGAATACAAATCTCACTATATGAAAAGAAAATTTATTTGTTATACAAGTAGAAGCACAAAAAAAAGGGCTCTCCATCTCCAGTTTTTAAAACTGTCTAAATTAATCCAAAGATTTAGAGATGAAATCTGATGCGATCAATCAGATGCTGCCCTGGAGCGAACAATTTAAACTAACACTTTTAAAAAGCAATCCCCGAGTTAGAAAAATTAGTTTCAATATATTTTTTCATACTTGTAACTAAAATATAGTTTTCAGGATAACTGTTACTAGTGGCATATGTGGTGTCTCTCAAATACTATGTTATTCCAGATCTGTAGCTAATGTCTGAATCCTTGAAATATCACTTCATTCCTTATGCTTGTAGAAATGAGAGTTAACACTTATTGAACTTCTACTGTACAAAAAGGTGCTTTGCAAACATAATCTCATTTAACTTACATAGCCATCCTGTGAGGTAGACATTACCATTATCCTCATCTTACAGATGAGAGAACTAAGATTCAGGAAGGTTACTTAGCTTCTCCAAGGATAAATCATAAGTAACAGAATCAAGATTGAAACTAGGTCTGTGATTTCTACATCCCTCAGAACGTGAGAACTATCAGGGACTTTAAAGATGGTCTTAAATACAGAGAGACTTCATGAGGTTTTAGACATTTTGGTAAATCACTCCCAAAAATTATTTATTTATTTATTTATTTTGAGAATAGGAAATGATAAATAAAAAGAAATAGGAAAAAGTAAGCCTTGATGAAATTGGTACCCTGCTTGCTAATTATAGGTTTATAGTGATAGGAATCTGTCCTTTGTATGAGTCTGTTTTGTTTAAAATACTGTTTGTTTTTTTTTTGTTACTTCTTTAAAATACGCTAAAGCTTATTTTACTTTCATAGCTAAAAGAGCATTAACAGGAATGAAGGTACACTTAGACCAATTTAGATTTTCAATTAGATTTTCAACATTCCAATACATTTTTACTCAGCTGAGCCATTTTTGAAATTTTGAGATGGAAAAATGAGTTACAGATATTTAGGAAAAGGATAGTCAAGAATATATTTTTACCTTTTGCTGTAGGTTGTTTTGTTTTAATCCAGAAGCTAACTGAAGCAGACTGCCTGACATCACGGAGGGAAGCCATTTGTGTGTTATATTAGTTTTAGGGTACTAGGCTTCTCCTCCTCATGGGAAAGGGAGTTTCAGCACAGGATTCTGCTTTTGTAGTTCCAGATCAACTTAGGAACTATCTGAAAAGGAAGTTTATCTGTTACACAAGTAGAAGCACAAAACTTGAAATTGGTTACCTCAGTTTTATTTTACAATGGAACTGAAGCTCAGAAAGGTAGAGCTCTCTGCATCTTACCTTGTTCTGCCCATAACCCTGTTTGGGAACTGGTGGTATACATCACTTTATTACCAGAATGTGGTGGTGGCAATAGTTGCATGTTAAATGCTAAATATGATAATTGTCAGTTAACAGATGTGGGGAATTTTTCTCCCTGTTTTATCTCATCTGAATTGGCTTAGCTTTTTTCTCTAATTTTTTTAAATTCAGCTGTATGTGCATCTATTCCCTTACAGATTCTCTTGGGTTCCTTAGTCATTCCTTAGCATGAGTAACTTAGGCCTAGATGAACAATCATTCATACAGGAAATTAGCTGCTGGTTTATCACAAAGGTTATATGTGACAGCTGTAACAGGGTACAGCAGGCATTTGTGTACACTTGATAAGAAAATATAACGATTTGAAATGTTGTAAACCATTTATTTGGTGGGGCGGATTTTTCTTGCAGAATACCTGAAAGATCCTTTTCTAGAAGCCGTTCAGAATTCTCGTTTGAGACCTATGCCAGCAAGCTTCCTTCCTTCTTCACCAATAAATAAACGAGGTATTACTTTATTGGATTTATTTTTTAAAT
>NW_004567110.1:10710795-10724783 GCF_000260355.1 Condylura cristata | reverse complement strand
CAGTGCTGAGATTTAACCCCTTGTACCACCAAGGAGGCCTGACTGTACATTTTTTTAAAAAGTTTTATTTATTTGTGCATACAGAACTGGGGTACAGGCCAGAGGTGCAGGGGCAGTGAGAGGATTCACCTGAGACAGAGTGGGGAGTAGAATAGGCAGATCAATGAAGTACACTGCTGAGGGGAGCAACGGGCGGGTCAGGAGAGGTCTGCCACACCACATGGATCACCTCCCAGGCTGGGAATCGAGCTTACACTGAAGTCGCTGTGGCTTGCTTGCAGTGCTGTGTTTAACCCGTTGCCCCACCAGGGAAGGCCCTAACTCTACATTTTTTAACTGGGCAAGTTGACAGACTTTTTATTGTTGAGGAAAAATCTGTACATTTGCGTAGATGTCAGTATCCTTCTCAGGTAGTGGTTTTGTAAAAGTTTCCCATTCTCTGCATTGTCTTTTCACTGGCTTGATGTTGTTCAGTTGAAGTTGTTAATTTCTGCAGAGTCCAGTTTATATTTTTTTCCACTGGTGCTTATGATGTCACATCTAAGAAGCCTTTACTCAATGCTAGGTTGTGAAGGTTTACACCTGTATTTTCTTTTAGGGCTTTGACACTTTTGTTACTACCTTTAAGTGTTGAGCCAGCTTGTGTTAAATTATTTGTGTGGAGTGGAACGTGGATACCAGTGGTCCTAACTACTTGTTGGAAAAACTGTTCTTTCCCGAAGTATCTTGGCAGCCTCTCAAAATTCAGCTATCACTATGCATGCAGCAGTGATTTCTTTCAGTAACATTGTGCAGTTTCCAAAATGTGAGTTTACATCTCTTTTGTCCACTCATTCAACTTGTTTTCATAATTTCATTTTAGGACTTCATTATAAATGTAACAAAATTGGTTTTGCATAGTTATTTTGCATCTTGAAAACTTGTGGAACTCATTTAGTGGATTTAATAGTGCATTGAAAATTTTTAAGCAGGGCAGTGGCAGGGTTAGATTCTTGTTTTAGAAGTATTACTCATAGGTTGTGGAGGATGGCTTGGAGGAAAGTCCAGACAAAAGTTGAAAATAAAGCTACTCGATTATTCCACACGAGTGATGGCCAAAGGCCCAAACTAGGACTGGGGCAGTAGAAAAGAAAGTAATATCTAGCATGAAACTCAGTGTTTTGTTGGATTTAGTCATAAGGGAGTGTGTGGGCCTCTTGATGGATTCAGGCTTGATGATTTTGCCAGGTACCTGCAGTCACTGGAAATACAGGGAGAAGGGTGTAGTCAGGGACGTGCGGGAGTCCGCGTCGGGCGCGCGGCGCGTGATGTGCTGGTTGGCGTTTGCATGGAGCTGACTGGGACACCCCTGGAAGCCTGCGTGCCGCTCCGGTGAGCACTTTGAGTGGGGGCTGTCGTGTTCTGGCTCCTGAGTGTACGCAGGATGCAGTTTGCTCTGGAAACTACCATAACGGTCATGTAATGTATTGTGTTATGTAGCAGAATGAGCTCTAAACAACATACTGTGGGAACATAACCTACTCGGTGCGATAAAAGCTGGGTAGGGCTCTTCCCGGTGGTGCAGAGGTTTGGAGCGCTGCACTGCAAAGCTAAACCTAGCTATGGTGTCTTCATGTGAGCTTGATCCCGGCCCTGGAGGTGACCACATGGCATGACAGACCTCTCCTGACACGCCCGCTGCTCCCCTCAGCAGTGTACTTTGTTGAACTACCTGTTCACTCTGTCTCTGGTGAATCCTCTCACCGCTCCTACACCTCTGGCTATACCCCAGTTCTGTCTGCATAAATAAACCTTAAAAAAAATAAGCTGGTTTTTTTTTTTTTTTTTTTTAGTGAAGGTCTTAGAATACTTCTATGTAAAAATTATGAATATTTAGACGCTACCTTTTTAAAATTAATACTATAATCAGTTACAGATGGTTGTATGGTACTACAGAAAAAAAAAATCCTTAATTCTCTACTGTGACAGTATTATCAAGGTTTTCCTTTCACTGACAGAATTAAACAAGTGCTTTGTCTAAGTGTCACTGCAAGTCACAGGTCATTAGCCAGAAAGCTGCAAACCCAGAATCTGAGAGTCTGGGCGCCCCGACAGGAGGTAGCCCTGGGTGACATGGCAGAGCTTTCTGTCTCTGCAGTTGTGTCTCACAGGGCTGAGCTTGCGATAAGATTCAATCAAGGCGGATTCTCTCATCTGCCAGCCGCCTTTCAAGCTGAACCCCAGCACCTGGGTAGCGTAATCTTCCGAAAGCTGCTTTTTCTCCTTGCGGATGTGGACCTTTCCCTTCAGAATCCTGCAGAGCCGCTGGGAAAATGGCAAACACCACCCGATTTTTTCCCCTGTAGAAGATCGGCTTTTTATGTGCCTGGATACCTGTCGATTCTTTTTTTTTTTTTTTTATGAAAGAGGGTTTCTAAATATTTTGACATTCTTTGCTTAAAACAGAGTCGCATGTGAGTTTTATCATGTTCTCGTTCACTGTGGCCCCAGTACCTAGTACATACGAGGTACCCCGTAAATATGAACCCCACCAACTCTTGGACTTTTGCCTCAATAAGTTTTAGTCACGGCTGTTCCTGTTTTTGTATTCTTAACCAGCTTACTGTCTTTTTTTGCCGATTGTTTTTTGTATGCGTGTCTGAATGGCTGCTCCAAAATGAGTCATAACTGAGTTCTAAGTTCTCGCCACAGGTGTCCTCCTTTTGGGAGATGCATACAATATGAGGCACCCTCTGACTGGAGGAGGGATGACTGTTGTTTTTAAAGATATAAAACTATGGAGAACATTGCTAATGGGTATTCCTGACCTTTATGATGATGCAGCAGTTTTGCAGGTAACGTTATTTATTATTTTTTGACAAATATGGCTAAAAAGAGATTTCTTTCTGGGACTGAAGAGGAATGGGACATTTTGTTGGGGGATGTCTGCAGTGAGTAGCCTGATCTGTAGAAATGGCTCTGAAGTAGTCTTGCCCAGGCTTAAAGATCCTGACTTGTACAACCTATTAATCTTACCAAATTTCTTTTTTTTTTTAAAAAAAGGTTTATTTATTTATGCATACAAGAACTGGGGCACAGGCGTGAGAGGGATTCACCAGAGACAGAGTGGGGAGCAGAACAGGCAGACTGACTGAAATTTACTGCTGAGGGGAGCAGTGGGCGGGACAGCAGAGGTCTGCAATGCCCTGTGGCTAGCTCCCTGGTTGGGTATCGAACTCCTGTTGCAGTAGCTGCTGATAGCTCAATAGTGCTGAGACTTTAGCCCCTGCTCCAACAGGGAAGCCATAGAATTTCTTTATTTCAGTGTTCTGTAACATTGGATTGCATGGGCCACTTTGCGCAATGTGATGTAAATTTAATTCTGGAGATACTGTGTGTGTGTGTGTTTAAATGATAAACATAAACCATAACTAGTTGTAGATAGTTCTGTACCATACAATAAGTGATTTTTTTTTCTTTTTTAGGCCCAAAAATCATTTTATTGGACAAGAAAAACATCTCATTCCTTTGTTGTGAATGTCCTTGCTCAGGCTCTTTATGAATTATTTTCTGCCACAGATGGTGAGATATTTATTTTTTAATGAACAGTACTGAATAATTGATTTTTAGCATAGGATGGGAACTTAATTACAAAAATCAGTGAGTAATTCAAATGGAAATGTTTGCTGCTTTTCCAACTCCCGAGTTCATAGTTTTGTTTTCTTATAATGCCATCCTTTAGCACGACTTTTAGCTTCTGGTCATTATATATCCACGTTGTATGTAGTCTTCCCTTAGGAAACCTAGTAGCAGTTCCTCAGCAATGGTTCCTTCTTTTCAACTTCTCTTCCAAGTCAGAACATGCAAATCTCCAAACACTTAAGATGGTGATGGAAATGTAGGAATGTAGTTACTGATCTTTTGCTCCCTGAATTCGTGTTTCAGTTTCTTCTCAGAGTATTTATAAAGCGAATATGAGCTTCTTATCAATTGAGATTTTATCTCTGGTGAAGTGCGCAAATAGCAGGACGCATCCACCTTCTCAGCTGAAATCCTCCCATGCTTTTGTTTTGATTTTCATATTTTGTAAAGAAGTAACATTAAGTCATAACATTAAGGAAAACTTGACTTAGTTTTCAAAATGGAAGAAAAGTCAACTGAGAACTGTAAAAATAAGTTCACGGTAGAGTAATGAAACTGTAGATTTTCACAAATAAATCTAAGCCAGTTTCCCTCACTTCAGATGTTTACACCAAAGCTACTTCTCCACTCGGCCAGCTGATCTAGGCTTTGGTGATGGGGTAACGAAGGGTGACAGGTCACACTTACTTCTGCAGCCTCCGTGGCTGTCATTCTTGTTAGAAGAGAAAACTGCTCGTTGTTATTTGCCAATCAAATCTCTCGACGATTGCTATGAAGTAGAAGTGACGGTTGGCAAACACAAAGCTAAAAACTAAGATTTGGGTTTTTCCTAAGTATTTTGGTTTCTTACATTATGATTTTGAATTTACTAACAAATAGCCTAGGAAAAATTATGCAAGATTAGAGGAGGAAAGATCTTTATTGGAATAAGTATCTTTTTTTACCTTTTGTGAAAGCTGTTCTAGGCATACTTAAGAACTTTGCTTCAAAGCTATTAAAAGATGATTTACTGGTTTTGCTGTGTTGTGAAGGTTTAAAGTGTTATTCTGAGGAAATATTATTTGCTATTTTAGAGCTCTTTTTATTTGATAATTTGCTTGGATATATGGGTTGGGTATCTTAGAGACTGGGATTTTAAGATTAAGATTTTATAACGATTAAGATTTTATAACAGAATTGACAATATTTTGCATTGTTCATTGAATTTACAACATAATCAAGGAAGTAGCTTTAAAATAACTTCCAAGACCTACATTTTTTTGTACAGTAACTATTTACTAATTGAAAAAAACTTATTCATACTTACATTAGTATCCATAATGTTGGTTGTAGAATTTAAGAGAAATTTTGGGGTTTTGAAATTCAGGACTAGATTTAAAAAAAAAAAAACAAAAAACAATTTACTTATGCATATAAGACCTGGGGTACAGGTCAGCGGTGCAGGGGTGAGAGGACTCACCAGACTGAAAAGGGCCTCCAGGACAGATTTTTAATAAAAACATGGTCTCTTCTATGTTACATCTTCATTTCCCCCTGGCATATCATTAGTACCCTGACATAAATGTATGAATATTTTGATGGAGAGTAATTTTTAAATTTTGTTTTAGATTCCCTGCATCAACTAAGAAAAGCATGTTTTTATTATTTCAAACTCGGTGGAAAGTGTGTTGCTGGTCCTGTCGGGCTGCTTTCTGTGTAAGTTGGTTTGAGGACACAGAGGAAATAGATATTCTAGATTGTTTTAGGAATATTCAGGTTATGAGTTACAGCTGTCATTTTATTATCCATCAGTATTCCCAGCAGAAGGTTGCCCAGAGAAAAGAAAACACAGCATTTAGTCCTGTGTTTTACTTCTGGGAGACAGTGTTGCTTGTAAGTTGGTGGTGAATGAGGCTGAAACCCTTGATTGAAATCGAAACTTGCTTTTTGCCTGTGGATATATCCACATGCTCTAAGCTATGAGAGTCATAGATAAGAAAATTTATTTAAAATTCGATTAAAATGCAGGCATTTAAAAAACTAGTAATATTTTTGATGGTGCAGACTTGTAGACTTATTGAAAATCTGTAAACTGAAATTCTTGGCCTTTTTTCATTCATGTGCACTTTGAATATTGAGTCTCGTACCTCTGGAACACCCCAGACTGACCTCTGCCCATCGGGTCAGACTGGCATCTCCAGGCCACTGAAAGAAAAGAGCTAAAAACATGCACTGCATGTAATAGGCTGGACTTGCCGCTGCTCGGATAGGAGTATTCTAGACCATTTCTTCTAAAGTAGTTGTTTTGTTTGCCTCTGCTTTCAGACTTACTAGTAAAGTCTTCAAAATGTTATGTACATACTTAGCTTTTTAGATGATGCATAATTGGAACCTTTTTGTGATCAGAATTTCCTGCCTCTGACTTACATAAGCTTTTTGTTTTTTCGGTTACAGACTGTCTCCTAACCCCCTGGTTTTAATTGGACATTTCTTTGGTGTTGCGTTCTACGCCACATATTTCTGCTTTAAATCCGAACCTTGGATGACGAAACCTCGAGCCATTTTCAGTAGTGGTGCTGTGTTCTACAGAGCATGTTCTGTAATATTCCCTCTAATTTACTCAGAAATTAAGCACTTGGTTCATTAATCTTAAAGGGGAACCATCTCCGAATATCTGGAACTCACCGGGTCCTAGGAGACTTCTGGAAGAGGATGTGTATAGCGTAAGAATAGGCCACTTCCAAGTGGAAACTCTTGGACCGAGATTGGGATTGTTTCTGAAGGTTTTTTTTTTTTTTGTACATAAACATGTAAATACATACTTTGATTTACAATTTTAAAATGAAGGGTAAAATCAGTAGATATTTAAAAGATAATTGTTCCCATAAATTAGTGCTAACACTGAGGAAGTGCAGGTTTTTTTTTTTTTTTTTTGAGTTCATTATTTGGGATAAGTCGTGGCATATGCGAATAAAATGAAGAACAAACCTGTATTTTTGTTGCTTACAGTCTTCTTTACAAAGCTTCATGATAATGGAAAAGACAACTCAAGTAGGATGGAAAAATGGAGAGAAACGATCAGATGACTGCCTTTGTGAAGTTGCCTTAATATTCCTGGACCTTAGTTTCTTCATTTATCCAGTGAGGCAATTTATTTTGGTTCTTTGAAAATATTATAGCCAGACAAGAAAGCAGCCCAGGGCTTTATAAGTTCCACTGTATCATACCAATAAGCCACGCGAGGGTTAGTCCAGGAATTAGGGAGTGAACAAGTAAGCACTTATACTACCTGGCACAGCATCGAAACATCAGCGAGAATTTACTGAGTTTATGGTATATTTAAGGAGATATGGGCATTTAGAAGGGGACCCTGAAACTTTAGTAAGTCCCCAGATATCATAAAATTAAGTGACTACTTCAGATTCTAAGACGTACAGCTAAAATGACTTGGAAAGCTTTTACAATAAAGATTTCTCACTCAGCGCCTAAGTTCTGTGAGTTCAGAAGCCTTTCCATTAACCAGAATACGAGTGGAATCAGCTGTGGCGTCACTTTGCCTTATTTTAACAACATAGGGTGGACTCTCGAATTGAGACTGGAGATTTTTCCCTGTATTTTATCCCATGCTTCTATTTTTGGCTAAAAACTCACCTTTTTAGATGTGGCCTTTTTAATAGCAGCTGGCTTTCTAGGCGGCTATTCCACAGAGAGCTAAGGCTTCGATCTACCTCAGGCAGCTTCTGTTACCTGTTTCAGACGGAAAACAAGGTATTGCTGAGCTGCGGATGTGGGGTGACCATGGACGCCCCAGCCTCACCAGAGGGCGAGACTTCCCTCTCTGATGTGCCTGGCAACAATCCACTTTCAAAATTCCAGCTGGGCCTCAGCCAGATGGGTTGTGAGGCTCCTGTTTCCTTCCCACTGCTGCCCAGGTGCTTTTCAAATCCCTTCAGTATCTGAGGACTTGAGACCTCTGACAGAAGAAATGCCCTTAAAAGCAGAAAACGACGGGAACCTGAGAGGTCACTTAGGCTGACTTCACCGAAGATGCCCTCCCACCGCCTCTCCTTGCCGCGAGTGGCTGGCACGGTGCACTTTCTGGTTTGTCATTACAAGCAGAGGATGTAGCCTGCCACAGGGGTAAAACATTGTTCTTAACCAGGTGACACGACTGCGGAAGTGATTTAGGGTTTGGGGGTGAGGGAGGGAAAAGCTAGTGGCCAAGCCACTTTTGGGGGGAAAGAAAGGTCTTACAGGGCCAGCACTGTGGCTGTGCCCCTTCTGTGGCTGAGAAAGAGGCAGCTATAATTAGGGAGTTGGGGGGCGGGGTCCTGGGAACCCGCCCTGCTCCAAGCACCTGGGCTCAGAAAAGTGGTCAGTGAACCTCAGACACCGCGAAACTGGCCTGTGTTCCCTGGGTCGTGGCCCTACACTGGCAGAGGCCATTACCCCGTACCTGCCAGCTGTCGGGGTGAGACTGTCGGGCCTGCCAGCTTCAGCTCTTCTAACAAGGTGCTTTGCAGGGTGAAATGGTGACTAGTTTGTGAATCACAAGCTGAAGCACAACTGGGTACTGGCAACACTATTTTACTGAAAATCTGAAGTTGCACAAATAGTTCTTTAGAACAAAAAAGAGGGTTTATACATAAAAATTACATTCAGCATTTATAAGAGGGAGTACAAAAATGGTTCTGCTTCTACATGATATAAATTGCATATAATACCATGATTTAAACAATGTTAGCCAGTGCAGGGAGGTACATCTTACTCAGGATGTTTGATGTTTCCCACAATAAAGGAGAAAATGCACTTCTAAAAGCAGTTGGGTTTCTTTGCATCTCAATTCATTTTGGTAATAGTGGGAAGATTTAAGGATCATCCTTTGATCGGAGAAGCAGAAGTCAAAACACATTACAGGACTGTTCTGAACTCATCAAAAATGAAATTAGGCACATGTGCTTCAGCAACCTAAAATAAATCAGACAAGTTAAATGATTCCCCATGTTATAATTCAGAGGAAATCCACATTTTTCCAGGTAGACCCACGCTAGCCTTCGGAGGAAAGCAAATCACCGTGAGGTGCCGCACCTGAGGGGTGGACCTTGGCTTTCTGCTCCTGTGCTCCTCAGATTGGGGCTCTAACACCTGGGGGTGCTCTCCAGGTCCCCCGACTCTGTGAGCTCCCAGGCCTCCAGCTGAGGAAGGACATGACGTCAGGGAAGGCCAGAGGGGAAGGCTCTGGAAGGCACGTGCTCCTTCACTCCCCTGGGGGAAGCCCTGGGAAGGATGGAATGGGGTTTTGGGTGGGCTGTATAACTACGTGATTTATGTGCTGGAAACTGGTATTTTTTAAAAAGTGGTGTTGACTTTTTTTCCTGAGTATAATGATATACTTCTAATTGGAAGAAATTAGTAAATTTAGAAGAATATAAAGCAAATCTCTACTCTCAATCCCTCAGGGGAAATTAAAACTGTTAACTATCTTATATAGAATTCCTCCATTTATACACTCAAAAACAGGGTCACATAATCTTGTGTCCTTCACTTTGCTAAATCTTACGAACATCCTTGCATGCGTATCTTACAGACTTTTGCACATATATCCACAGGTAAATTCCTAGCAGGGGATTGCTGGAATCCATTATAGAGAAAAGTCCTTTTATGTCCATGAAGCCAAACTGCTGTGACAATGGACAGGCAGCTACATGTCCACTGAAAGGACTGAGCCCCGTTTTCCAAAGCCTTCCAAGCACTGGGGCCCGATACTTGGGTTTTTACCAGCCTGGTGACTGGAAACTGCTCTTACTGTTATTTGCACTGTGTGATTTGAACATCTTAGTCACTTTACAAAAGGTCATTGATTTCTTTATCCACTACTTACCCTCCTGGGCAGCTTTGTGTACCGAACATAATCCTCCAGGAACAGAAGGGCACCCACAACATCTGCAGGCATTTCAGGTATCTTCTGGCTGCAACAGAGAACAGTCTGGATCAATGAAACTTTGCTGATAGTGGCCCCTCAGTCAAAAACCTGAAGGGTTAAATGTGACAGATTGTGAAATAAAGTCAAAGAAGTGACATGTCTAAGAACCTCCTCTTGATTCCTGTTGAATCATTCTCACTCCCATATCTTCAGAACAGAACCCAGAGGACAAAATCTAAGCTGCTCTGAGATTCCCAGCGCCTCCCAATTTAGCCCCTGGTTCTGTCTCAGTTCTTCTCCCTGTACCAGCTCAGCACCTGGGACTCAACTGCCAGGTCCTTGATAAAGCCCTTCCCTGTCCCTCATCTTTGCAGCTACATCTGCTCTACACATTTCTTTCAGAGAAAATTTCCAGGTATCTTTCCCGGCCCAGGTTGGCCCTTCCTCCAATGTCGTCCCCTCTGCAGATGGCCTTTCCTCAGGCTCTCATTATACCTGCCATCTCCCCCTACGCCTCCTGAGTCCTGGGTGTGAGATTTCCCTGAGGGCAAGGGGCATGTCTTCACCTAGTTCCTGGCCTGTCACTGTGCCTTTGAGGCTGTGGAGTGACTGCTGGGTCCCACTCACACCCGGTTCACAGGACTGTGTGGCCCAAACTCGGGCTAGAAAGGCAACAAAGCCAAGTCTTCTCGGGAAATTGCTCATTGCACCCTCGAAGGTGCTGAGAGCCTCTTATGTACAGACTGGCATTTCTGAGGCTTCTATGCCACTGGATTCCCGACCTATCTGACCTATTCCTTTGTTCTGCATTTGAAAGGCTTCAGAGTGGCTGTGTCATCTCTCCACTTTCAACCTTCCAGTGAGACTATTTCTGTTAGCGCTGCAAGGGGTGAGGGAGGGAAGGCGTCTCCATTGCCTCACGGTTTGAACAATAAACGATGTTCTCATAACATGTGAACAGCTTACTGCAAACAGCAGGTTTCTGAACAGTTGATGGGGATTCTGAAGAAGGAAGAGTTGGAGCCACAACCTCAGCTCCTTTCAGCCCCTCCACTTCACTGACTTATGGGATGCTGGGCTACAGCCCGACTCCCGGGCTGACGGCCTCTCGTGGTCCTGGGGCAAGTCTGAGGAGCCGCACTGGCCTTGGGCCTGCCAGCCTTGGCGGCTGGGATGCGGGTCACCTGAGCTGGAGTTCCGCCTCATCTTCCAGGCCTCCCCTCCTGCCCGCAGCTGGGAGCCCAGGGCTGTCCTTATCATTTGGTGATCATTACAGCTTCGTTCAGAATCCCCATCAATTGTTCAAAAATCTGCTGTTTTTTATAGTAAGCTGTGTTATAAAAACATCGTTTGTTGTTCAAACCATTAATAGAAATGGGGGTGAAATGGCCCCCTGGAGGCTCATGGGAGGAAGGTGCCAGAATTTGAGAAGAAAGCAAAAGCGCCCTGAGCCCCTGGGGTACCAGGGTGGGGGAGACCCTGCACGGAAACCTGAGCCACACTCATTCCGCAGAGTGAAGGAGGGCAACGGCCCCCCACTCTCAGGTGTGGCTGTGGCTGTATTCGGAATCTTGACACAAGTTTGGAAAACAGCATTTGAGCATGGTCAAAGAAGGATCCCTGGAAGCAGTCACCAAGGCGAGTAGCCCCCGGCCCCCAACATGTCAGGAATAGGTAGAAGGGGTTTATGGAGACAGAGACCTACAGTAGTGGCTGACCTACCACTGCAAAGAAGAGAGGCTGCATTTATTCTGTCCTTTTCAAAGGGGAAAAGGGACCCACCGAGGCTCTCAGGGGTGTGGTGAAATTCCCCATTCATTGCCATCGGCTTTTTAACCAGGAAAAGGACGACTCCGGGGTACTGTGCTGCCTTGGGAGGGGGCCTGACTGATAACCAGCAGGTGTGGGTGTTGGGCAGCAAGCCTGAGGGCGGGCACCTGGAATGTGGAGTGCGCATGCGTGCGAGGGCACACCTGGGCTTGGAGCTGAGGCTGTAGGCGGCCGGCGGGCGGCACTCAGAGACCGGTGCGGGGGAGAGTGGCTGCGGGGCGAGAGGGCGAGGGCAGGACAAGCCGCGCCAGAGAGTGCCCGGGGAAAAGCAGAAAGATTCCCAGGGGGCTAGGATCCTCCTGCTGCCTGGCAACGTGCCTGGTGGCCTCAGAATGACTTTCCAGGGACACGTGACAGACGATTCGTGCTCTTGGTGGGAGAGAAAGTAAGTGGCTTCTGCAATCATCCTATCAGCCAGGCTTTGTGAGTCCTTGAAAGGTCCTTCTCTGAATTAGCAACCCTGGCACAAGCGGCCAGGTGTGTGTCTTTCAAATTTTGAGCATTCAATGTGACAACAATTTAGCCAGATGGAGCCTTTAGCGAAGCAGGGAGGGAGCTCAGGAGCCAGCAACTCCTGCAAACAACTTTTCTTCCCCTATGCTAGAAAAGCTGCATTTGGGCTCCAAAAAGAATGAGCAAGAACCAAAGGTTTATAAGATGCATATCAAACAGCAGGGGTGTATCGTGAACGCTGGGGCTGTGCCCAGGGTGTGACCCTGACGAGCTCCCAGATCGCAGGGAGGGTGTGGCGCCCTATTTCCTGGGCGGAGGCCCCGCTCAGCAGACTCAGGGCTGAGCACCAGTGCGCAGGCCCAGATAGAGCCTCTTCCCCCAGGGGGTCACCAGGTAGGTGGCTGCTACTCGTGGTCATGAATCATTCATGAGGCACCCCCCGCCACTGGCTGCAGACAGGACCCGGCCCTGGTGGGCTACTCAGGGCATGTGAGAGGCCCATGCCCAGGTCTGCAGGGCCCCAAGGAGAGCTGGGTCTTCCTGGCGTTCTGCCTGTCCCGCAGCACGACCCCCAGGTATTCCCGTTGCTCCGTACCTCGTACACTGCTCCACTGTGGAGCGGATAAATTGGCCGATCAGCGCCAGGAACTGCTCCGTGTACCGGGAGTGGAACTGCTTCAGCAGGGTGAGCAGGCCAAGGACAAGGGGCGGCCAGTCCACAGGGTCGGCGGGTTTTCGGCAGACCATTCCTGCAAGGCAAGGCGTGAGGGTGCGTTACCCACCTGCAGCCAACCTCGGCCGAGGGAACCACTTGCCTTTGGTGATGTTCATGGGGGAGTAGCAGGGGAGAGGGAGAGCAATCCACACAAAGAGCTGCTTGGTTGGATACTCTATGGGTATTATTTGTTGGAAACAAGGTCATATAGTACCTAGGTTTTTGTTGTACTGGAGTTTTGGCAACTGGGCGATCAAAAATAGGAAGTTGACAACTGGAAAGTAGGGTAATCGCTTTGTTGTTATGTAGATCTGCAAAAAGAAAGAAAAAATGGATGGCTTCTTCCCTTTGCACCATCCCCAGCACACCTTTTCTAAGTTTTTCATTTTATTTCAGACCACTTACACTGAAGGTGGTCCCAGTAATGTGCTGCCTGCTTTATTTACCACTGCTATGTGCAACACAAATCCCTACAGTACAACAATTTGTCCTCTGGGAAAGGACCAATTTTGCTTAGAGATTAGCAGCCACCTTCTGAATCCTCTTAATGTCACTAACATGGGAAGGTGATGAACAAGAACTGGAGGGGAAAGAAAACCGGCAAGACCCGAGGGAGGCAAAGAGAAAAAGGCAGAAAGAGAGATGGCAAAGTTTTAGTTGCTATTAAGGTGAGTACTCTTTTAGCCAAAAGCCAGGGAGTCATAGCTACTTCAGAATTTTGCATTTATACAGTTTAGAAAGGTAAAATAGGGCTTTGGGAAAGGCCCTATAATTACTCACTAGTATTTTTGCATCAAAATATGAACAATCACATAAGTATAGGCAGCTTACGCCAGGTCAGGACAGATTTACCATCAAGTGAGATCTGGTAACAAGGCATAAGAACTTTCAGTTACAAGAGGTTTTCCAAAAATCAGAACAGCAGCAGTCTGGACCGGGCACCATGGCGGCGTCAGCCGCACAGGGACGCATCTTTGAGCATGTGGGGAAGAGCAGCTCAGAAGGGCAGGGCTGCAGAGAATGAGCCGGGTTGTTCTAGCACTTGACCTGCTTGCTGGGCCCAGTCACCTCCCATCACACCAAGGGGAAGTCTGGTCAGTGACCTTGTTCAGTGGGTTGTGAATGCCAGCTGCCTCCAGGTAGGCTGTGATTTCATACAAGAGCGTGTTATCTTCTTTGGGGTAAGGAAGTGTAGGGTCCTGATAATGGGCTTCAATGTCTGCTAGGAGAGCCCTAGAGGAAGGAACAAGAGGGATTAGCATAAGCGTCTAAGTGAATTTATACGACAGTAACACAGGGATGATTATCTTCTAGACCCTCAGTTTCTTCACCTGCCAAATGAGGTCGATCCTTCTAATTCTCAATTTTCACCCAGTGATTGGCTATGAGTGGACACTATACACTAGAATTCTAATATAGATCCTGAGCCAGAATTTCCTAATCTTTCGGCATTAACCAAGTCAAATG
>NW_004567110.1:10654124-10710504 GCF_000260355.1 Condylura cristata | reverse complement strand
CCACTTCCAATGTTTGGTCGGGGGGGGGGAGGAGGGGAGAGAGACGAAGGGAGAGAGAGGGAGGAGAGGGGAAAGGGCTGGGAGGGAGAAAGAGGGGGAGAAAAGGTGGAAAGGAGGGAGAAAGGAGAAACACTAAGGAAGAGATTGTTGGAGACATGAGCGATTAATCCACGAGAAAGAAGCTTATCAATCAGGGAAGTTTCCTACCCAACAAGAGCTTTAAAACAAAGGTAGTGGAGAAATGGGGATGCTGCCCGGTGAGGAACAAATTAGGCCCACAGATGTTTCAAACGCTGGCACTTACTTATTGAGATTCTCCAGAGCAGCTGCCAGATGTTTGGAGTCAAACCGACAGGAGTAGTTTAATTCGTTGGCGATCTGCTGTCTCAGAATCTGCATCTGCCCAACCTGTGACAAGCAAGAGCGAGAATAGGTCGACTGCTAACACCTTCAAAGTGAGAGTAAGGGGGTGAACACTAGGGTGAGTGTCTACAGGAAGGGTGCCCTCACTCTGGAAAAAGGAAGGATTTCCAGGGCCAACTCCAAGGCCCTGGAACATTTCTGATGACTGGATGGATCCCAAGTCAATACTTTGAGTTTGCTTAAAGTCAACACATTCGTCTAACTTTTTGTGCCAGTAAATTTTCTCTTGACTATTTTAACAAAGCAGATCTTAAGGTTAGTAAGGGAGACAGGAGAAATAGGATGGAAGGCTGTCTTATGCCAGCAAGGTGGAAAGGAACACTTTCTTCTGAGGTGTTGGGAGCTGAGAAAAGAAAAAAAGAGTAGCCTTCTTTAAAAGCAAAGAAAAGGTATTTGAGTACTGACATCTACAACGGTTAAGAGTGTCAGATAACCTCACATGTATTTCTTTCAACCACTACTCTTATTCTTAGGTGAAGAAAATAAAAGTCCATCCCCCAAAATGTTATTTTTAAATAAGAAATCTTTTGTTAATTAAAAAACAATGTTCTTTAAAGTTAGACTATGGCAAGACTAAGAAACTAGGGGTCCCTTTTAGGCTACGCAAAAAATGTCCCTCCAATTCTCTATCTGATCCATATAATTCCTGTTAACTCCAGATGCTCAGTTATGGACTCCCTTGAAAATACCAACCTTAGAGAGGGAGACAAATAAAAGCAGCTTGCCATACTTGTTCTCCATTAAATCATGTTGAATCTTGGTCACCAACAGTTTCTTTTTGGTGCTTGCTTACTACAAACCTTTAATATTCTAAGAAGCCTGGAGGATAAGCTCTTTCTACCTATTTGCCTATTTAGAGAACTCTACCCTGTCATTCTTTCTCCATGATTTCTCCAGAGTTGCGTTGACTAACAGCAGCCACTAGCCACATGTGGCTATTTGTAGAGTTGACTGACTCTTCTTTTTAAAAAAGATTTATTTATTTATTTATAGGCCAGAAGTGCAGGTGGTGAGATGATTCACTAGAGGTAGAGTGGGAACAGAACAGGCAGACTGACTGAAATATACTGCTGAGGGGAGCAGCGGGCGAGACAGCAGAGGTCTGCCACACCATGTGGGCAAGCTGCCTGCCTGGGGATCGATCTCATGCTGCAGTGGCTACAGATAGCTTCACAGTGCTGCACTTTATCCCTTGTGCCACCAGGGACCAACTTCTGAACAACTTTTTTTTAACACTGTGCAGACACCAGAGGGAGAGAGACAGATGCCCAGCTCCTACAGCTCTTTAGAACAGGTTAGGGCCGTACATAAACAGCTGTGAAATAAGACTGAAAGAGGTAGATTCCAGTTCCACACATTTCCTCATGTGAAAGTCCTTCTGGCCACAATCCTTTTCAAAAAGAAAGTGTTTCCTCATGAAAGAAAAATTAGAAGCCAGTGAAAAGCATAATAAGAGCATGCCCAGAAAGGAAGATCAAGAACAAGTGATTTTAGAAATAATGACAAACAATTTTTGTTTTGATGACAGAAGAGTGGCTTTTTTTTTTTCACAAGAAAGTGATAGGAAAACTAATAATTTCAACAACAGTATCCTCACCCTCTCCCACAGCATACCTTCATTATAGCCTCGAGGTAAGCTGTCCAAACCTTCTGTGTTTTGGCAATGGCGGAAAAATAAATTTTATTCGAATTTGCTGAAAGGTTAAAATGAAATTTTGTTTAGTAAATCTGGAAAGCCTACAGTGCTCTCTTTGCCTCAGGTTATTTCCAGAACACTTACCTACAATACCTTTTAGGGGGCTGACAGCGTTCATGAGGGTTTTTAAGGTATCTTGCACAGCTCTGTCTCTAAGGATAATTTTCTGAAACATACTCAGGAAATTCTGAAACAAGAAGGCATGAGCAAAAATGAAACACAGTGAATAAAATGAATATATGTCCCCAGTAGTCAAAATGCGAGCAGAACACAGACAGACCCAAGTGATTCAGCACATCCAATGCTAGGCATGGGATGAGAGGGGAGCGGCAACTTCCGGTTCCTACTAGCAACGTCCGCTATTGGGGGAAGTTGCTGGTTTCAAAGGCAGTCATGTCTTCCAAGATGAAAAATCTCAAAAATAGCCTCCCCACAAAAAATATGAAGAAATTCTAGTTTATTTTAAGCTCTTATCAAACAGGAATCACATTTATGCCTGATGTCATAAGCATGGGGAGCAAGAAAGCAAGTTAAAATGAGCCTGGGGATGTCAGTGTTGAGAATAACTGCTGTGGCTTTCAGTGAGGTAATGAAGCCTCTCAGATGTGAGGTCTTGACCCTGCAAATGCCATTTCATGGTGCTGGTGCATTCACTGACTGTGGATGCAGCTTTCTCTAAGCTCGCTGTGGCTGAACCAACATAGAAGGCATCTAGATTTCTACAGAAATGATACTTCCATGAGAGATTTTGAGGAGAGGAGGAAGGTTGGGTCTCTTTCAGAGGGCAAAGTGATTTTGGAGCATAAAGAATTTCCCTGGGTCCTGTGTCAATAGCAGAAAATAAGAAATTGGGGATAAGGGATATTTATTCTTGATAAATAATTCATGCCACCACCAACAAAAAAGATAATGAGCTACTCTCTCCAAGGAAGCAGGAGTCACCCACTTACCTGTAACTCCTTGACAATCATAAAGCACAGAAGTCTGTCTAAGCCATTCAGCCCGAATGTCCCCAAGGTAGTCTGGATTTCTGAGAAGAGGCGACTGCTGGTAACTTCTTGATGAGTTTTCATGTCATACCAAGTGTTCAGCTGGTCAATGTGACATGTCATTCTAAAAGAAAGATGAGACAAACTCAAAATCTCAAGGCAGCTGAGAATGCATTCGCGAGAGGTGAGAGACAAAAGGACTGAGGCCAAATATGGAGGATTCCCTGAGCACACACACCAACAGCTGAGAACCATGAAAGTGGTGGTTAAGGGCGCGGTGTGGGGAAAAAGGCATAATTCTCTACAGGATGAGAGGACAACAGGAGTCTCCAAATAGGGAGACTAGCCGTTGCACGACCTGTGTTTGAATAACCACTGCAGTGAGGCACCCAGTAGGCCAGGAAGGTAAAATTGAAATTATTATTTTTTTCTGTCCCCTGCTATATCACTGGTTTGGTTAATCTTCTCTACTGTTTTAGAGACATGTTGATAGGACAAGGTTAACTTGGTTGTCAGGACGGGAGACCTTAGAGTCTAGCTTTCTCTCAGTCTTTCTCTAAACTTCTAGAGATTGGGGCCAAAACAGAACTTTGTCATCTACATGTTGGTAAGAAAGGAATTTCAAATCTTGGTGTCCTATCTATGATAACAAAGCCAGTTCCTCTTTCCTCCCAGTTCTGGTCATCAACCAATGATCCCTTGCAGAGTCAGGGCAGGGATTATGGAAAGACAGGAGCTGACAGCATTAAGCGTCCACTTGTGTCAGGTACCACGCCAAGACCTTTCTGTGTGTTACCACCTTCATCCTCAGGGTGCCTCTGTGGTAGATGTGCCACTGGCCTTTATTTTACCGTGGATGAAGCCTGTTTCCGGCACCACACCCTCAGCCGCCACTTAACGGCTCTCAGCTGTTGGTGCAGATGCTTTGGGACGTACGTTTGGAGCTTTGACTGTCCAGTGTCCAAGGCCCACAGAACACAGATACACCTACTTTGGGTCTGTGATCCTCAAGATTTCTCTGCAGAGTCGACCAATAAATGTTACGGACTCGTCCACAGGGGTAAACTTTGGTATCGGAATATGGGTGGACTGGTACATACTTTGCCAGTCCTGAATCTGGAGAACAAAATCATAAATATTAAGCGCATCTTTGATAAGGCATATCAGTTATCTTTCCCCCAAATAATCTCCCCCTGGCAGTGTCCTAGGGTTCCAATTTCTTGACATCCTCATCAGTATTTATTGTCTTTTTAAAAAAAAACTTCTAGCCATCCTGCTGGATGTAAACTGGCTTAGATTTGCATTTCCCAGTGACTGATGATGTCAAGAATCTTTTCATGTGCTTACTGGCCACTTGTCTAAAAGAAGATTGCATGAAGAATGATGATGAAAGTGAGAAAATAAAAGCTCCTTGATTTTGAAAAGGAAACTTAACACTGCACTGACAGCTTTCCAGAAATGCCTCATGTAACATTTAAAAAGAGGAAATGTGTCAAAAAGTGAAGTGTCTGAGAAGTGAGACGAGACATAGGAACTTAAGTGTTAACATCAGCACAATACAAAACCTCAACTAGTACAAGGCTGGAAGGTACTTAGCCTTTCAAAATGTCACCTGAGTCAGTTCCCTGACTGAAAACATAGAATGTTATTTACTGACTAAAACCAAACTTCTTAGCCTGGGTACTTAAGAATAAAAAATGGACAAAGCACTCGCATAGACATTTCTCCAAAGGCCATAATGGCCAGAAAGCACATGAAAAGATTCTTGACATTATCAGTCACTGGGAAATGCAAATCTAAGCCAGTTTACATCCAGCAGGATGGCTAGAAGCTTTTTAAAAAAGACAACAATAAATACTGATGAGGATGTCGAGAAACTGGAACCCTCGGACACTGCCGGGGTGGGGTGGGGGTGGGGGGAGGGGGAATGTAAAACAGTGTCTGCAGCCTGTGTGGAAACCGGTTTGGCGGTTCATCAGTAAGGGCCACATGAACACCTGCTCAGTATATGCTCTAGCTGAGCAGAACTGATGTCCTAAGTCTTCAGAACTCTCCAGCTGGGATTAGAACAAGGGCAATTCTAGCTGAATTCTACAGCCAGCCATGTAATTATATCTGCTTTCTCCTTAGAACTGGAAATGTTCAAGAGTGGGGAGCAAATCCACTTTTATGTAGCATCGTGATCCCGGAGGTGTTCTTGACTAGCTAGTGCTTATGGGTTCGTAGTAACTGTGTAAATAGACTTTCTTCTTGGCACAGCTGAGGGTTAGGGCATGTCTTCTATACCTGAGAAATAACACCTACAGTCAAGAACTTGAGTTTGTTTAGATACCTTTGTTCTTAAGAAGTTATTGCACTCTTGCTCTACGTTATAATTTATAATACGAGATACTTCTTCTTGCCAAATCTTCAGGCCGTAGATGTTGACATAGTCCTGTATGTATTCAAAAGAACGATGGAAGCCATCCATGGTGGCTCCCAGATCTTTCAGCTTGGGCATCAGTTCGCTGGGCTGTGCAGGAGGAACAAAAAAGCCATTTTATTATTATTAGTTTTTCTAAAGATTTATTTGTCTATACAGAAACTGGGGTATAGGCCAGAGGTGCAGGGTGTGGGGTGGGGGGCTGTGAGAGGATTCACCAGAGACACAGTGGGGAGAACAGGCAGATCCACTGAAATACACTGTTGAGAGGAGCAGCGGGCGGGACAGGAGGGATCTGTCTGCTGCACCAGGTGGGTCATCTCCCTGGTCGGGGATCCAAGGGCAGTGGAGAGCTTCATAATGCTGTGGTTTAACCCACTGCACCACCAGGGAGGGCCCAAAAAACTACTGTATTAGAAAGTCAGCCACTGAGTTCTGTGTTAAGACTCTAAATGGTACTCCAACTGAGAGACCACACTGACAGCTGAAGACAGCTTTGGAAATACTCATCTCCTACTTCATCTGTGATGAGTGGTAAGTGATGAGAGACAGCAAAAAATAGGTTTCCCTCATTTGGGAAGAACATAAAGTGAGAAAGCTGATGATTTCTCTCACATCATTTGATGACTATATCTAGTCTTAAAACACTCAAACTGTTTTCAACTGCATTTACTGAGGTGAAAACTATGCTTTATATACATTTCAGGCCTGTTCTTTTTCTTCTGAGAAAAATCACCACACTCTAAGAGAAGAAGCAAAATTAAAAAAAAATGACAGCCTGCTAGTTCCTGTCTGCTATACGGTTAACAAAGTCTGCACTCTAACGTTACTGAATCACAGATGTCAGGTCATATCTTAAACCTGGGGAAAACAGGTAAAGGCAAGAAGGACTGGTTTTAACAAGGATTTTCTGATGAAATGAATGGCTCACAGTCCAGGCTCAAACGGCACACAAGCAGATGTACTAGACACCTTCTAGCTCCCTCAGGCAGGCGGAGAGGGCCTCCGGAGAGCCAGCGTGGCCAGCCAGCTCTGCAGCCAGTAGACAGCAAGGGCAGAAGCACTGTGGTCATGGGGTACCTTGGCTCTGGGGTTGAAGATCAATCCCCTGTGAAGAGCAAAAGCAACACGCTTAACTAGCTCCTTCCTGATTCCATCTTCCAGCAGCTGCTTGGGATCCACCTAAGTGTGAATAAGAGGAAAAGCTCAGTCTTGACCAAATCCACAGGGAAGGTGTGGTGCCTCCGGGGGTGGCACTTTGCTACCTCATCTCTCAGTGGCCGCGGCCGTTTTTCCTTTGTCTCTCTTTGATCTTACACAACTTGGGTAAGATCATTAAATTAAGAATCATTAAAACTGTCCCCTCTTTAGGCCTTAGTTTATCTCCTTAAAATTCATGATGATAATTTCATAACACGGCATTTCAAAGATGGTGGCACAGGAAGTCTTAAATTGTTTCACATTTCAATCATTCATTACAAGTAAAAAATATTTTTTCTTGTCATGGTGAGGTGGGCGGGGGATGAAGGGCCTACCCTGGATTTCAACTCCCTTTTCCTCTGGATGCTCCCGCAGCGTCTATGCCTCCCCCAAGTCTGCTGCAGGGTGGGTCATGTAGGGTAAGTGATCAAGCAGATTTTACCCCGCTGGCCTCTGCGGCTCTCACCTGCGGCCGCGGTGGTGCTAATGTGGCGCGTGGGCATGCGTGCCTGACTCTGGACACCTGCAGTGTGGCTGTGCGCATGTGTGAGTGCACACCTGAGCCTAGAGGTGGGGAGAAGAGCCGAGGCAGTGGCGGCAGGGAGAGGGCTAGAGAAGTGACTGCAGAAGAGGTGAAACAGGAGGCGACGAGCAAGAGCACGCCCAGAGAAAGAGCTTCGTGGGGCTGGAAGGGCCAAGCCTCTGGGCCCCCCCACCTTGCCAGCCTGTGGGCTTGCCACCAGAGGTAGGTCACAGCAGACTTAACAGCTCTCTCTTCCTTCTTCGTTCTGTGGACACTGCCTGTAAGTGGGGCACTAGAATAGGAAAGCAAAGCTGGTCTCTAACTCTGTGACTTATTTGATGACTCTTTTTCCTGTAATGAGAAAGCTTTTATTTCCTAGAAGACAGTCTCCTATTAAATCCCTAAAAGTCAAATCATGTCAACACTCCTTTGAACTCCCTGAAACATCTTCCCTTCCATTTATAAGGAACCACTGTTTTCAAAAGTCACAAAGACAATTGATGGGTTCCATCTGGATTTGATTATGTTCAAACTTCAAGAAAGACAACTGCAATGAATGTTAACAAATACAAGTCAGAGAAACACGCTGGGTGACTGCACGACAGCCAGCAAAACCAGCAAAATCTAAACTGGGGCAAGAACAAGCCACAGGCCTTGGGTGCTTTCTGACAAGGTGCACCGGGGGTCGAATCTGCGTCCTGGACTATGTGGTGTTAGAGGCGGTATCAAGGCCAGGACACGGTGAGCACGCTGAATGGGTTCCAGGGGGACAGTGGAGCACCTTTCCAGAACCAAACACTAAAGTTCCTTTTCTACTTAGGTGCCTTTCCTATATTTCCTTGAGTTTTATTAACAGAACTGTTGAACTGCCAATTCGATATAATTTTTCAAGGTCAGAAATACTCAGACTCTGCTGATGTCACTTAGATGGGAAAACAAAGCACCACGGAATACACGAGGGCACAGCACAAGTCGTTATGACAACTACGTGGCAGTGAGATGCCACTTCACACCCTCGGGCGCGATATCAGAAGGTGGCAGACATGAGGGTGGACAGGCAGGAAACAGTTACTTTCGAAGGCAAACTGGCAGCATCGAGGCAATGTAAGCATGGTCTAACACAGTGACCCATTCCTTCCTGGGCTCCCAGGAAACACTGGGACAGGCCTCCTGGGGCCATGCTTAGCAAGCCATCATTTAGGGTAATGGGGAGCATAGTGTGAAAAGGGGCCTGAAGAGGGGTGTGATAGTCTGCTCACGCCTGGGGCCGATGCTCAGTAGCACACATAAAGGGTGGAGCAGGGAAGCGAGAAAGTGGATTTTTGGGTTAAATAATTCTTAGGTATTGTGAGAAATAAGGAAGAGGCTCTCTTGCCCCATCAATACGTGAGGACCAACAGCGGAGTGTGCAGCAGCAAGGGACATGAGAGACGGACGTCCCTCACTGCTCCCTGTGGGGTGAACCCCACGACAGTTTGACGGCGAGACCCCAGAGGTGAGCACCTGAACCCTACCTTGATGATGCCAACCAGGGTGGTTTTCATCATTAAGATGCCTTCAGTGAAAATGGAGATCGCGTGAGTAAGCTTGGCCACCTTTAACAAAGGAAAAAGAGGTCAACAGTGTTCCTTTTTTGTGAGAGATCGATCACGTCTATGGGAAGCTAAAATAACCGGATAATTGGAAGGGGCAAAAACGGCAGGAGTGGGTGTCTTAGGACCCCCGAGTGCACAAGCCTGGTCAAAGTGAGGCTCTGTGGAATCGAGAGATCCCTGTTGCATGTGCTGAAGGACGGATGTTAAACTTTAGTCTTTTAATGTTCATCCCCCTCCAGTTTCTCATGGGCAAAATGAGGGCTGGACTCCTTGAAGGGGTCAGTCCCTACCTGGAAGAAAAGGCTCCTGGACTTGAGCAAAGCCAGGAGACATTAATAATGTAAACTGGTGCTGTATTTTTGAGTTAGATTAATGCAGAAATTCTGCACTTGAAACTTTAGATTCTGGCTGCAAGCTTTGGAGCTGAGGCGGAGGATGTGACATCGACACTGAACACCACATTTTCGATTTCACTTTTCACAACCTCCATGTTTAAGTTCAAGGACAAAGTTGAGCAAGCAAAGAACAACTTCTGAGGCTTCTTTAGTATTGAGTGGGCTTAAAATGTCTGGCTGGAGGAAGGGCTGATGGAATCGGGATTACTCTGAGCCACGATATAGGAATTTGAACATGGAGAAGTCTAGGCGTTGAGAAGGGCTGATTCACCAACACTGTTCAAAACAAAGTAGCCAGTGGCGATCCAAGTCTTAGTGGACAGAGTGCCAGGCAGGCCTGCAGGCCCCCAGGACAAGTCAGTGAAAAACAAATCACAGCTGCTCAGGTGGTCCTGGGGGCGTGGAAGGGGACATGGGCCTGCGGCCTCTCCTGTGTTCTGGTGCCAAGCATCAAGTGGCAGAAGTTAAGCGACACAGCACCTCATATCGTGGGCCCAGCTGGGCGTAGTCCCTCAGCTTGTCCTTGTCCAGGCGGGTTGGCACTTCAATGATATCGTGGGTCTGAAGCTTTATGATCTTTAGGAGAGACGTAAACATGCTTTCTGGAATGATCTGCAAAACCTTAAGTAAATAGAAAAGGGAAAAACTGAACTCATGGAAACAGGAGCAAGAGGAAATAATACACTGACTTAGATTTCTTAGCAGATAGGACGAGGCCGACAGTAAGGCAGCGTGTGTGCAAACAGCTCCCTGGCTGGGGACTGAATTGCTGCTGCAGTGGCTGCAGATAGCTTCCTAGTGCTCTGCTTTAACCCCTGAGCCAATGGCTCTTCCTTTGGAGATGCAATCGTACAGGTGGTTTGTTTCTCTGTCTAACGATGAGGGTTAGCAGCAGCAGCACTTAAGGAATAGCTATTAAAAGAATTGGTATAAGGCCCTCCCTGGTGGCGCAGGAGTTAAAGCACAGCACTAAGAAGCTAAAGCCACTTCAGCATGAAAAAGGCACTTCAGCATGAGTTCGATCCCCGCCTGCCCGGAGGTGATCCACATGGCGCGGCAGTCCTCTCTTGACCCGCCCGCTGCTCCCCTCAGCAGTGTACTTCGTCCATCTGCCTGTTCTGCTCCCCACTCTGTCTCTGGTGAAGCCTCTCACCGCCCCTGAGCCTCTGGCCTGTACCCCAGTTCTGTATGAACAAATAAATAAATCTTTAAAAAAAAAAAAAAGAATTGGTATATAAGTTCTTTGAAAAACTAAGTTTATTTTCAGGTATTGCAAATTTATGGAGTCAAATTAATAAGACCAAGGAACATGGCATGTTCCTACGGGCCCAGGCGCACCTGTGTTATTTAAAACAGCAGTTCATTTGCCAAGGACACCACCATTGCTAACACCACCTTGATGCATTTCTTACCTTTCTGACATAGGACACCAATTCACCAGAATAATACTGAGAGACGCTGAGGAGGTCAGGGCTATTTGCTTGGTTAATACGAAGAAGAGGAAGATCCAGAGCAGAGGCAAGCTGAAAGGAAAATAATATCCATCTGTTACTGCTTTCAAAAGTCCCAGAATTCTTTTCTTTTTAGAAATGGCACCCTGCACAAAGCTCCTGGGCTTTCCCCAGGGACAGAACAAGCACTGACCTTCATCAAGGTTGAGAACAGTTTCTGATAATGATACAAGTTTTTAAAAATAACAGTCACCTGCTGTGACAGTGGTTTTCAAAATGTGGTCTCTGGACCTGTGGATGTCTGGGAAGTTTGCAAGTGCTTGTTTGAAGGCCCTGTGAGGCTACAGAGACAGTTACTCCCTGTGGAAGGCAGACTTTCCCTCACGGGTCCAACCTAAGGTGTCACAGCATGTTACAAAGTGCCATTATCAGTGGGCCACTCACAGAAAACATGTTGACAGCTAAACTAAGATGATCTTTCAATTATAACCCTGCTACTAGAACTGCTAAAATATGAAAGCGTAAAATTGAAGTAAACAGAAAAAATTTAAAAAGCAAAAAAAAGCTGTTAAAAAAATGGACATAACATATGGCATATAGAGAGATGGTAATTTTGTCAGAAGACAGAAGTAAACTATTTGTTGTTTATCATGATCTGCGATTGACCTGGGAGTGGCCAGGCCTGTGTTGTTACCACTGTCCCCCGATCCTTAGAGGAGACCCTAATTTGCAGCAGAGCTTACGAAATACTTTATTTTTTAAATGAGTAAGTGAAAGGATTGGAAGCATGTCAGGGAATATCTTTATGCCCATTGGACTCACATTTAGCCGGCTGGCAGAACTTTTCATAGTCTGAAATGATGCTATTATGGAAAGACTGCGGACGATTTTTGGTATAAAGTGATTGAACTTTCTAAAAGGATGAAATCTGGGCTGAATGAATGAGATATTCATTCATCACTGATCCTGGAATCACCTACTCTGGCCTGTAAATGTTGACTGTAGGCGTGTAACCAAAGCAGGCGCTTGGACACCAGTTTCACTCGCCTTTGGCTGGGATCGTCTTTGCTCAATGACACAGAGTGGAAAGGGTGACACTGGGGGGCCTGTTGCCATGACGCAGGCCAGTCTTTCTTGGCGACAAGTACCGAGGAAGCGCGTACAGGTTTTGCTCACCTTCAGGAACGTGGCTCTGAGTTTAGTCACCATGGAGGGACTGGCTCGGACGCTCTCCTGCATGATAGATGTGAAGCTGCAGAAAGAGGAATGGTCAGGGGCTGCTGGCGGTGCCCTTCAGCCAGGGCAGATGCCAGGCGGTGCAGGTTACCTGTCAATTAACTGCCAAGCAAAAGAGAGGTCCCCCACGATCTGCACAGTGATGAGGACCTCCTCTTTGATGTTGATGGTTCGGATCATTTGGTGGAGAAACTTGCGGGTATCAGCAAGAAACTGACATACTTGCAGATTTGATTCCAGCTGGTGAAATTCCTGAACCTGTATTACACAGATGCATTCACTTCTGAATTCTGCACGGCCTTTCGGGTTTGTTTTTCTCTTGAAAAACACTTCAAAGACTGCTATGTACTAACAATTTCTTGGCAAAATCCTTCATTTGAGTCATTGATTTCCCCTTCCCACCCCACCCTCAAAAGTTTATAGTATTTGTTGTGATGATTTTGTTTACTTTCTATTTCAAACCTAGTTAAACACATAATTAAAATTTTTTAGAGTATGGCGGTATAGTTTATTTTTTGGGAAACAATCATTTTTGACTACCTAAAAACTATTTTTTTCAACAGATACAACAATACTTAAAAGCATATAATCATTATACAACTATTTTCATATTTCTATATTCCTTACTAGACATGACCCCCCCCCACCCCAACCAAGCACTCTTTATGAACCTAAAAATGATAACCATACTGGCATTTTGTTTTTGCTTTTATATCTTTACCACGATGTTCCTTTACAGTTGTCCTAGTTATTTCTCCAAGGCTACATGTTTTCACAAACTAAAATTAACTTTTGCTACTATTCTCTTTACACTGGTTATTTAATCATTTCTCCAATTTGAGGACACCACGTACAGCATTATAGTGAGCCCATTGATTCATACTGCTTTGGTTCTGATGATATCTTCCTTAAGATGTATTTCTAAGAGCAGACTGCTGGGTGTGTGAAAGATACAATAAGATCCAGAAATCGCCATCTGAAAATAGCTCCTTACCTCCTCCAAAGCTTGGATGAGCTGCACAGTTTTCCTGCCTGCAGCAGTTGAATCATCATAATTTAAAGACAGAATTTGTTTTGAGATCTCTCTGAACCAAGCTTGAAGATTTTCTATTAACACACAAACAAAGGAGAGATGAGTGAAATCCCAGAAACGGTGTAGCTATGGCTTAGAAATTTAGTTAAAGATCCTTTACAGATACAGTTCAAACTCAGAGCTTTTCCCATGTGCCTGCAGTGCTCTAGGAATTCTCCAAATGATAACAAAACGCCAGGCAAGTGACCCATCAGGAGAGAGGAAACTGTCAACATAGTAGCTTAGTCTATGGCATCTGTCAGGAAGGTTTAAGGGCCAGGAAGCATGTTGTAAATGGATATGGACAAAGATGACAGAGGTCGTGGGAAGGGACCAAAAAATGTGACACACACTAACGGTGAAGACTTCTCGGGGGAAGTGGGGATGGCACGGATCTGAGCAGAGATTCAGAGAGGTGGTTTGTCCCCAGATGAAGGGACAAACAGGAGCAGAGGCTTTGGGGTAAAATGATAATGGCAAAGAGGATACCACCTGTCGGATGTCTGGGGACTGAGTGTTGGGCTGGGGGACAGTGGGACAGTTTGGGTGGTTCAGGCTTTCGCAAGCTAGTCAGCATTTCCCAGAGCTGATACAGGTGTGGGCACTGCCCCCCTCCGAGCCTCTCAGAGAGCTCAGGCAAAGAAAGGTCTAAGCTTTGTTCCACTCAAACTTACAACAGTCTGTGTAGAAGGAATTCTCCATTTCCTGATGAAGCAGCTAACACCCTGAGACAGGGTGTGTGGGGTTACCAGCTACCTGGGGAGCCAGAATGTTCACAACTGCCTGTCCAGATTCCAAGGCTGGCTCTTTGCATCTCTCCAAGTCAAGGCCTAAGGGATCTGTTTATTTTAGCAATGGGATGACTTCACTCTAAGAAGATCACTTAGTCATTTAAAATCTAAATTATTTCAGGAATTGACATGAGTTAAAATTTTTTGTAGGACTGAGGAACCGCTATGGAGCAGTGGAAAGAGCACAAGATTCAGAGGCTGCAGTGATCTGCTAATCCCTCCAGACCTCTGTCAGCTCTGGTAAGCACTGACCTTTTTAAGCTCTGTTTCTCTCAGAGCTTACTCTCTCAGATAAAGTAAGGCTAAAGATGTTTATCTCACTGGGTTGGAAGGATTAAATAAGAAATATTGATGAAAGTACTTCCTAAGCTGAAATACGCTATCAAGCCAGAAAAAAATACCAAGTGGTTAATTATGAATGACCTCTGAGACGGTGATGGTCCTGATAAGCCCCCAAAGAGAGTAGAACAGAGCTGAAGGGTATGGCTGGTCAGATGGTTACCCATGGCTCTTTTGTGTTTTAGACATAGTAGGGTGAGCTGCCGTACACATTGCCAATTTATATCAGATTATTAAGAACTGGACAACTTTTTCCAATAGCAATAATAATGTAATTTGGAAATGTATTTTAGATTGCCCACTCAGTATCATAAAAGTTGACAAAAGCCAAATACAATAATCACAAACTCACTGAAAATAAGGTTTTGAATGAAAAACTGTACTATAACTAGGTAATAACCAGATTTGAATTTGACAGTTAAACATCAAGCATTACAAAGGGTATTTATCTATCACTTTAATATTCAAAATGGTCTTTCGGGAGTAGCTTGAAAAATTCTTATCTAAAATCTAAGATATAAAAATCTCAAGCATTATTAAAATTTTTCTATTGACAAGACAGCCTAAAAGGAGCAGGACTAAAACGGTTCAAGCATCAATAGTACATGAGCTGTATAGTACATGGGATTTTTAAAACTCTGCAGAATCTCACTTCTGCCACTAGGTGGCAGGTGTATCAATGGAAAAAAAACAAAAACCAAAAAACCAAACACTCAGAAGGAATCTTAGATATTACCTATATTCAAAGTTATTAATATTCTTGGGTGCAGCATCCTCCTGAGGCTGTGATAATACCAGTCCCCTCCCCTCCTCTTCCCAGGTGCATATAAGCTAATATCCTCATTTGCATACTCTGGTGGTGAGGGATGCATTATTATTCCATTGAGACTATGAACTTGAGGGCCTCCCTGGTGGCACAAGGGGTTAAGCATCAGCACTAGGAAGCTATCTGCAGAGTTTGATCCCCGCCAGGGAGCTGACCCCCATGAGGCAGCAGACCTCTACCGTCTCTTCTGCTCCTCCCCTCAGCAGTGTTTTGTTCAAAGTGCCTGTTCTACAGCTCCCCTCTTTGACTCAGGTGAATCTTCTCACTCCTCCCCCCACACCTCTGGCCTACACCCCAGTTCTTGTATGAATCTTAAAAAAACAAAAAACAAAAAACAAAAACGGCTATCAACTTCAGTATGAGAACCCCTGACTTAGCCTAACTTCGTATTACAAAGAAACCGGAAGTCCAGACAGGCTAGGAAGTCTGCCCAAGAAGAGCACAAAGCTGGAGCAGCACCACACAACTCAGGCCTCATCACAACATCTTGGTTTACACCGAAGGTGACACAGGCCTTTCACTCTGCCGGTTCCCAGTAATCTGTGCGTACTCATCAAACACACCATACTTGCTCCCCAGCAATTACCATTTTTCTCCACTCGGGTGAGAGGCTTCACTCCTGAGAAGACGTCAGCCAGCTCGGTCATCCGCTCTGAGCCTTCCTTCTTGTGATGCTCCCACTTGGCTTGCTTCTCTGAAAGCATTTGCTTGAACATCTGGTGAGGCGACAGGACAGATTCATTTGCTGAAGAGAACATTCAGGTTAGGCAGTTTACCAGGAAAGCCTGAGTGAAACCGCCTCATTACAAAAAGAGACTGACAGTGGACACTACCCTGATGCCACCTCGTAGGCCTTTGCCACTCTATACAAATGAAGGGGAAAAGGTGACTGTCACAAAGACAGTGGCCCCGTACAGAAGCTTTACCTGGAGCCCTTTAAAGTTTTCAGACTTCCCAGTTCCTTAAGACCCAGGTTCAGAAGGTTCTGGTAGGCCCAGGAGTCAGCATTTAAAATACAACATTCAATTTGGCAAAAGCTAAGGTCCTTTCTGGGTCACAATTTCTGCGATTCCAATTTACTCAGTCAGAGAAAGTTGAGCATTATCTTGTTGATGACTGGAGAATGAAGTCAATTATCTACAAAAGTGCCTTCTTGTCTGATTACACAGTACTTTGCTTTTCGATTTACTCCTTCATAACACTCAAATCCTCTATAAATAGCTGGGCAGAGGAGAGATGGTGTAACTCCAACTTGGAGTTTTTTTCTTGAATCAAACTTGAAAAACGTAGTGAAGGTATGTCACACAGCTCCAGGGAGTTTGTCTCAGTGGGCTCCCAAGAGGTTACGCGCATGAAGACTGGCTTTCCCCTCAGTTCTTTCATCAACATCATGACGTTGATGAATCAAACGACTACTGAGCCATGAGCAAGGGGGTAGGGAGACTGGCTACTGTGGAAAGGAGGAGGCTGAATGCTCATGATGCTTAATTCTGTCCTTTTCCACTATAAACTATTTCAGACAGCTAGAATCTTCAGCTTGAATCAAGCCCCTGCTACTAAATCCTAATCTTCCAACATAATTTAAGCATAAAAAAATGAGGACTTGTGATCAATTATTATTATGATTATTATTTACCTCTTTGAGGATAAACTCAAACTGTGCAGTATCCAAGAGCAGTTGAAAGAGGATCTTGGGATTGTACCTAGAATCTGTTAGAATCTGGTCCTTGATTTGACGAAGACGCTTGTTGTTTGGGTCACAGGCTGGAAATAGAAGAGTTCTAGTTTATCAAATGTAGAAATAGTTATGAAATAGTTATAGTTATCTGTGAAATCTAATATAAATTCTTAACTGTTTTCCTTTATTTTAAATATTTAAAAAGTTTATGACTTTTTATGGTATGTTGTTGCATTCAACAAGTCAGCAAAGTATATTTTAGCATGTTGATGCAATGGTGTAAGTATGATTGTTAAACATGACAATTAGATCTGACATGGAATGGCAACCATGATATTGCTGAATATAAAAACAAAAGCTGCAAGACATGTTTTCAAATTTTGTAAGCATTTTGGGGTGGGTTTATCGAACCGTCCAGTGGATGGGCAGAGCCTTCTGGCACCATCTCGTGAATGGGTGGCCTCCTTAGGGCCTGTCTATCAGGAGTTGCTTTTGGACTAGGTATTAATCTCTGCCAGTGACTTGTGGACAAGGATCTAGATTAGAGTTAAAAAACAGACTGGCATCCTAGAAAGGCCTGTTTGCAAGGCTGGCCCTTGGCAGTCTGGGTTCTGGAAGAGTTCCCACCATTGGAGGTCTGATAAGAAACAGCCTACGCTGCCTAAGCTGTAAAATGTTGTTTGTGATGAACACCTGCTCTCCTTCCCGGAGTCTGGAGTTTGGGTAGGTGCCAGGCAGAGGCTGCCTGTAATCGGCCCCCAATAAAAACTGTGGGTGCTGAGTTTCTAACGAGTTCCTCTGGTTAGCAACATTTCACCCAGCCTGAAATGCGCCCCTGTGACTCCACTGAACAGGACGTTGGAAGCGGGGCCTGCTTTCCTCCAGGCCCCCATTGTGAAGCTCTTCCCGTGGCCAATTTTGCTTCCTGTCCCGCTACCATCATCAGCCATGGCATGCACGCTACTGTCTACTGTGATTCCCTAGTAAATCTTTGAACCACGGGTGGTCCTGAGAACCTGACACAACAGCAAGCAGGTGTCCCTCACAGCGACTTGGGACTTCCATGCAGGGAGAACTGTTTGCTCCTGGTCAAGACCTGAGGGCATGGGGCGCTCCATGCTTCTGTACCATCTGCTGCTGCAGCTCAGAGATGATGGCAATGCGACCCTGACCACAGTCTCAGGCAGTGATTGACCCAGGAGCAAAACAATGGATATTCTGATTCCCTGCTTAGCCTTGCAGCTGTCCTCCTAACCTTGCAAGTAAAAAGTATCTTTAAAAAATGTATATGGAGAGCCCTCCCTGGTGGCGCAGTGGGTTAAAGCACAGTACTAAGAAGCTAAAGCCACTTCAGCATGAGTTTGATCCTTGCCCGCCCTGGAGGTGCACATGGTGCGGCAGACCTCTCCTGACCCGCCCGCTGCTCCCCTCAGCAGTGTACTTCCTAGATCTGCCTGTTCAGCTCCTCACTCTGCTTCTGGTGAATCCTCTCACAGCCCCTGCACCTCTGGCCTGTACCCCTGTTCTGTATGCATAAATAATTAAATCTTAAAAAAAAATGTATATGGAATAAAACATACTGATATTTACTGACTGGCTTATGGGGCCAATTATTTATCTAGGAAAGAAGAATAAAATCAGATAAGACTAAAAAAAAAGAAAATCCAAGCTACCTGGACAGCAAATAAAGTCGAAATAAAAGCTTCAAGATGACAAACTTTGTGAAGCAGCTCCCAGCAGCTAAGGTCCAAGTTTCCGGCTTCACGTGGGCACGCTGCTGCTCTAGAGCCCATCAGCACCCGGGCTTGTGAGGAGTGAGCACACTGCACAGCACGGTCGAGGGTGTTTAGGTTCTTCAGTAACAGTGTAGCCTGCAGAGGCCATTTTGTACATTGACTTTTCCTGGGTTTTCCACCAGGAAACTCCTCTTCCAGGAGGAAACTCAGGACAAATTGGAGAAAGGCTCCGTTTTTATGGGAAACTGTGGCCTGGAGATGCCTGTGCATCTGCCAAACTGTCTGGGAAGATACATATTGGCATTGGGGACACCAATTACACCCAATTTTCTCAGCCTCCTATTTGCCTAACTGCAACCAAACAACAAAAGGTCTAAGGAGTTCCACTTGTCTTCATACTAACTCTAATTTAATAAGAAGCTTCTGATATGAATGTGCTTGCAGGTTTGGCCAGAAGCCCTCATGGTGCACGAACAGTTCATTCCTTGGTATAAACCAGGGTTGCTGCAGTGTTTCCAGGGCCTGATTGCTTCTCTCTAATAGCTGACCTTTAAGAATTCAGACCCAGGCCCTCCCTGGTGGCGCAGCGGGTTAAAGCACAGCATTGAGAATCTAAAGCCGCTTCTGCATGAGTTCGATTCCCGCCTGCCCTGGAGGTGACCACATGGTGTGGCAGGCCTCTCCTGACCCGCCTGCTGCTCCCCTCAGCAGTGTACGTCATCGATCTGCCTGTTCTGTTCCCCACTCGTCTCTGGTGAAGCCTCTCACCACCCCTGAGCCTCTGGCCTATACCCCAGTACTGTATGCACAAATAAATAAATCTTTAAAAAAAAAAAAAAAAAAGAATTCAGACCCAGGATGGGCCCTCCCTGGTGGCACAAGGGCTAGTTAAAGTGCAGCACTATGAGGCTGTCCACAGCCACTGCAGCAGAGTTCAATCCCTGGCCCGGGAGGTGTTCCATGTGGTGCAGCAGACCTTTCTTGTCTCCCCGCTGTTCTCCTCAGGAGTATATCTCAGTCAGCCTAACTGTTCTGTTCCCTACTCTGTCTCTGGTGAGTCCTTTCACCTACCCTGCATCTCTGGCCTATACCCCAGTTCTTGTGTGTATAAAGAAATCAATTAAAAAAAAAATTCAGACCCAGGAACTGAGGGGCCAAATTTCAGAACCCAGGTCGCCTTGGGGTCAGATGTCAGTAGCAGGCTGGCTTGCCTACTGATGGCTGGCTCCGAGCATCTCTTCAGCAGCTGTGTAGCACTGGGGGAGCATCCTGGCTGTGGTGCAGTGCCTCTGTGGGTTCACAGGGGGGATTGTGCCTCCCCATGACTGACCCAAACACCATAAGGCACAACCAGCAGTTCATTTTCCCAGGGATGACTCAACCAGATAGGCAAATCACTTGTTTCTGGTAAATTATGACCTTGTGCAATCAGGTCAGACAACTGCCAGGTACAGAAATGGAAAAACAGATGTGGCTGAAGATTAAAGCCGGGAACTCTGGCAAGCCAGGGCTGTCCCTGGCAGGGTGCAGGCCAGGAAACCACTGGCTCCCAGAGCACAGGCGGTGCTGTCAGGCAGTCTCGGGAAGACAGAAATGAGCCTGAGTCACTCAAAAACCACAATTGGTTTTACAACAGGATGAAGTGAGTTGTTTATATGCTCGAGACTATAAGACTTTTGGTAAAGATTATAAGCTGAGTCAACATAGTAAGGTCCTCAAATTTGGGCTGGTGTTTATGTGAAACCTAAACTCACCTAATTCAAAACAGTTCCATTAGATGATTAAGACTTTAGCCACGGGATTCCTGCCGTGAGTAAACTAAATGGGAGAGAGCGCCAGGCACACAGCGATGCTTGGAAAAAGCACAAACCCACTAAGCTGCACTTGTGAGATTTTTCTTTGTTCCTTTTTTCATGTTTTGTAAACCTTTATTGGAAAGACTACAAACTTTATATTGCCACTGCATAGCTTAGGTTTAAAGTGGTTGTGGGGAAGTAACCTTAGAGACAAAACTACCATGCTGTTGAGCCTTGCCCAAGCTGGTTGTAAATTATTTTTGTACAATGGAGGTAGAATGGATAAGGCAATGTGAGATTTTTCAAAGCTGGGGATTCCTAGTGTGCAGAGAGAAGGCTGAGGAGAAATGACCCTCATTTTCAAAGATGCAAAAGGATGAGGAAGCCCCGCCACTGTTCCCCCAACTGACCAGCAGGTGGCAGAAAGGGGCAGAGGAACAGCCCAGAAGGATTGTGATGAGGCTGGGGAGTGATCTGGTGTAGGCAGTTTTTTAAAGCCTATTTGAAAGAATTAAATATCTAAAGCAGTACCTGTCTCAGAATAAATTCTCAAGAGTTCGCTGAGTGAACAACAGGGAACAGAAAGCTTTATGGGGCAGCTGACACCACTCTTTGGGGGTGGGGTAGGTTCAGCCTGTGATACCGACCAAGCATTTACTAAGAATAAGGAACCATGCTAGTTCTGAACCAGCTCAGGTCAGTCTGACCTACTTATTTTTTCTACTACTAAATCAGGGTTTTAAATCCTGAGGCTCATGGACTGTGGAGGCATTTCACATAACCTGGGAAGCAACAGTACTGGAAGCCAGGACAGTCTGAAATCTAGGATCCAGAGAAGGTTAAGAAGTACTCTACCCTAACTGAGCACTCGGTCTACATGGTTCACCAACTTTGTGGGCCTGTGTCGCCCTGTACTTTCACCATCATAGCTTTCTTTCATCATCCTGTCAGTCTGGAATTTCTGCTTTTTTCTTCACTATTTTACCAGCTCCTGCCTCCTTCCCTAACCACCTCAGCACCTCCACCCAAAGCTATGCTGCTCTTCTGCTCTGGACTCAAACCCCACATGCTGTCCATAGCTCCAGCTCTTATTTACTGGCTTCTACTATTTCCTAGGGCTGCTGTAACAAGCCATCACAACTTAGTGGCTTAACACAACAAAGATTTACAAGTCCAGAGATGAGAAATCAGAAATGAGTCTCACTGGGTCAAATGAGGTATCCATTTACTTCTCCTGCCTGAGAATGTTTGGTGGCATGGGTAGGCATCTCTTAAGCAAAGTACAGAAATGTCTATTTACTAACTTTCTGGTTTCTTTTATGAAAAACTCTACCATTACTAAAAAAAAGTTCATTTTTAAGCAAAAAAATTTCTCTTTATGCATGTTTACGCAACTGCTTGTAAACATGATTCATAACATCTTTGATCTCTTTTGTGCTTTTTTTCAGTTATTATTCTTTTAAATATGGACTCAGTCATGATTTGACTTTTACTTTTGTTCTTCTTCATTTATCTTTAATGAACTGCCTCTTACAGAAAAAGTAAGTAAAATCAAGGTGTCAGCAGTGCTTCTTCCAGAAGTTCTAGGGAAAAGTCGGTTTCCTAGTCTTTTACAGCAGCTAGAGGTCGCCTGTCCTCCTTGGCTCGTGGCCCCATCCACCTTTAGAGCTAGGCCTGTTGAGTCTTTCTCGTGATGCCACCTTCCTAGTTCTGATTCTTCTGCTTCCCTCTTCCTGACTTAAGGACTCTTGTGATAGCACTGGGCCTCCTGGGGTAATCCAGGACAGTGTCCTAGTCTCCATTCTTTACAGTCAATTGATGAGTAACATTAATGCAGGTGGCAACCTTAATCTCTTTTCCTCATGCCCAGTTTTCAGGGGGTAGGTCCTAGACATCTTCAGGAGGCTGAGGTTAGAATTATTCTTCCTAGCAAGGATCTGAAGTTATGCTTTTTCATATCTATACATCTGATCTCCCCATTAGGTGGTAAGTGCCTATGAACACTAGGTAAATCTGTTTACAGCACTGAACAGTCAGTGCCCAAGAAAGCTGCTGTGCTAGTAGGCCACTGAATTTCCAAAGTGACATGAAAAGACTAACTTAGAAAGCAATCTGATTCTTATCCAGGGGCTTTCTCCCCTGCATCACTTTGCATCAAGAAGTGCATGTTCATTCTGACCTAACAGTGAGGTAGGCAGCTACCCTTCTTGAATGGTACCTGATTCTGCTGTATGGAGCATCAGCCACCGGATGGCGACATTGCAGTCTCTCAGGCAGTTGAGAAGCCTCGGGATATTGTCCAGAACCATCTCCTCCCTCAAGTAACCTTCCTTCAGAAATTGCTGTACTTGAGCGTGCACTCTTTCACTGACTGTTGCATATCTGCTTGCCTTTGAAAATACAAAAGCCTTGTTTAAAAAAGATTTATCTTGAAAGGGACTCACATTCAAATGAACCTTTGAATAGACAACATTTCGGAGATGAATCACACTGGATTATGGTTAACAAGGCACAAGGGCACGTAGTTTATTGGATATTTTTGATAAAAGCACTGGACTTAAATTATAATAAAGCCCCAAGTCCTATTTCTGGCCATGATCTAGTATTGGTATGACTTTGGATTTAACCTCTGCATATTGGTTTCTTCAGATATCAAATGGAGAACTGGATCAGATGGCTCCTAGGAGCCTTTCTATTTTTAACTTGGATAGAAAAGGAACATAAGGAGAGAAATTCAACTGTCTGTTCTTCCTATTATCATCGACGAAGGAAGCAGGGTAGAGCAGAAACACTCGAGAGATGAGGCTTGGACGGGCACAGTCTACATATGAAAACCGAAATTTCAAACGAGCTTTTGGAAAGTTGGTCATTCTGCTTTACCTGAAACAAAGGCTAAATGTTAAATATCCTTAATCCAGTCAAGTTAGTATAAAACTACCAACAAGATGTTTCACCATGTCAGAAATGAGAACTGCAATTTGGAGAAGGGATTTCAGTAATGAAAAATTAATGCTCTGGTGCCAGTGAGAATGAAAGCACTTCTTCCTCTAATACATTTCTAGGACTCATGCCAATGTGGAAATTATCTTATGCATTATTTATGGAATTCAACGTATTTGAATAAAACATGCAGAGTTCTCTCAGTCAGTATCATTCTCTGCACATTGGAAAATCACAAACTCAGACAGCAGGCTGAGGAAGATAATTGCTTAGGAATGTCAAATATGCTCCCTCACAAAATGATTTTGTTGTTATTTTTCTATTTACTTAGGTATTTTCTTCTGCTTTATGTTCTATCAAAGAGACAGAATGTAGACAGTTAAACTTTAAGGAAATGACTGTCTTGTGTCTTCTTGCTTATTTCACATGGATGTTACAGGGACAGGGCGTATTGTCTACATTTAGTCACTGTCTTCAGTATTAATCCCAATGATTAAAGCATGAGATTCCAGCTGCTGGTGGAAGGAGCTGACCATGCCACATGGTCCCCAGCGAGAATCAGCCAAATCCTCTAGGGCCAGGCGTCTACGCATCTTGTTGAATCTTCCTTAGGACCAAGTAAAATAGGTAAAATATACCATCAAGTTAACAGTCTATAATTATCGATCTTACTCGGATTTGCAAGTCGCTTTTCATTAATCACTGCATTACAAAGGCTACGTGGGAATTCCCTAGGAAATTTACGTAGCTCACTTCTTACCATAAAGCAGCTTTACAACTGGAAAGAATCTTTCTTCGTTAGCCAGGACTTACTTGTTCTCTGACGTTCGAAAGGTCCAGGGTATTATTCAAAGCAGTTTTTGCAGCTTTGTAAGGCTCCCAAGCATCTGCTAGGTTAACTGTGATTCCCATGTAAATACTAATGACCTGAAAGAGGAGACATTCATTTGGTGCTTGTTAAATACTGAAGACATTGCCTGCTCCTTCCAGGTAACGTCCAGTCCAGTGAAAAAGCCAGCCGTTCCCTATATATAGGTCACACTCTTCCTTCTGAGCACTTTGGAACTAGACCAACAACGGAGCTTGTCTGGAGCACTGGCCAGCACCAAGGGGCCGGGAAACAGAGACTGAAGTGAGCACGGGCTTCTCAAACATTTCTGCCAGTCTTTACACACTTAAAGCTCACTGAACTATTTTAGGCATTTATTATACACAGTATCATACAAAAGAAAACAGAAATTTAAAAAATAGGAATTCATTTAAAATAACAATAAGCCCATCAGTACTTGCTAACATAAACATTTTTTTTTTTTTGTAAAAAAAAAAATCAAACTTGCCCCAAAGGTATGTAAGGAGGAAGCGTGGCAGCATTTTTGTGTTTTTGTACGTTTTCAAGCCTCTGTGGTGCCTGGCCCGAAGGCTGCCAGGTTGTCTGGCTGCTGCGTTAACCCTTGTCTGGAGTCCCTGGAAGTGCAGCCCAGAGAGGACGCGAGTGAGCGGCTGAGGGAATCTTAGTTTTCTTGTGAAAACAACTTTGAGCTCACTGACCTCCTGAAAGTGTTGTGGGCACTTCCGGGCTCCCCAGTCCATATTTGGGGGGCCTCTCGACTAAAGGAAGCAAAGCATTATTTTTGCAGCAACTTATCTACCCACTTCAGTATGTGTAAATGGGCCACTCGTGACCACAGTCTGGCAACTGCCCACAGGGCCCTGTGGGCTTGGGAGTTATCTTGTTTGGTGGGAGAAGACGAGCAGTGAGACTCCATCACCGACTCTACTTCTTTAATTACCTGCTCATTTGGCTTGCCTTTTTCTTTCCTTCAGTAATTTATAAGCAAATTAACCATTTCTTCCGAGTTTTCAGATGTAATGGCATACAGTGTTCAGAGGTTTCCTTTTAACTTTTTTAAATGGCTATTTTAGGTCTTTTTCAATCTGCCTTCTCCTCTTGCTGGTCAGTCTTCACTACTTTATACTTCTTTTATAAAACTAGCTTCTGTTTTCTCCCCCTTTAATCTAATTTAATAAAGCTTATTACGCTTTCAAAAAAAAAAAAAAAAAAACTAGCTTCTGCTGCTTTCTTCTCTAGTTCCTTTTAGTTTCCTAAATACACGTGGGTTTGTGTATATATTAATGACTTCCTATCACTTTATCTTTTCTGACTTAAGTTTAACATCAAACTCATTTATTTATATTTGTGAGTCGTTTTTTATAGAATCATACTTCAGATTCTATGTTTACCCTTAAACCATTTTAGCTCTTTCCTGCAAGCTTCACTTTCTTGCATTTCAATATTGTGCAATTCTAAATATTTTTTCATTTGCGTTGTCATTTCCTTTTAAGAAAAGTTATTTGGGAGGATCTTTTCTTAAAAATATCTTTTTCATGTTTGTTTTAATTTATCTGCACAAATTACAGAATATATCTGCAGACTAACAGAGTGTATTTGGCTTGCACATACAGCCTTTTCAAGTGCACACTGAATATCTGCTGTGCATCTCTAGAGAATAAGAATGGTGATTAGAATGTCTCCTCATGATGGTTTCACCCATTTTCCCATGTTCTGGGTTTTTGCTTCACACATTTGAGTATGTCATTCATGATTATAAATTTACTTAGGTGGCTTACTTTTTTAAAAATTACATAGGATACTTCTTTAATAGTAAATTGGAAGAAGGTATTATTCCAATTAATGCTTCTCTTTAAAATTTAATTATCTTCAGAGTACCAGGGTCTGGTCAGCGCCACATAACTGAATTTTTGTCCCTCCTTAAAACTAAAAGTGCTTCTGTTTCTATTGCAGCATTAAGGTCAAAATCTCTTTATGACGTTTGGGCCAATTTAGCCAGCCTATCAGTCTTGCTCTTGGTTTCTCTACTCCTAGCTCAAGTTAGTCATGAGTTGTGAGCATCATCTCTCATTGTGGGCTGCTCTTCTCACCAGTAAAGCTCCTCACTGAGCCTGTTATCACAACTTGCGTGCCAATGGCTGACAAGGGGTGAGATGAACTGCCTGCCGCCTGAGAATATGACCCGACTCATTGTAAAACCTCCATGAGCAAAGCAAACATTCATATACATCAAGTAGGTCAAGTGAGTTTTATTCCTTTAAGAATACTTCTCAGTGAGACAGTTTTTAAAAAGAGACACATGCAATGTAAGCCTTAATAGTTCCATCAACATTAGCTTACTATATATAAAATTTACTATTAAAGTGAAATTCATATCTAGAAAATGACAAATTAGATGAATTCTGCTAGCTTAGATGTATAAAATAGAAAAAGATTAAAAAAAATTCTGGGCCCTCCCTGGTGGCGCAGCGGGTTAAAGCACAGCACTAATAAGCTAAAGCCACTTCCGCATGAGTTTGATCCCCAGCCCGGGAGATGACCCACATGGCGAGGCAGACCTCTCCTGACCCACCCACTGCTCTCCTCAGAAGTGTACTTCGTTGATCTGCCTGTCCTGCTCCCCACTCTGTCTCTGGTGAATCCTCTCACCGCCCCTGCACCTCTGGCCTGTACCCCAGTTCTGTATGCATAAACAAATAAACCTTTAAAAAAAAAAACTTACGTAACTCAGAAGAAGAAAAAACGGAAATTTCTTCAGGAAATTTTATAGACTGATTCCTACATTTCTGAAATATAAAACTCTGCGCACTTCAAGAAATTTTATCCAGTTGACTGTATGTCGTTTTATTTACAACATTTTAACCTCTGGGATAAAGGCCAAAAGAATAGGAAGCCAGTTCTCTAACATGATTTCTAACATGATGATAGCAGGGAGATTAAGAGTGATACTTGCCCAGTTATCTGGAAAGTATTTATCCACTATCTCTCTCATTTTCGCTTGGTGGGTGTGAAGGATGGAGGGTTCGAAGTAGAGAATCACGTAGAGCATGGCCGCTTGGGTGGCCAGGGCTGTGCTGCGATGCTCCGGCAGAGGGTAGGCAGAGACCTGCGAGAGATAAGGCCCTGAGGAGGGGCGGCTGGGGACACCTGAGCCCATCCCTGGGCAGGTAAACGCGTGGCCAGAGGCTCTATCCACCTCTCAGAAGCCCATGTCGGGGGCTCCTGGACACCAGGACCCATTCTCAGACTGAGGTATGGTAAGGAGTCAGCCATGACCAGGGCCTGACTTCTCCACTCTAACCACAGAAAGTTCTCCTCCTTCCAGCCCTGGGCTGCCACAATTTAAAGTATTTCCTTTAGAAACAGAAATAAATTTTAATCTTGGGTTTCCCTGGACTGTCTATTTCTGTATCTTTCCTGTCACAAACAGTCTATTAGAACTACTAGGCTTTAGTCACAGTGGCCATTTTCTTAATTCTTGTTATGTTTCAACTCATGGAATTTGACCTTCTTTCTCATCCCACTGTAAATCTGAATTTAATGGCCTCTTTTTAGCATTCTCACTTAAATTCTCAGAGGAATGTCCTTCCTTTGGTTTCCCAGACTCCATTCTTCTCAGTCTGCTTTGCTGGGTGTTCTCCTTCTGTTTGTCTTTTAAGTGCTGGCAGGTCCCTGGGCTCCATCTGCTCATATATTAGAAGTCACATATCACCACAAGCTAGCATAAGAGAAAGGAAGGCAATTCTTGCAATTCTTGCAATGGGACGTGCAAGCAGGCTTAGAAAGGCCTGGGGCTAAAAACCAGAAAGTATGACAGAGCCCCGTGAAGTGCTTTCCTCTCTTTGAGACTTTGTCACTCTAGCAGAATGGCAAAATGAGGTTGCCCAAAACTCCAGATTTTGCCTGTGGTAGTTAAACCCACTTCCAGAAATGATTCCATAGGTTCAATCCCAAATTATCAGGGCACAGGAAATGGGATCTATCTGTCTTATCTATCTGGGTTAGAGATGGCCCGAATTCAATCAGCCATGTCTAGGGATGGAGCACGTGCAGGCCTGACAGCAGTGGACACACAGCACAGCCAGGGCTGCCCTTCTGGGCTAATACAGGTCCTGGGCAAGGAGAAAATTGAAAGGCACTGCCTTGAGACATGGGCAGAAGGGAGCACACAGAGGCAGAGGGGTTAGGAGAGACAATGAGAAACAGCCTGGGTTCCGGGGTCACACAGACCCGCATGCGAAGTCTGGTCCTGCTATGAGTTATAAGGCCTCATGAGGCTTACTGAGACTCTATTCCTTATCTTTTTCAACAGCAACATAAGGATTATGGTGTCATCTACTGTGTAAGGCTGTTGTGATGAAAAATCGTCCTATGATTTGGGTTCCTATCGAATTCTCAAAAAATGGCAACAAGCATTTTGGAAACTTGGTTTTTGCAGGCTGCTCCTGATACCGAGTGGTGTTTAAAAAAACAACTTTTATTTATACTTACCATATTTCTACAAAACTAACAGGCTACCTAAAGAAGTCAATCTGCTCTGTCATAAATGACATCAAACAATCCCAAGTCCAACTCTGTACATTTTATAGTAAGATCTATATCTATATATAATAAGAAAACTTTCTCTCTTCATATATATATGAAGAAAACTTAGTGTGTATGTATGTATATATATATAAAACTTTGTGTGTGATTATATATATAAATTACTTATATATATATAAACTACATATATATATATAAAAATTATACACACACACATATGAAAAACTAAGTTTTCTTCGGGACAGTGAAGTGGACTGGACATTTTCTTTGGCATCCTTTATGGAAGGGAATGTTACAGAGAAGAGAGAGAGACAGATTTCAGATCCTGCAGATCTTTATAGTCTAAACTTTGCAGCCTCTTTTCCTGGAGCTGTCCACGTACTTCCCGGCCCTGGTGCCGTCCTGCTTCCCCCATTAAATGCTCTGAGGCACCCTGTGCTTCCACTAAGATAACACGCGGCTTGCTTCATTGTAATTCCTGTAGCTGTCTGCTTTCCTCAGCCACCAGCTCATGGCTGGCCTGTATCAGTGATGGACGCAGGATCCAGGCCCAGGACCTGGCATGTGCACAGGCACCCCGGCACCCCCAACACCTTTGTCTTGGTGGACCAGAGGCAATGCATCTTCTCTCCAGATATAATCAAATCCCATCTTCTCCCTGAAGTCTCTCATTCTGCCAAAATTAATATCCCTCTTTCCTGCACCATCGTAGCACAGCTACAAAGGTTTTACATGGGTTTTACCAGCTTCTGTTCTTCTCAGGAAGAAGGGAGAGAGTGGGTAACTGAGGAGGAAAACGAAATCTACTTCTAAGCCACTGAGATCTTAGTAGAAGCCGTACTCACCTGGTTATAAATATCGTCAGATCTTAGTCGACCTATGACCATGCTGATGAAGGATTCATTGATAGGCACTCTCTGGAAGTAGCTCTCGGGGTAGTTGGGTGGTCTTTTGGCTCCTGCTTGGCTGGAGTAACCTGTACTTCGAAGCAGCTTACAAATATCATCCATATTTGAGTCAGCAGAAGACCGGGCAGCACTGAGCCAAGTTCCCAAGGAAAGAAGGAGCCAAACAAAGCACATATATTAGAAACTCAGAAGGCCAACAAAAGCAGAACAATTTTATTCTACTTTGTGCATAGTCATATGGATACATCTGTGGGTAACTCTATATGTTTAAGATTTAAAACTGTCTTTTCAAAAAGACCATTACCACAAACTAGTAAGTTAGGGTCTCTGTATGTATGTGCAGAACATATAAAGGCCCATACTCCTTTTCCAAATCCAGACACTGATTTTGAGTTAGTATGTGCATATGTGTACCTATATTTTTTCAGAGCTCTTTGGATTGCAGAACTGCGAATAAAGAATGCGACTCTGTGTTGGAGTATTTATTTAAAAATGTCTCCACTGTACTTCAGCACTCTCCTCTTTTGCACAGCACTATTTATAGTTACGTTCTATGTTGAGCATGTCGGTACAGACCAGTAAAAACAGCACAGAGACTTGAAAACAAACAAAGCCAACAGGAAAATAATGTGAATCTACATCAACATTCAACAAAATAAAAAATTTAAAAGAAATGATGCCAATTCCAAGCATGATATATGCTAACCAGTTTTTCTGGGCATGCTGCTTCTGTGACAGATTCAATGAAAATATTTGTGATGGCCAGGGTTCTATGGAGTATAATCCCTGAAAAATGAACTAGACGCTAAGATTCGTAGACTTGGAGGTGACCTCCAACTTGCTACAAGTCTCTGTTTGACACAAGGCTGACTTGGCAATGGTCAGTGACTTTAATATCAATCCTCTCGTTTGGAAGCATCAGAGCTTTTGCATCCAGAGAGACAAAGTGGGATAGTCTAAGCTGGGCTGGGAAGACAAATGTTTTTTTTTTTCTTTATATTATTTATTCTGTTTTTCCAGGCCTTTGTAGGAATAGAAGCAAAGCTACTCAAAGCCCATTTAAAAAAACATGTTAAGACAGCTTGTGGTCAGCTGACGGGAGGGAATTATGTTTGCAGCGGGCTTGTTCCTCAGGGACAGAGAGGAAAGGCAGACTTCAGAGGGAAGGCGGGCCTCGTGGAGCAGCAGGAACAGATGTCTCGTAACACACAATGTCCCCAAAGAGTCCTCCTCTGTTAAGCGTATGCCTTTTCGTCCTACTTATTTTGACCTAATTTTTTTTTATTACAAAGTTTATTTTTACATCATTTTGCACATTTTTTTTTTCCATCTCGATTGTAATCCCCGCAGGTTTCCCATCACCAGATCACCCCTGTGCCACCACCCTAGTCCCATGCATTTCCCTCCCCTCCCCCCCCCCGTTTTTGATCCCATTCCCCACTCCGCCCCCACAGAATGTATTTTGACCTAATTTTAAGTCTGAAATGAAAATTCTAGTCTGCACTACTTTTGCCCAAGGTTCTAAATGATTCCTCCTCATTGACTATTTCTTTCTTGAATCTTGACTATTTCTAACATTGATTGACCTTGTATCTTGCATTTTGACTAAATTATTCAGCACGTTCAAACTGGCAGTGGAACTGAAGAGTTGGTTAGACGGCTCCTGATTTTCGGACCCTACATCTAGAAATTCACAGGTCTGTACAGGGAGAGACAACATGTGACCCAGGGTGAGCGATGCTGTTTGTTTTGGTTTTCTTTCTACATATAGATGGGTGACAATTTACTTTCAGACTGACCACGAGTAATAATTTTTCCAAGTCATCAACTTGAAAATGACAACAGAAAATTCTCTCATTTCCTTATACCTGCCAAGAAGTGCAACGGGGACCTTCAAAACCCAAAACAAAAATACATTCATTAGGCTTCCAATCTTATCTAAATTTATCTTTAAGATAAAGAAAATTCAGATTCTTTATTTTAAAAATCTAAAGTATCATCACAGGTACCACAATCTATACAGCTCTAGGCATCTATAACATTTTATAGATAATACAAAATTACATGGCATGTATCCTATGATGATGACAGAAAAGAGTATTTATTATATTTCTACATTATGTTCAGTAGAGATAAGAATCTAATGCTTTTGCATTCTAGATCATTTGCTGCTCACAGAACAAGTAGTTTGGAAGCCTACAGTGAATGCATTTTACCCTCAGCAGTACTTCCAGGAGTGTAATCCTGGCCTGCGGATACCTGTATCTGTAGTAGGAAACCAGCATTCTCTCTCTGACTTCGCCTTCAATCTTTTGGTCGATGACCAGCAACATAACTCCATACAAGTACAGCGCTTCACACTATGAAGAGAAGAGACAGTGGCCAAGCTCACAGGGTATAAACTCTTCTGCAGCAGTCATTAACCATTGAAAAGTCACCTTACTCCAATTCCTTCTGAAAGCCTTTTTTCCCTAAAATTTTTATTTGTTTATTTATTTATGCATAAAGAGCTGGATGTAGGCCAGAGTTGCAGGGCTGGAGGTAAGGGGCAGTGAGAGGATTCACCAGAAAGTGGGGAGCAGGTCAAGTGGATCTATTGAAATACAGTGAAGGGAGCCACGGGTGAGACAGGAGAAGTCTGCTGCACCATGTGGGTCAGCTTCCTGGCTGGAGATCAAACTGATGCCACAGTGGCTGGTGATAGCTTGATAGTGCTGAGACGTTAACCCCTGCACCACCAGGGAGGCATTGAAAGTCTTATACTATAATGAAAATACAGGTTTACTCCAAATGTTCTTACCTCTTGCAGAGAATATACTTGGAAAAGTTTTTGTGAAAAAATTTAATTCACAGTGATTATCTTTCAGTTGGTCTGTTTTTGAATTTTGCTTGGGATATCAAATGAAGTCCTGGCATTATGAAGATCTCTTTATTATAAAATTAGTCACTTATTTAACAAGCTTTTTAAAAAATTTTGTTTATTGAGCTATCATTGGTTTACAGCACTGTATTATCATTTAGGGATACACGTTCATACCTCTATAGGTAAGTTACCACACAACACCCACTACCGAAGCGCCAGAAATCCTCTCCTATTGTCTGTTCCCAGCTCTCACCCTCCCCTTCTGGTAGCCTATAGTCAGATTTTAAGGGTTTGTTTGGGCCTAGCAAACATTTCTTAAGTGGTCAACATGTAGTATGAGGGGATGTCTGGAATGCAAAAGACAAATGTAGGATTCTCACACTGAGGAAACACATAGCCTCCAGATAATCTTTATTTACTTATAATTCTGTTCAAAGTCTACCAGTTCTGAATTTAGATTCAGATCTGCCAGTTAAAAAAATCATCATTTACTTTGCTTCTCTTTAAGGTCAGGTATAAATTTGTCTAAATTGAGACTCACAGGAAGGAAAGTGTTGCTAAGCCTGACATTCGTAACTTTCTATTTGAGATGGTCACTGCCACTTACTAGAAGTTGTTTTCCATCTTCATTGAGAAGCACAGTTTCTAAGGTTTGCTGAATGTAAACACCTTCATTGAGATCATCTAGATATCTAGAAAGGAAACCCCAGAACAAATTAGTCATTGGTAATAAAAACTTGAACATCTTTGAAGATGGAAAATAAAGATTTATAAAAGTTAAGGCAAGCTACTAGCTACATCCTGGCCTTCAAATAATTCCTGCCCCTTCTTGCCCTTAAGAATAGTCTTGTGAGCCAGAATTCATAGTGACTGGGGCCACAGGTTGGTATTTATGGTTATTTCAAGTTAAAGGAATATTCCCCAGCTCCGACTATTTTAGGAATAATGGCAAAAGAACATGAAATAGTTAGTTTGAAAGTTGAGGAGTAATGGGTCTGGAAAGTCTGGAAGGAAGAGACTCCTCTGTGGCTAGGGGTAAGCCCATAGGACATAGTTACCAAGGCAGCAAATTATGTTCTCTTGCTACTTCTCATCTGCAATGTACTAGAACATAATCATAAGCTCCAGGATGGATAACCAAGATTATGTTTCATCAAAGCAGAAAATGATAATACTCTAACATACTTAAGATGACTAGCCTTTTTCCTACCGGAGGAAAAAAAGACAGTATTATGCCTGGTGTAGCCAGTAGATTCTATAGCAACTCAGATGTCCTGGGATGTCCCTTTGTGCTCGCCACTGTTTACTATCAGAAGAAGCTATGACTAAATGAATCAATACCTGTTTAAGTCTACAATATATTTATGCACACTTTGAAATGCTAAATAAAATCTGGTCACAATTTCTATGTTGTTTTCACGAAATTCTTCATCTAAATCCTGTAGCTCTGGCTTAGCTTCCAGCTTGCTTTCCCATAACTCTGGACCCTAAGAAGAAAAACACATTTATTTGAAATGTCAATAAAAGCACACTTGGTTACAATTTCTAAATTTTTAAAAATTTGTTCTTATGCCCTGAAAGGGATATCAAAACGGAAAGCAGAGCAACAGAAAGTAATGAAGAGAACAGAAGCCTCAACATAAAATCCCTTTAAAAGAAATGAATTTGAATCACAAGCATGGTTCGCATCCTTTGAAGGGTGGGGTCCTTCATTACAGCAAGATTTTCTTTTTAAAACTTGATCATAGTGTGCTAGGGCTTCCACAAAATACCTTCATGTTATTTTCAAGTTAGTAGCTCATACTAAATTTGGTTCAAAGGTGTTCCTCTTTAACTCCTTCTCCATAATGACTTCACCTCCCAGAAGCACGTCTTTGTGGAGAAGACAAGTAAAAATGCTATGGAGGAAGATTACCTTAAAATAGCTGAAGTCAAATATGATATCTCCATATTTCTGTTGATCAGCTCGGTCTTTTAACCTGAACACAGCAGGAATAAACTCTGAGAGCCTCAAAAGCTCGGCGATGATGGCATTGCCACAGGACACAATCCTGAGGATGGCCTGGCCACAGAGGTTGTTCTCCGCCAGGAAGTCCAGCATCGCGAGGTGGAATTACTCCGTGCCGCACCAGAGGGAATGGTGAACTGGCTTCAGAGCTGAAGTCTGTAAATCATGAGATGCAACCAGGTGTGCAGGAAGGCCAGCTGCTCCATTAAAGAACCTGCCCAGAACAAGAAAAAGTAAGAAAATCTCCATTTTTTTAAGGAAGTGTGTGAAAGACATGCATGTTTTTCTTCTTCTGATACTGAATTCTGATGAGGCTGGGGGAATTTTTCTCTACTCTTCTGTTTTCCCTGTGGGAGACCTTCACTACACCAGCATTCTTGGCCCTCATTTTATTCCACAAGAAATTTTGGATACAGCAGATCTCTGAACTTGACAGAAGGAACCAGTGGCCACATGTGGTTCCAGTGCACCCTAAACTGCACCCTTTGCCCTACATTGTCTGATAAATGAGCAAATAGTTGCAAATAATATAAAAAGAGCTTGGAGACACACTACTGTGTGTCATTTTTAAGTTATTTGTTTAATTACTTTCTCGAAATGAAACTTCAGGGCTAAGGTATCAACATGTCCAAAATTCTGTTTACAGTGATGAATGCCAAGTGCTACACAATTCTATGAAGATGATTTAAAAAGACTAAATCTAACTGGTCCGTCGTATCACTTGATTATATATAATTCAGTACTTAAGTATCTCACAGAATAGTTTACTCTCCTATATTCCAATTTATTTGTGAATGGTGGATTCTGAGGCATGCTAAATATTGGGATCATTGCCAACAGGGCATTCTCCTGAAAGTTCCTGAGGGCAAAGATTGATCCTCTTTACCCAACTACTCCTCCCTGAAGACCTCTTTGCCACGCCTGTCCAAATTTCCTCTTCTTACAAGGATATCAGCCATATTGGACTTGGGCTTATTTCTATGGTCTCTTCTGAAACTCATCACATTCTTAAAGACACCAGCTCCAAAGTCACGCACGTTCCGATATACTAGAGACAGAACTAAAGTATATGAAGTTGGAGGGATAAGGGGTACACTCACCCTTATCAGCTTGTGTCTTGGTTTAACTCACAGAATGTTGTGATTCTGTGGCAGTTCCAGGCCTGGGAAATTCCCCTTTTTCTCTCTCTGGGAATTCCGAGCTGCCCATAGAAAGAGCCTCAGCCTGGCTGTCCTGCGAGAGATCTGAGACTTCACAAAGTAGAGAGGCCAGAGTGAGGGACGGAGGACCTGATCTACTGGAAGAAAATCAAGGAGCCCCCAGACAGCAGAAATGGCGTTGTAGACACAGCACCCCAAGTGAACTGTTCCAGTGAAGAGCAGGGCATGTAAATGAAGAGGCTTTTTGGACACTCCAGGCAGGCCAAGCCTCTGGGCCCTGTCCAAATTCCTGACTCATGGGCTCATAATACATAATAAAGTCATTGTTTTTTGGGGAAAGTAAGGAATTGTTTGTAATGGAGCTGAGGTTCAGTTTTGAGCTGTCAACCCAGATAGCATGGTGATGATGTTTTGTGACATTCTGGGCACTGCAATAGCATAAGACAGTAATGACAACAAAGTTACTTTTGTATACGCCCACAATTTCTTCTAATCTCCACCTTTTCAGCTGCTTGCTTTCACTGATTATTAAATTGTCCTTACAGGAATGATGTCACTTGTTTTACCCTAAGGAAAAGACAAACAGATCCTAAAATCCACTAGAATTAGGTGAGGCAACAACATTTGAAAGTGACTTTCCCCTATGTCTTTGTTGAGATTAACACCTCCTTGAGAAATGCTACACAGTGACTCCAAAGTAAGGATGAACTTTTCTCGTCAGTGGACAAGTACAAGTATTGACTAGGGATGTGTATGTATATATATATATATATATATATATTTTAAATATATTTATTTTAAAGATTTATTTATTTATTCATACAGAACTGGGGTACAGGCCAGAGATGTGGAGGGTGAGAGCCTTCACCAGAGCCAGAGTGGGGAGCAGAACAGGCAGATGGACAAAGCACACTGCTGAGGGGAGCAGCAGGGGGGCCAGGAGAGGTCTGCAGCACCATGTGGTCACCCCCGGGGCAGGTGGGTATCAAACTCATGAGGAAGTGGCTTTAGATTCTCAGTGCTGTGCTTTAACCCGCTGTGCCACCAGGGAGGGCCCCTGACTAGGGATGTATATTACAATGATATAATTAAAACTGAGGAACATATGATATTTAACAGAAGGAAGCTGCAACAACTGTGTCTATGGTTACATCAAGACTATCAAAAGTTGATTCCACCAAGTTGTGACGTGAATACAGTATTCACAGTTCCTTATTTCCCCCCAACAACAATGATTTTATTATGTAGTTTGGGCCTATAAGTTGGGAATTTGGACAGGGCCCAGAGGTTTGGCCTGCCTGGAGGGTCCCAAATGCCTCTTCACTTACATGTCCTGCTCTTCACCTAAGGAGGCTTGAGTAGTGTACTTCTTGATTTCCACAGGCAATTTTTGCAAGGAATGTTCATGCTGCATTTGTTTTCCGAAAGCCTCTCCCATTCTTTTCCCAGTCATTACCTTGTAAGCGTTAATTGTGGCCTCATCTTTCCTGTATTTCTCTCCTCTCATTGCTAATTCAGCTAGGTCATCACTGGTCACCTTTGTGGAACCTGTGTCTGTGCCAGCATTTGGACTTTGACTGAGTGTTGGTTGTCTGTCACACAATGCTGACAATTAGGGCATCTCACTAACACAAATAAAAACTTCGCTTAATAGACACTTTTGGATAGGAGCATCAGAGTCAGGACACATCCAATAGGGGTCAGTTCACTGCAATTTCTGTCAACATCAACTTTTATTTTCATGTGTAACCTAAATGCAAGAACTCTGATGAGGCATAAAACAGTAACGCGAACTTCACTGTACATAAAACCAGGATGCGGAGACTTGTCAAGAAGGTTTCCTTTCAGTCCTAGCAAGCACCCTCCCCCATGTTTGTCATGCATTTTTTTTTTAAAGATTTATTTATTTGTATAGAACTGGGGTACAGGCCAGAGATGCGGAGGGTGAGAGGATTCACCAGAGACAGGGTGGGGAGCAAAACAGGCAGATGGATGAGGCACACTGCTGAGGGGAGCAGCGGGCGGGTCAGGAGAGGTCTGCCGCGCCATGTGGTCACCTCCGGGGCAGGCGGGAATCGAACTCATGCGGAAGTGGCTTAAGCTTCTTAGTGCAGTGCTTTAACCCGCTGCACCACCAGGAAGGGCCTGGTCATGCATTTTTAAGGCTAACTCACATCTCGAACTACTTAGGCTAGTTAACTACCCAAAAGCACGGTACAAGTCTTCAAGATTGGAAGTCTCCATCACTGATTCAGCACTGAGAAACATCTTCATTTACCGGGTTGTGGTGGCTCCTCAACAATAATCCCCACCCTCCTCCTTTCTTACTACAAAGGGCAAGGCAGTCAGATCTTGGCTTCGCCACCTTCTCTGAAGCTCAGTGATACTGTGGCATGATTTTGAACCAGGAAATATAAGAGGAAATTTATATATGTATAAACACACACACACAAACACACACACACGTATGTGTATATATACACAGGACATTTCCCCTCTCCTGCTACAAGGAGCTGACATGTGTTTCTCTCTTTTAGTTCTGGTTACCCCATTTTGTCTTGTCTTTGAATGTGAACCAATGAACATCTGATGCCAAAGTGATCACCATGAGACCTGGGGAGAAGAGTCTAGGAGTTAAAAAAAAAAATGCTGAGGACCCACAGATTGTCGTGTATAAGGGCAGAAACGATTTAAATTCTGGCTCATGGTATTGATCCAATTATTGAATAGCGGCACTGCCTTCCTCTGCACTCCTTGTTCAATGAGCTATTTGTATAAGTGGGTTTTGGATTATTTGCAGGTGAAATATTTCTAATGACACTGATTCATTTGCTCATTCAACAAATATTTACACAGTGCCTGCTAGGAACCAAGCACTGTGTTTGGGCCCAGGAGGTCACAATGAACAAAAACTAAGTTCCTTTTGTCATACGTCTACATACAATTGAAGTTGAGCAAGACATAACAAATAAATAGAAATGAGGCTATGGTAATGCTATGAAGAACAGGCATGATAGAGGGCCAGTGTGTGTGCTATATCCACAGAGGAGTGTGTCAATGTTTCTGATGACAGCTGCGCAGGCATCGGAAGGAAATAAGGGACCAATCAGTTGGGTGACCTGAGTATGGTCGGCAGCCTCTAAAGTGATCCCCACCACCTCCCTCTCCTTCTCCATGCCCTGTATAAAAGTTTCCTGGCGTGGCGGTTGGCTTACTGACTCCCATCTCAGGAAGAGTACATGGCAGACAGGAGAGAGGAGACTGAAAAATGACCATGCTTCTGGCTTAGAGAAGCAAGTTGTCCTGTGTGAGAGCCCTGTGGAGAAGCCCAAGTGATGAGGGACCAAGATCTGCTGATAACCACTTGAGTGACCTTGAAAATGGACGCCTCACTTCCCTAGTTGAGACTTCAGATAAAACCATAGCCCTGTTCATAGCTTGATCACACTTTCTCAAGTATTCCTGAGCCAAAGAATCTAGTTAAGTCATCCCACTGATTCTATCCACAAATACTACAGTAAATGTTTGTTGTTTTAAACCATTAGATTTTGGGGTTGTTTGTTATTTTACAATAGATAACAATCTGGGAGAAGAGCATTCCAGAAAGAGGTTATAACCAAATGCAGTTCCCTCAGGGAAGGAATGTGCTAGACGAATTTCAAGAACAGCAAAGTGGGAGATGTGGCTGATGCAAGAGCCAGGGGTAGAAGCAGAGACCAGTGCTGGTGGAATGGGCAGGGTAGAGTAGTGTATGAAAGCAGGGAAAGCGAAAAGCCAGTTGTCTAGAACTTTCTCAACAGGGTCTCCTACAATACCCATTAACGCATAAATTATTAACAAGTCCTTTTCGATTTCTCTGTGATGTTTCCTTGGTAAGCCATGTTGAACTCTTAACAGGCTGAATTTCATTCCAATTTTTGTCTTGGACATGGTCTGGCTTGGAAAATGAGAGAAGGGTTAAAATAATGGACAATGGGTAATAAAATTTACCTACTGAGGTATGCAGAAGACCTTCAAATTAATCCAGAAGGTCTCAGTAGGATGAAACTCTACTCAACTGAGTGGTTATGATTATCTTCTCATGCTGGTTATGATTATCAGGTATAACTACTGCCAGATTTTAGCTATCAAGACAGGAAGACAATGAGTCATGGAGAAAACAGCATAAAGCAAAGCAACATTAACCTCCTCCTTTCCCAAAAGAGGGGCAAACACTCAGCCTGCATCTGTCAGGCTTAGGGCTCAGATAATTACCTAAGCCAAGACTTCTGTGTATCCATCGTTTATTCAATCCTTAAATCCTTATAGTGGTGGTGACTTTCAAAGTATTATTTGAAAGTTGACTCTAGTTAAGTGACATTGACAACCGACCTTTGTTTGCTGAAAACTGATCCCAAAGGAAGAACCATCATTTAAGATACCTTAAGTGCTTTACAGGAGTTAAGGGGTTAAAGTACAGTTGAGCTTTAAGAAAAATCACTCTAGAAGGAGGTGCAAGTAGATATTGTAGAAGATGCAATATAAGATGTTCCAGAGATTCCCTTTTGGCAAGAGATGAAGAGATTTCACAAAGACTAGTCCCCCCCCCCCCCACAGGCTGTATTAGTTTTCAGCACTGAATGAAATCAGAGATTGCAATTTTCTAATTATTTTTTAACAAGTTATCCAGTGGTTGCAAATTCATTTTCAACAATTTGATCTGGAATTGGCGGCGCTCAGGTTGGAAAGTAATCCCAGACAAAATACATTTTCAAGAAAGAAGCAGGGCATTTTCCCTACCAATTAATTACCGAAGAATACCGAACTAACTTATATTTATTAAGTTGTCCTGGGACAACATTATTTACCCTGCTCAGCGACAAAAGAAGATGGGGCTATTTTTATCCTTTCATAAAACCTCAGTGCCCTAAAGGAAGCGCTGGTCCTCACAAATCCATTATCAGAAGTAAAACATAACTGTTGTTGCTAAGATAAAAGTGAGGAGCAAATCTCTTCCAGAGAAGTTCTGAATTCAGTCTGATCTCTCTAGCCTGACTCACGAATCCTCCGAAAGTGGCGTTGGGACACCGGAAGACGCGCGACTAGAGCGCAGAGGCAGTAAACCCCGCCGTCCCCCCTTCTCCCCACGCCCAGCGTTGGAGGGACTTAGGCGCATCGGATACGGTATTCCGAGACTCTTTTTTCTTTGCTGGCTCTTAAAAAAAAAAAAAAAAAATCCAGTGGCACCATCGACAAACCAGGGCCCTTGGAAACTTTGCGAAATACAAAGGACTTTGGCACCAGCATGTCACCAGTGAAGAGATTCAGGTGCAGAGAGGAGTAAGGACTCGCCCAAACGCAGAACCTACCGTAGCACTAGAACGCAAACCCCGGTCCGTAAGGTTGTAAAAGCTCACTAACCACTCAGTTTTCTCGAGCGTCCAGGGAGGAGGAACAGAGTCCACACATCATCGCTCCCGGAAACTTGCAAGGAACCGATGCAGCTGCACATCACTTCCCAAAGCGCCAAAGCGGCGCACAAAACCAATCCTCCCAAGTGGAGACCTGAGCCGGGGCTGTAGCCCCAGCCTCGGGAAGCCCCCGAGTCCCGCAGGCCCCGCTCCCCCAGGCGGATCCCAGCGCACGCCGAGGAAGCCCCCTCGGCTCGCGGGGCCCAGAGCCGGGCGGGGGAGGGGAAGAAGGGAAGGGAAAGGAGGGCACGCACCCCACCCGACTCACCTGTCACCGGGCCGCACCAGGGCGCCCGCGCAGGGCCGGCGTCGCGCTGGGTCGGCACCGGACGCCCACCCCTCCCTCTCCACGGGAGACCCCTTGTGGTCCCAGCCCCGGATCACGAGCGGGCTGGCCCCCGGCTTCCGCCCCTGCCACCGGCCGTCACATGACCAAGGGGGCGGTGAGCTGGGCGGGGCGTCATGTGACCGCCCGCCGGCGACGGCTGATGACGCCAGAGCCCGCGCTCGCCAGTTTCAGCGTCTGGGGAAAGGAGTTAAGGGAGGAGTTGGGGTCCGAGTGGGCCAGTCAGGGTGCGATCGGACGGCGCTCGGTGGGGTTGCCAGGTAAGGCCGAGGCGGGCGACGGGGAGGGTGGCGGGAGGCGTCGCCTCCCTCGTGGACGTCCCGCAGATGCCCTGAGCTGGGGTCTGGCGCCCAGGTTTCGGGTCCTGGTTCTCTTCACGTCTCAACTTTGAGAGGCTGGGACAGTTTGCCTCCTTCTCCTCTCCAGACACCGTCGCGGCATCCTTCAGCCCTGAGTGTGTGCGCAAAAGATGACCCATTCTTGATCCAAATCAATCTGGTGTGAACTGACTGCAGGCAGGGCCTGGGGAGGGTGCTTCAAAGAAAGTCGCTGGACGGCCGTTTTCTTTTCTCTTTTGTACATGGTCGTGAGGGAAACACAGGGCACCAGTGTTTGGCACCTGGGGGACCTAGAAAGGGTGGTTTCTGTTATTGTCACTCTCACCAGATCTTTAGCATCACCTGTTTGTTTTGTGAAGAGCCATTGTAAGTTGTGTAGAAGAAGTCAGGATGGAGTGGCAGTTGTGATGGGTTTAATAATAGTGAGTGAGAGAGAGTGAGAGTGAGGGAGGGAACTGCCAGTGGCTTGAATGGAGAAATCTTAAAGGAAGGTAGAATCTGGCATGTTGAAAAAGGAAGATACAGCTCTGGCTTAATTATACTGTATAGGCCCCGATGGATTTAAAGGGGGTCAGCACAGGGTCCAGAAATTGTTTGCCCTGTGCCAACAGAAAGGAGGGAAAATGCAGAAGTGTTTTTATTTCTGCATTAACTAATTGGCTCTGCCCACAGAGATAGAGGCCTGCTATGAGGTCTGAGTGTTGACATCCTAATGCCAGCGGGAAGGTATTAGTAGGTGGGGACTTGAGGTGCTTAGGGCTTGAGGATAAAGGGTAGTGGGAACAGTGCCTTTAAAAAGGAAGCTCCAGAAAGCAGCCTCCTCTTACCATGTGAAGGAAGACAGAGCAAGAACACTGGCCGTGAACCTCAAGAGGAGGGCCTTTGTCAGAATGTGACCACGCCTGACTCCCTGGCCTCCAGAAACTGTGAGAAATAAGTTTCTGTTATTTCTAAGCTACTCAGTGTGGGGTGTTTTGTTACAGCAACCCCAACGGACTAAGATAAAGCCAGTTAGGGGAAGCAAAATAGCATGCTGTGCAAAAACTCAGGAGAATGCATAATGTTATTTTAAACTTTCTTGGAGACCATTGGTCCAGGGAACAAATGGATCATTGTTACTTGGGGATGGCTCTGAGAGGATGCTGATAGAAACCGTGGTTTCAACCGCTGCACCAGTGATTTGGGGATATAAGTCTTTGCTGTGGGCGCTGCCCTGAGAATTATGTACTTAGCTGTGCTTCATGGGAGAGACAGGATCAAGTGCATACACCATCTTTCTTTCCATCCATCATCCATTCTCCTTTTTTTTTTTTTTAAAAGAATTATTTATGCATACAAGAACAGGGTTGCAGGGGGTGGGAAGTTCATCAGAGACTGTAGGGAACAGAACAGGCGGATTAACTGAAATACACTGCTGAGGGGAGCGGCAGGCAAGACAGGAGAGGTCTGCTGCGCCATGTGAGCCAGCTCCCTGGCGGGGGTTGACTGGTGCTGCAGTGGCTGTGGAAGTTTTAACCAGTTGTGACTTCTTCCTGTAGCCACACATGGTGGAGGTAGAGTGAGTGAGTGAGCCCCACTATCCCTTCCCTTCCTGTCCTAATAAGGACACTCACGCCATCATGAGGGTGCTTCCCCCCCCCGATCTCATCTACACCTGTTTTCCAAAGGCCCTTCTCCAGTTATCATCTCATCGGGGTTTAAACATCTTAACTAAGTGTGGGGACACACAATTATCTCAGTATTTTCCGTACTTGTTCCATGCCAGGAATTACTTGGAGTGCTTCAAAAAAATAGTGGCCTTGGAGCTTCTGCTAGAGACTGGTTCTGTCGGTCTGAACTACTGTCTGTAAATCTGTATTTTTAGTAAGCATTTTGACTGGCTTTTGAGGTCTGGCTAGTTTGAGAAAGCTACAAAATGAAGTTTATCCTTACAGTAATGTTATAAGAGAAGTAGAATTCTTTCCTTTTTACACAGGGCATGTTGAAGATTGAGAGGTTTGCAAAGCGGTTAATCCAGGGCTGTGCCTTTCTGAGTGTGAACAGCATGGTGCTTGCAGGCATCTGGCCAGTGTCCATTTCTTAAGCACTGCTCTATAATGCTGCTCCCAGGGTGATCATGATGAAGTTGATGGTATTATTTTCTCTCATCTCCAAAGATGTATGTGCTAGACATTATTCTGAGTGTTTTATTATACATTAAATCTTTTAATCTTTGCAGTATTACTCGAGGTAGCAGTGGGTCATCCTCATTTTATAGAAGGGAAAAGTGAGAGGTTAAATAATTTGCCTAAAATCACTCAGTTATTTAAGTGACACAATCAGACTTTGAGCTCATGTAGTCCTGTTTATACTGTGACTTTGCCTCCTGGTTCAAATTATACACACTTTCAAAATTGTGCCTCTAAGAATATGCTGCAGTCACTAGGCACATACGACTATTTAAGTTTAAATTAATTATAATTAAATACAATTTAAAATTCAATTCCTCAGTTACACTAACCATTTCAGTGATCACACTCTTTTGATTATCAGTAGTCATAGATTCTTCACAATCACTACCAATCAATAGTCATGCAGGCCTGGTGGCTAGTGTATTACACAGGGTAGATTAGAGAACATTTTCATCATGGTAGAAAGTTCTGTTGAGCAGTGCTGCTCTAAATAATTTAGACTTCCACTGAAATCAAGATTGACTAGAAAATGGAATAGCTGAGCCATATGATTTGCTTCTTAGAGCATAGTTGGTGTTATAACAAAATGCAGCCCCAAGTCTAAATGGTTTTGCACAATTCAAATTTTTAGTTCTGTTAAGCAAGGGGCATGCTGTCTGGGCAGTTTCCCTCCACGCACTGATGTAGGATCCTGTGCTCTTTCCCTCTAATGATCCTCTCTCTCTAGTTTATGCCTTCTAACGCCACTGCTTGTTTCAAGCTGTCCAGTGGGAGCAAGTGTGGAGGTAGTGTGTGGTTTTTATGAAAGTGGACCTTATTTCCTTCTGTTGAATTCACCCCTGTGGCCAGACCTGACTGCAAGGTTGTCTTAGTATCTTGTTGAGAGTAAAGCGGAAATGTGTTTGCTGGACACGGGGCCGCCTGTGCCCAGAGTCCTTCCTTGGTTTACCCTGGGGCGTCAGCTAAGCAGCCATCCTAGCAGCAGCCCGGAGCTGGACCCGGGGTGCACTGAGGTTTTTTTCCCGTCTGGTTCCTGCCGGCTCATATGTGATGCTGAATGTGGCCTTGATTGCCATGGAAGCCTTATTTTTCCTAAGTTCTTGGTCTATTTTATTTTAGGGGAGAAAGAATTCTGTTAACTTTCACTTTTGTTTTGCTTTTCTGAAGCTCATAGCCAAGCGTGTATTTACAAGTATAGTATGGTGCATGGTGTAGAATCCTAGGAAAGCCTGAAGACTGTATGATTGCATTCCAATATTCTCATCTACTCGGTTTATTCCTTAATCTCTTTTTTTATCCTGATTTTTATGTTATATTTTCCCATCTTATGTGTTTGAATTTATATTGTGTAAAATCTCAACTTGTATGATATCATAAGATAAATAAACACTCTTATTGTATTAAAATGCATATGTTCAAACCGTTGTTAGGTTTTCATTTATAGTCAAAATCATATTTTCTCTCACTTTCTTCATGTGAAATTATAATACCATGGAAAATCACAGGATGAGAACTGATGTTCCATCATCTGGATTTTCACACTCTGTGACCAATTGCCAATTTGCTTTAGGTCTTGATTTTTTAAGATAATTTTAAAAAATGGATAAAGCTAAAAAGGGTAGTCCATTTGACTACCCTCAACCCAGCCAGACCAGTCTTTATCCTGCATTTAAGACCCTGTACCCTGTGCTCCCAAACATATTGAAGATTTGCTAACCAAATGGTTTGATCCAAAAATGAATTTTATTGTGGGTGTTAGCAGTAACCTAACATCTCAAACTATGATCAGCTTCTTAGGCAGTTTCTTTGAGCCTCACATTTTGTTCCCTGTCTTGTTGAATCTAGTGATTGAGCATGGTATGACCATCAGTATCTATTTGTTGAATAAATGAATGAATGAATCCAATTAAAAAGGACAAATAATTGAGAAACTATCATAGTAGTCCAGGTGTGAGAGGAAGGTGGTAGCAATAGAAGGATGGAAATGTCAGACACAGTTCCCCGTGCAAGAAAGGACCAGAAGGAAGGGGCTTGTGCTGATTAAAAGTATACTGTGGGCCCTCCCTGGTGGCGCAGCGGGTTGGAGCGCTGCACTAACAAACTAGAGCCACTTCCGCATGGGTTCGATCCCCGCCTGCCCCGGAGGTGACCACGTGGCGTGGCGGACCTCTCCTGGCCCTCCCGCTGCTCCCCTCAGCAGTGTACTTCGTTGATCTGCCTGTTCTGCTCCCCACTCTGTCTCTGGTGAATCCTCTCGCCCTCCGCATCTCTGGCCTGTACCCCAGATCTGTATGAATAAAAAAAAAAAATAAAAAAAAAAATAAAAAAAGTATACTGTGTACATGGGCGAATTGGTGGTGGGAACTCCACAGGGATTACAACTGAGATGAAAATATGAACAAAATGAAGAAGGATGTAAAAATAAATAAATAGAAAAAAGTATACGGTGCATTAGACCACATTAGACCACACTGAGAAAACAGATGTCTTAGTGATGAGAAGCTTGAGGTCCTGAGATGTTAAGCCATCTGCTCCAGGCTACTCAGCAATATTATATTGATATTATTTAAAAAAATCTTTTTCTTTTCTTTACTACCAAACAGCTTTCCCATCCATCAATGCCTGTGTAAATTTGCTTCAGTTTTCTAGTAGGTTTCAATGAATTCAAATCCAGGTGTTTTTGAATTAAAGGCATCTTTGAAGGCAGCTTTACATGAGAGGTCCAGAGCTTATAGTGGGCGGTGGAAGATAGGGATTAAAAAGTGATTAATGTGAAGAACTGAAGACTGTTATTTTCCCCATTTGCTAAATGTAAATGTATTGAGGGGCCAGATAATAGCAGGGGGCTTTGGTATTCTCTTAAGAAATACTAATGGTAGGTAACAATGGGGTAGCTATCGTTAGAAGATACACTCATGGGTGTTTGCGGCACTTTCATCCTCCTGTGCAGTTATTATTCTGACTCAAATCTTGTTTCATTGTGTTTCAAACCTTAGGTAATATTTCACGATGCCAGGGCGTTCCGGTTCAAATTCAGGTTCAACTGGTTTCATATCATTCAGCGGTGTAGAATCTGCTCTCTCCTCCTTAAGAAACTTCCAGTCCTGCATCAGCTCTGGAATGGATACCGCTTCTAGTGTTGCTTTGGATCTTGTGGAAACTCAGAGTAAGTAGTAATTAGAACTCACTGTATGTCTACTTTGATGGAATCCTGGGTGGTGCACTGCTCTAGCAAGATACTGTTCACCACGTAAGGAACCTTGGAGTGATCACTTATTCCCAATAGACATCTGGTTACATACCATTGAGGAATGTCCTGAGTATGAAATGAGACTGACTAAATTTACATGCCTTCACATGGTTCTGTGCCACTTGAAACCACACTGGAAATGTGTGGACTCAACCACAAAGGTTTCTCACCTCAAGGAGCATTCAGGAAAGTATGTGACATTTGCGAGGCATACCATATAAAACTGGATTATGAAAATGTTAACCCTCATTAATTTTTTACTACTATTCATTATCATCAACAATCCACAAAGTAAACTTAAAGACTATGATACAGTGATGAAGTAAAGTAGTTGCCTTTTGCTGTGAAAAGTTGTTAGTATAAAGATCATCTTCTGGAAAAAAAAATCATCTGTTAACATTTGTGACTGGTCGCATGCATAATATTATTCTTTACAGTTAATGCAGAGTTTTTGCTTTTATTTTTTCCCACATTATCATCCTTTAGACATTCCCCTTTGGCCTCTCCAAACTTCACTTTGATGTACTTAACCAACATTTTTTGATCAGAAGCTCTAGAAGCCTGTTATTTGCTTTCGTTGGACTAGAGCTGTTTTTAGTTGACATTTTATGGAGGTGAGAGAGCAATGTCATTTTTTTTGTTTTCTTTGTAAATCATTAGCTGTCAGCAACTGGGTTGTGCTATACCTTGGTCAATTTGTTTATTATTTCTGGTGTTTGAGTTTTATGGATTTATGGCTTTCTGGTGTTGGCCAAAAGTGGAAAATTTTCTAATTATTTTTCAAATGCTCTTCCTATTTCTTTTTTCCCTCTTCTTCTGGGAATCCATTTACATGTACATTAGACTGCTTCATAATATCCATGTCACTGAGACTTGGTTATTTTTCCCCAATCTTCCATTGAGATAATTTCCTCTCTGACTTCAGTTTGAATAGCTTCTGTTTGTCTCAAATTTATTAGTTTTGTTTTCCAGTGTTTAATTTGTTGTTAAATCTATTCAGTGAATTTCTAATTTCAAGTACTGTGTTTTCAGCTCTTGAAGACATAAAGAATTGAATAGAGTTTTAATTCTACCATCTGTTTCTCTTTCTGTTAGGTTCCTGTCTTCCTCTGTATTCATGAATTTATCACACATATCTATAATTGTTGTTTTAATATCTTTGTCTCTAATTCTGTTATCTTTGTCTCTTATTGCTTCTTTACAAGGTCATTGAATGCATTGTATTATTCAGTGTTTGGATTTTGTTGTCTTCCTTTAAAAAGTGTTGGGATTTGTTTTGGCAGGCAGCCAAGTAATTTATGGATTAGGCTTTCTAGGCTTGTAAAACTTTGTTAGGATGATTCTAGGATAGCTCATCTTAGGACTAATTTAGGTTTGCTACAGAATTTGACTCTTTGGGAGCCTCTGTTGCTTACTTAGAGTGGAATAGTTTGCCTCTGCAGGATGGAATTTAAGTGTCTTCCAATCCTGCGTGAATTTGGGGTGTTGTTCACTCTGTATTTCCTAGCAGTTGATCCTGAACAGATTAGGTTTCAGCATCAGATTCAAGGAGAACCCTGTGCAGATGCCTTGAGAGCTTTCGCTGCATCTTTCCCTTCCAGTGCTCTGCGTCAGTCTCCCTGAATTCCAGTCAGTGTCTCAAGGTCCTTCAAGACCATGCTGCTCTGCTTGGAAAGAGGAAGACATCAGTCACTTTTTTTTTTTTTTTTTGCAGTAATTACAACTCTACTCTGCCTGTTGTCACACTGTATGCAAGCAAGTGTTTCATATATTTTGTCCAGCTCTCTAGTTCATGGCAAGAGGGCCAGTTCCATTCCAGTTACTCATTCATGGTTGGCATTCTTCCTAATGAGTGGCCCTATATGGCTTTACCCTGCCCACCCTGACCATTTTTGATAATGATAGGTATTTGGCTTTGGAGGTAACTCTGGATAACAGTCTTAAGAAATCTCAAGCAGTAAGCTGAAGCATAAATTTCCTGAGGACGGGTCAGATTTGTTTTTTTCAGGATTTGCTTTGAAGATTCCCCAGTGTTTAAGCTATACAGTTCTAGAATTATTTGTTTAGTTTTTTTAAAGTGAGAAGTATATTTGGGTGCAAACATAGCATGTTCTGTAATTTAAAAAGAAATGCAGTGCCGTTTGTTGCAAGCTCATGCTCTGAAGCATGAAGTAGCCAAGTTTTTGTGAAGGACAAGAGAGCACATATTTTCAGCTTGGTGGGCCATGCAATCTCTTGTCGCCACTGCTGTGTGGCAGCTGTACTGCTGGGGTGCAGTGGCTGTCAGATGCAATCCCTAATGAGTGGGTGTGGCTGTATTTTTTCTCTAAATCTCTCATTTTATCATTAGCAACAGATGCTGTTAGATATTGTCTCTGAGTCCAGCCATGTTTTGCCGGACTCTGCTTTTAAGCTACAGAGGGTTAGTAGATACTTGTTAAAAGAAAGAATTATGTATCTACGTTATTTTGATTTATTTTGCAACAAATAACTCAATTTTGCATTTGTCAGAATGGGCTAAATGAGGGGAAGAAATGAGCAAATTATCTGAAGAAAGAAATGTGCTAAAAAACTTTGAGAGTCACCAGGAGCCTGCAATAATTATGAACCCCATTTGATGCACATTTTAGCTACTATCAGGAGTCAGAATGATAAGAGAGTCAGCAGATACTTATGCAATATCTGATGTGTGTAAACTTTGGTACTAGTCTTAAAGAGAACACAGCCAAGTGTGAAGTACTTCCTCCTTTCATACACTGACAGTCTTAATGGGAGGACTAACACTAAAATACCAGAATAATGGGGAAAGATGTTAAGAGACTGCAAATAAAATAGCTGCTGGACTCACTAGAAAAGTCATAACAGCTCTCAAACTCATAATGCTGAGCGCCCACTTTTCAAAATTCACATTTTTTCTTTCAAACTCTCATTTTAGTATTGGCAGCACATAGTGCTGTCTTTGAAATGACAGTCCCACTTTGTTCATTTTCAAGAATATGTCTGGTAGTTGCCAAGTCTGAATAGCCATTAAAAAGTGGATTCTATGAGAAAAACAGTTCGTTTAGTCTACAGCTCAAACAGGATGGAATTTAAGTGTCTTCCAATCCTGTGTGAATTTGGGGCGTTGTTCACTCCTCATCTCCTAGCAGCTTTTCGACTATTACAGGACTTTTCGAGACAACTGGCATTCTTTGGTAAGCAGCAGAGGTGTTTTATGAATGCTATGGTTTCATTGTCTGATGTTAAAAAGGCCTGTACTCAGTGATTTAATAAATTGTACTATACATCACATTCTTTTTTTTTTTTTTTTTAAGATTTATGCATACAGAACTGGGTACAGGCCAGAGGTGCAGGGGCATTGAGTGGCTTCACCAGAGACAGAGTTGGGGGCAGAACAGGCAGATTGATGAAGTACACTGCTGAGGGGAGCAGTGGGCAAGACAGAAGAGGTCTGCTGTACCATATGGATCACACCCAGGGCAGGGATTGAACTCACACCCAAGTGGCTGCAGCCAGCTTACAGTGTTGCGCTTCAATCTGTGCTACAGAGAGGGCAGCTTGCCACAAATTTAAGGTACCTTCTGATGAGAAACTACTAGAAAAGGGTTAGGCAGGTCTCAGTGTGTTGGGGCAGAAGGAAATATCACACCAGGGAGCACAAGCCACTTCCCTGTGTGCTTCTTCCAAGTTTCTCTTCTGTCGCTCTGTGTCTCTCCTCCAAATCTCTTTCTGCTGTACCAGGGTGTGAGTTGGACTGCAGAAACAAGAGAGACATTCCTGCCTGCCTTCCATGTTGTTTAAATCCCCCTAACCGCTCAGCTTTGCTCCTGTTCCCCGTAGCTCCCCACTCAGTCCAGTTCATGGCACATTGGGGCTTGTAGTCTAGGCAACTGCATCTAAGTGGGGTGGGGAAATGGTGCTTTCCCTTCACAGAGGTTGTGATCTATAGCGGAATGAAGGGTTAGAAGTAGGGCCTGTCATGTGAGAGGGGAACAAAGAAAGATGAATTTGGAAGTCTGAGTGAGGTTTCAAGTTTGAGCTCAGTCATTAATTTATCAAATATATTAGCCAAAGCTGCAAAGGTTAATAAAGTGTTAATAGTCTAGTGGCTCCATCATTAAGACATATTGTTGTTCCATCAGTAAGAGACCACTGCATTTTCCAGGGAGTTAGGATTTCAGCACTGAGGGGTTTATCATTGAGGAAGAATAGTGTGAGAGCTGGTATTAGAAAGAGCCCTCTTGGACTGCTGAAGAGCTGTGGCGCAGGTAGAGCTCCAGGGGCTAAGGAGAAGTTAATTTTAATAGCTCGGCCCTCCCTGGTGGCACAGCCCGTTAAAGCACAGCAGTACAAGCTGGCCACAGTGCTTCAGTATGAGTTTGACCCCCGCCCTAGAGGTGACCCACATGGTATGGCAGACCTCTCCTGGCCTGCCCGCTGCTCCCTCAGCAGTGTACGTCGTCACTCGGCCTGTTCTGCTCCCCCACTCTGTCCCTGGTGGATCCTCTCATGGCCCCACACCTCTGGCCTGTACCCCAGTTCTGTATGTTGGAATAAATCTTAAAAAAAAAAAAAAAAGAAAAAAGAAAATTTTAATAGCTCAGGGAAAAAAGAAAGTTCAACAAAGTTCTTAGAGTTGAGATGAAGGGGATTTGATTCCTCTGCTGTGCCTCTGATGTTATTCCACATTGTAACATAGGAGGTGACTTTCACACAACATGCCTGTTGTTACCTCACCTCTTAACTTCTGCAAGCTCTGTAACCTCTTCTTTGATTTCTCTTTTGAAAAGGCATTCTTGTGGGAACTAAAGGATGTCATGCTTGCAAATTCTATAGAGCAGTGCAAGAGTTAGTACGCAGGAAGAGTTGTCCATTACTGTTTCAGTCATTTGGTTTGCATGTGAATTGATGGTTTTGTTGGAGAGCAGTGGATGGACTGAAGAAGTTAAAGTATAAAAGAGGAAGTTGAAAAGTTGAGGGGCCTTCAGAGTGGAATTACTCCTTTACTTCGTAGCCTTGTAAGACTGGGCCAACTTTCTGTTGACCTGGGCTGCCTGACTTCATCACAAATTTCAGTAAGCTTTGATAAAACATGATACAGAGTTGTATCATTTTCCCACTTCGGATGGCTGTTCTCCTCTGCCTATTTTGCAAAATTACTGGTAAAGGAATTTTGGCTCTCAGCAACCTGTGGGTGTGATGCGTTGTGTTGTCTGTTTTGGGGCCTTCCTACACCAGCTGGCGGGGCCCCGCCTGCATCTCTAGCTCAGTCCCTCTCCTTGCGCTGGCCTGTGATACAGGGAGGCTGAGCCAGCCAGCGCCTGCCAGCATGTATTCATTTTTTCTTGATTTGTTGGTATTCTCGTTTCGCCTTCTTTATTTGATCCAAATGAGTATTGACATCTATTACATTCAGAGATTTTTCAGACTTTAAACATTTATTTTGTACTATTTTCTTCCTTATGCAGGATGCACTGACTTAATTAACAAAATTATATTGCTGTTTATATCATTTTCAGCACCCTTCATGTTTAGTCCAATAAATCTGAACAATGGTCCTTCCTTAATACATTAGCTATCTTCTTAATGTGGCCCCGACTTCATTCCTCCAAGCCAGGGCGTGTCCAGGGCTGGATTTCTGAGGTTTGGTTAAAGCTCTGTAGCTCTGTGGAAAGTCATTTGCTTGCCTTTCTTTTTTTTTTTTTTTTTTATCAGATTCTTGCTGATTATTTGTGAGGAACATTTGGAAGAAAAGAACAATGTACTTTACATTGCCCAACAGTCCAATCGATGAGAAAAGCTTTTGGCGAGCTTTTCCATTTTCCTCTGTATATGGATGTTCTTTCAGTGACTCCATGGAACCATAAGGCAAAGAGAACTCAGGTCAGGAAGGTAGCTGACTTCTGTTGAACTATGCCAGGTATAGAGAGGACAATAGCGCTAAAGAGAATCTGGCTGAATTATCACTCACCTACTACGAGGAAAGCCCTGTGCAGTTTTGACATGCCATGTCAAACCGCTCACCTTGCTCTGTCCATTTCAGGACTACGCACTGCCCTGACAGGAAAGGAAGTTCCTTTCCTGTCAGGCGGCGGTGGCAGACGGCTCTCTCCACGCAGCCAGCTGCAGTTCTGACCATACTCTTGATATAGTGAGTTGACTAAACAACGGTCTGTCCTTTCATGTGTCCAGACTTTGTATTCTGTCTAAGAATGATCACTCTTTTTCTTAACATCGTCCCTACCCACGCAGAGAACAGCTTTTACTTTGTGACTCTTCTGATTGAAGGATGAGTTCATCAGAGCTAAAAATTATGTGATTATGGATGGTTGTGGTTCAGTTATTCTTAGTTGAGTTTGTAATTCCAAATCTAGGTACTTTGGGGATGATATTTTAGTCTTAGTCCTAATATAAAGCATCCTTAAATCTAAAGATTTGGTGAATATAGACAAAGTTAAGAGAAAATTATAATCATTGATAATCTCCCTCAGTTACCTTATTTTATGAAAAAGGAATAATTATTTTACTTAGTTTTCTGTGTCAGAAGTGTTTTTAAATTACTTGAATGACTTGATGTGGTGGCATAATCAGCCTGAAGTACTCAAGAAGTATTTTCTTTTCTTCTTTTAAAAAAGATTTATTTATTTATTCATACAGAACTGGAGTACAGGCCAGAGATGGGGAGGGTGAGAGGGCCCACCAGAGACAGAGTGGGGAGCAGAACAGGCAGATCGATGAAGTACACTGCTGAGGGGAGCAGGGCGGGTCAGGAGAGGTCTGCTTCGCCATGTGGTCACCTCCAGGACAGGCGGGAATCGAACTCATGTGGAAGTGGCTTAAGCTTCTTAGTGCTGTGCTTTAACCCACTGTGCCACCAGGGAGGGCCCTCTTTTCTTTTTTTTAACATAGTTTGTTTATATCTATTCTATATCATTTCTCATTTTTGAGCAGTGTTTGCTTCTCCTGTCTGGTGGAGCCACAAGCAAATGGCCACCAGCTCCCCCTGCACAGCACGGCGCCATCACCACAGGTCCCTTGTGTTCCTTCCTCCCCCGTTTTGATCATCTCCTCCTCCTCCCCTGCAGAATGTCTCAGATTTATCGTTGCCAGTTAATTTTTTAAATTTATTGTTACTGTTTTTTTCCCTGATCCCTTATTTGGTTCCTCTATATTCCACCTATAAGTGAAACCACCTGATAGTTTTCCTTTTTCTACTCAAGAAGTATTTGCTTTGGAACATCCACATTCTGGATTTTTGTTACGCTGTAATGTGTTTCTCTAGCCGGAGAACTGCCTCACACCGGCCAGTGCTCTAGTTAATTGGGAAGGTTACTTTTTGGCCTTGCTCCTATACTTTATTCCATAATTAGGTTATTGAGTAGAGCAGTAAATTAGAAGTAGGTGATTATAGTGGTAGCAATCACTATAACAATAAGAATAATAATAACCATGAAAAGCCAATATATTATATAGATTTTAACGGGTGCCAGTTACAAAAGCAAAATATTAGAACTTAAATGAAGACTGTTGAAAATACCTACTAATTATATTATCCATCGTGCTAAAAGTAAAAGACATATAAGGGAACAGAAAAAATTCAGCTTGCTAGGAAAACTCACTTATTTGGCCAGTATCTTGATGTTTCCCAGGGATAAGAAATCCCCACTATTTTTCCTGTACTACTCACAGAGCTGCTGGCTACCCAAAGTGCAGGGTTCTCTGCAGACACCATGTGGGTCCATTACAATTCATTTCAATTCTGACTCACTCTACCTGGAATTTGTGTCAGCTGTCACAGTAAAGGGCTCATTCCTCTTAGACCCTGCCCTCTGCAGCCCCCATCCTCCCCCGCCCCCTCCCGCGTCTTCTCCCAACACACCCCCTGCCATTTCTCCCATTACCTGTTTGGGTTTACTGATTTGCTAGGAAGACAGTATATTTGCTGAATTACTAGTTAGTGTAAAAGGATACAACTCAGGAACAACCAGATGAAAACTACATTTGGGCAGGGTGTGGAAGGGGGGCGTTCATGTCCTGTCCAGGTGTTCACGGGACACTCCCACATGTTCACCAACCCGAAAGCTCTCCAAATCTGTGCTTTAGGGATTTTTATGAAGGCTCATTTCATAGACACCATTAGTGAAACCCTTGGCCAATGGCTGTTGCCCACGGGGATTGAATGTGTCAACTCCCTAACCACATGTTGTTCTCCAGGCAACTGCTCCCCCCTTTAAGCCTCCTTCTTCCTAGCAGTGACTCAGAGCCAGCCAGCAGTCATCTCATTAGCAGATGAAAAGATGTTTGTTGCTTTGATGATTTAGGGGCAGACACGGAATCATGCACCTTTTGCATTTATATCGAATTTTTGTTTGTTGTGCTCAGTCTTCCCTTTGAACTGGGCCACCTCAGGGAGACCTCAGGCACTACCTGGTATTTTGCAAGCCTGGGACTCACTTAATGCTCATCAGATGTTGAATGTATATAAACATGTTGAATGTATATAAACAAGTTAGTAAACGACTTTAAAGACTATCGCTTTATGCAGATCGAATTGGTGTCTTGAGACCAGTTTCCCATGGGGAGGGGCATCCCCTCCACATAAAACTACTCTCTGGACACCAGCAGGGTGTCTTACAATTTAACTCAGTGCAACTCAGTTCTGACACTGTCTACCCAGATATAACATCACATTCCAAAGCCCATGGGCTCAGTCTCCCAAGGCTGCTCTCCACTTCAGACAAGTCTCAGCCCAGGCTGTAACTGTGCTTCTGACCAATCCGCTACAGGTTCCCCTGGCTGTTTCCTCAGACTTTAATGCCGGTTCTAAGCCAGGGCTGTTTGTCCCATGCTTCTGACTGACTGGCTAAAATCATGTTTAATTTGCTAGCATGGCTCACAGAACTCAGAGAAACATTTCATTTACTTCATTACTGGTTTGTTATAAAGCGGGGACTCTGGAGCCCTCAGGTGGAAGGTGTGAACAGAGGGTGGAGAAGGGGCATGGAGCATCCTTGTCCTCTCTGGGTGCACCATTCTTCCTAGTTCTAACTGTGTTTACAACCAGGATGCTCTCTGAAGTCCTTCTTTTGGGGGGGTCTATGGACCCCTCCTCCCGTGGGCATGCTGGGATAATTCTGCTGGTGATGGACTTAATCTAGCCTCTTTTCCCTCCCCAGAGGTCGGGGATGGAATGGAAAGTTACAAATCTCTAATGGCATGGTTGTTTCTCCTGGCAACCAGTACCTCCAGGTGCTTCCAAAAATCATCTCACTCATATTATGGATGACATCTTTACATCTCTGTACACTTAGGAAGTTCCAAGGTTTTGGGGAGCTGTGAGTCAGGAACTATGGACCATATATATATATATATATATATATATA
>NW_004567110.1:10641656-10654024 GCF_000260355.1 Condylura cristata | reverse complement strand
ACTGTGAGACAGACTTAGGTTCCCATTTCTTTCGGGCAGTCCTGGGGCAAGGTACTTTCTTTTCTGTACAATACCGAGTCAAAACATTTATTTGAAGTCAGGAACTATGGACCATATATATATATATATATATATATAAGAATTATATTTCCGTCATTTGACTCACCAAATAGATATTTTCCTTCTAAATCACAATGTCACATAGATATTTGGATTCAGAATATAGAAACATTAGTTGCTTTTCAAAATTAGAAATTGAGCCCTTTTGTTCATTGATGAACCTATTTTTGGAGACTTATTTTGAACCTGGGGGTGAGTCACCTAGAAGACTTGTTAAGACATAGATTTTTGGGCCTCATCACTAAAATTCCAGCATATCTGGGATGAGTCCAATTTTGCGTTTTAACAAGATGCTGATGCTGCTGGTTCAGGGACCACACCTTGAGAAGTTTCTTCTGCGTTGGCGGGAAATGCACGCCACTAGGTGGCAGCAGAACACTTCTTATCGGGTCTCCCTGGGGCCTGACCTGTGTGTGTGGTGATTGCAGAGTTCAGGATTGTGTAGACGGTGCAGTCACCAAGTTATTGGAAGTTAGTAGCTTGGAGCCTGAATGTTCCATATGTTTTAGAAACAAGTGTTTTGACCCTACCAGACCAGAGAAATTATATTTTAAGGTCACATCATCCAGGAATAAGGAATGTCCCTCTCATTTCCACCTACTTCATTGCCAGTTACCCACAGTTTATTTTGCAGTGATAGGTGCACACTCTGTCATTCATATTTTTTTAATTTTTTCTAAGTTAGTAAGTCTTGATGTTGTTGTGGACTGTCTTTAAAACCCACTTTAAAAAAGATTTCCACATGCTGCTCATTCACATAGACCTCATGCCTTTTCTCCTTCACCAGTAGGTCAACTTTTGGACAGTTCTGGATGTTACGAAGCATGAAATGTGCTTTTCTTTCCTGTTGGCTTCCTTCGTCAGAAAGTTGAGCAGCTTCCTTTTTAAGGGCTGGGGAGAGGAAGTTTGGCTGCCTGGCTTCACCCCACCTCCCGTTACCCTGCAGTCTCACTCAGGCCGTAAATTTCCAACCCTTCCAGCACCTCCAGATTTTCTTTCTTCCACTGACTGTAGCGACCTAAAAGTTGGCATGCTTTCTCCACAGGAAGGAATGTGTGGAAATAATTGCTTGCAGTGCTCTCCTGTTTGCTAAGCTCCCCCGTTTGCATTGGGATGTCACTTTTCGAAATAGTAGATGAGTCATACTTTAGTTTTTAAAACAGAATATGGTTAGTATCTGAATACTGCCTGGATTTTTCTAGGCTCTGGAGAATAATCTTGGTGTTGATTCTACTTTTACATCTTAGGAGCAGAGGCATGGGTTAGGTTTCAATGACCTAATAGGGTATGAAAATGACTACTGCAGAAAAAACCAGAATGGAAGCCAATCAGATTTTAAAATTAGACTTAGCACTTTATCATATATCTTTATCACTGAAATGAATTTAGACCAGTCTCATGCTAGGCAAAGATGACAGCTAATGCCAGAAGTAGAACAGGCTTTTGGATCCTTTATGAAAAATCAGTTTTCTTTTTTAAAAGCGGTGGAATTTGGTCCCAAGATAAGTGGTAATTAGGTGATTAACTGTTGAAGGTGATAAAGTGTTGAAACCAACTTGCTGATTCTAGAAAAGATTATTCATTACCAAGACCTCTTTTTCTCACCTCTTTCTGTTCCTTACCCGTGAAGTGGAATGCTTGTGTTTGTGTAAATGTAAAGTGTTATTAACACGTGGCCTCCCTGTTCTGTCCAATGAACATATAGCCCAAGCGACACTCAGCCCCTTCCACCGGCACCCCCTCCCGCCCCATAGCAACTTGAAGTGTCTGCTGTCCTCCTACGAAAGGTGAGGAGGGAGAGGAGATTGTGATTTTAGCAACGTTTTATTTAATCGAATATAGCTAAAATATTATCTTAGCATGTAATCAGTGTAAACGTTCTTAATGAGGGTATTTTTTTTTGTACTACATTCATTTTTTTTTTTAAGATTTATTTTATTTGTACATACAGAACTGGGGTACAGGCCAGAGGCTCAGGGGTGGCGAGAGGCTTTACCAGAGACAGAGTGGGGAGCAGAACAGGCAGATGGATGAAGGACACTGCTGAGGGGAGCAGCGGGCGGGCAGGAGAGGTCTGCCACGCCATGTGGATCTCCTCCGGGGCAGGTGGGGATCGAACTCATGCAGGAGCAGCTTTTTAGCTTCTCAGTGCTGTGCTTTAACCCGCTTTGCCACCAGGGAGGGCCCTACGTTCATTATTTTAACAGTCCATCACAGCCCGAATCGGTATATCTCACATGCTTCAGAACCATGTGGGGTAATGACTGCCACAGGGTCGGTAGCCGTGAGCACTTTGGCTGCTTCCCTGAACTATGGGAGGAAGGCCGGCACCCGAACGTCATTCAGGTCAAATCTGCAGTTCTTTAGTTGGCAGACCAGGTAATGATACCTTATCACTTTACTTCCTTTCTGTACTTGTCGCACACTCCTGTGACAGTTGTGATTGGGATTTTCGGTTTTCCCCAAAATTGTTGAATCAGTTTAAAATGACTGCTGGGGCTCCCGTTACAGTTTGCTTCTGTTTGAACTGACATACTAATTTGACCTACTCCGCTAAGGTACTTTCCTACTTGGTAGTGCATGTGGTAAATTAGTTTCTTATGGTATTGGGCAAGCCAGAGAGGTTAAGCCTCTTCACTTCAGCAGCCAGAATACTCTAGTTGCTGTAAACACTCGGGCTTGTCAGCAGTTGACCTTGGAAATACTAATTTCCTTGTCCCTGGGTGCTGCCTCCAGCACTGGCTATCGCAGTGGGTGGGCATTAGGAGCCCTGAGAGGGGGTTGGAGGCCCTGGGCGGGGGCTGCTGCAGATGTGCCTCTTGCTTCACTTTTCCATGTGACCAAATTGCAAGAGGCACGTTGTTTGCATGAATTTCTTTGAAGGCCCTTTAGAGTCAGAAGCTTTTGCTAGACAGCCCGAGGGGAAGCTCCAGTTTACCTTCAGGTTTACCCTTCCCCTTCATTCTAGCACAGCCGCCTTCATGATTGCATTACTGTTGCATGAGATTTCTTAAACTGTTTGAAAGGAAACCTGGAAAACCTCATTTTTCTTTTTTTTTTTTTTTAAGATTCATCTATTTGTGCACACCAGAACTGGGCAACAGGTTAGAAGTGCAAGAGGTGAGAGGATTCACCAGAGACAGAGTGGGGAGTAAAACAGGAAGATCAACTGAAGTCCACTGCTGAGGGGAGCAGCGGGAGAGACAGGAGAGGTCTGCTGCGTGCCTTGAGGGTCAGCTCCCTGGCAGGGCTCAAACTCATGCTGCAGTGGCTGTAGTTAGCCTCAGTGCTGTGCTTTAACCTGTTGTGCCACCAAGGAGGGTCCGAAAACCTTTCTTCAAGCCCGTTGATTGAATAAGTGAAGAGAAAAATCAAGAGTTACACCTTACACGTGTGAGGAGTTACAGGCAACATTCAGTGCACGGGGAGAAGGCAGTAGAGTTAAGGTCTCCAAACTGACTAGTAGCAGTGGTGGCTTCTACTGTGAGACAGACTTAGGTTCCCATTTCTTTCGGGCAGTCCTGGGGCAAGGTACTTTCTTTTCTGTACAATACCGAGTCAAAACATTTATTTGAGTTCAGTTCTTTTCACTAGTTTAGATAATCGTTAGCACCGTATGTTGACCAATCACCAGTTATTTTTGGGTTCATACACTCCAGAAGCTAATAATTTAGTTAGCAGATAACACACACACACATACACACAGGTAAGGTGAACATAATAGTAAACGATTTGCCACTTGTGATTACAAGTTTATCGACCCCATTCACAGCTTTTTATATCATGACCCGACACCCTGCTTTGGAGCGAGTGGGCACACATCTTTCATCGCTGTGCTTACCAGCAACTTGATGACAGCAGACCCACAGATTTTTGTGCGCCTGCCATGCTCTAAATGCCTAGTGGTGGGTATTTCTTCACTTCCTTGCTAGAGTAATGCTGTCCTGCAGGGCGGGGACGTCTTACTGTTTTGTACATGAGGATACTGAGAAGTTGGCCATGGGTTGCCCACATCGCTACCTATTTCAGATTGGAAATACAAATTTAATTATTTACTCCTTGTCCCATTTTAGCGATTGTCCTTGTGTGACTCTCCCTTTTCGGTGGCAGTAAGCTGACACGTGTCCTCTTATTTCCCCTGTATTGGCCTGCACCAGTGTTCATTTTCAAGACAATGCTTTGGTTTAGTCTTTGTACCTGAACATGAATGCTCCTCATTCAAATAATTTTGAGTGTCCATTCTAAGCTAATTCCTATCACTGACTTATAAGGTCCCCTTCCTGGGCTCAAGGGGGGCCCAGAGGTGGGAATGGGATGGCGGTAGGGACTTCAACATTACTTATAAATCTTTTTTTATATATATAATTTTTTTAAAATTTATTTATTTATTTGTACAGAACTGGGGTACAGGCCAGAGATGTGGAGGGTGAGAGGATTCACCAGAGACAGAGCAGGGAGCAGAATAGGCAGATTGACGAAGTACACTGCTGAGGGGAGCAGCGAGCGGGTCAGGAGAGGTCTGCCTCGCCATGTGGTCGCCTCCGGGGCAGGGGCAAGCGGGGATCGAACTCATGCGGAAGTGGCTTAAGCTTCTTAGTGCTGTGCTTTAACCTGCTGCGCCACCAGGGAGGGCCCTACTTATAAATCTTGATTATGTGAATTGCCTTCGTAGATCCTTCCTGCTTGATCATGTTTCTGGCCATGACCAAAGCAGCTGGCATTTACTCTCTGGAAAATGGTAACTATTAATTTCTGTGCCCATTTGAAATTGCTGAGCACAGTTAACAAGAATTCCATGAGCTCACCAGCTACACCCTTACACTTTATATACTCTAGTCATTGAAACTGGCTCCTTCTGTGAGTATATGCCCAGTCAGTTTTCCTTGTTTTTCTTCACATGACTTCCTCTCCCTAGAATGCTGTCTTCCTGTCAGTTGCTCAGAGGGCACTCACTCATCTTTCAAATCCAAGCTTACGCACCATCTTCCTTTCTGCAGTCACTCTTCTGTCTCTTCTTGGGTGCCTCTGTGTTGACTCTGCATTCATCCTTGAAAACAATAAGCCACTTCTTTGCATTTAATTGTTTATCCAGTTTACATTCCCGCCACTGGATCTGAGGGTTGAAAAAGTTGGTTCGTAATGTCCTATTTCCCAAACAAGTTTTGCTGTAATGAAATTTATTTCAGTAGCTCAGTGTTTATCACCTTAAGTTTGAAGTTAATCAGTCCCTCTGAATTTCATTACCTCTTTTGTTTTGTAACTATAAATATATGAATTTAGTGAGCATACATACATATGTTAGTGGATGTCTTAGCATTTTCTTTATATACGCTCGTGTCTTATAGGAATAGAGATGATTTTATTTATTTATTTATTTATTTTAAAGATTTATTTATTTGTGCATACAGAACTGGGGTACAGGCGAGAGGCTCAGGGGCAGTGAGAGGGTTCACCAGGGACAGAGTGGGGAGCAGAACAGGCAGATCGAGGAAGCACACTGCTGAGGGAGCAGTGAGTGGGCGGGTCAGGAGAGGTCTGCCTCGCCATGTGGTCACCTCCGGGACAGGCGGGAATCAAACTCATGCGGAAGCGACTTTTTAGATTCTCAATGCTGTGCTTTAACCTGCTGCGCCACCAGGGAGGGCCAGAGATGATTTTATTTTTTCCTTTCTGATATGGCTGCCTTTTATTTGTTCTTCTTGCGTGGCTAGAACCTGCACTACAGTGTTAAATTGAAGTGGAAGGAAGGGACACGCTTATCTTGCTCCTGGTCTCCGGGCAGAAGCACCCAGTCTTTCATCATAAAGTGCAGTGTGTGTTGGAAATGCCCTTCCTCCTGAAATGCCCTTAAAGCACCCTCGGGTGAGGAGACAGCATTGTGTTCACTGTATGGAGAAATGCTTGAAGCAGTTTCACCTAGTATCACACAATGCATATTCAAAGCTACATATTGAGCCGGGAGCCAACAACTGGTGAGCTGCCCAGCACCCAAATAAGCTGACAGATTAAAGCTTTAAAGGTGCTGAGAGAGAAAGCTGTTTGTATTTGCAGGAATCCAGGGAGCACGAGGGAGGTAGTGTCCGTTCCAGCTGAGGGCTTTTAGGAGCCACTCACACAGGCGATGGTGGAAAAAAGCAGCTTAGGTGTTCCCTGGAGAGTGGGAGAGGGTGTGTCTGAGGCAGTCAAAGGCGAGATCAGTGCAGGGACGAGCTTGATGTTTGGTCCTGCTTGAAAGCCAGCACGTTTTTGGGATGAAGCTAACAGGTTTCATGGACCCTGTTAGAAGGCAGGAGACGTGTGGGTCAGAGACAGAGGCTGTCCTTGCTGCACACAGGCCATGTTTCATCTTCCTATAGGTTACCTGTTGCCCCCCACACCCTGTCCTTGGGGTGATGGAAGAGCCCAGGGCCATATCACAGTGGGTTTGTGTCACTGCTGAGGAACAAGCTCGGGGACCCAGCTGTTTATTGGGGCCAGTCACCCTGCCTTACTCTGGACTTAGAGGAAGGTGAGATTTCTACTATGCTGCCCTCTGGTCTGAAGGGCGACATTCTCTTCTCTCTGCCCACCAAAGCTTTGTTCATACACAAACTTCTTTGAAGAGTCTGGGACAGAGGGCAGGTGGTGCTTTTGCAGGATGCGCAGAGATGTGTGTGACCCAGAAAGAAGTTTCCTAGCAGCTGGCGGAGGCGGGGAAGGGCAGATCCACGCCCGTGTGGGCCTTTCTGAGATTTTGCTCACCACATGGTAGAGTGTCGGCATTTACGTCAGGATGCTCCAGCGCATCCTGCAACGTCCAGGCCCTGGTTGCTGCTCAGTGGCTCTCCTCTTTCCTTTTTTGCTGGCTGGGCAGCTTAGGCCTCTGGTTGGCTATTTAGGACTTAGTGCCACTCGTTATTAACACGGTGACTTTAAGTTTTGGTTTAAAATGGGGTATGTGAGTTTCAAGCTGTGGGCCAAAACACCTCTCCCTATTACCCCTTTATTTAAGGTTGACTGGAGCGCTAAGTACTGGGCGTGAAATGCCTCCACTCTGCGTGCACCATAGCACTTGCATGTCATTCATTGGTCATTTACTGCTTTGGATCCTTTAGAGCTCGCGGCTCAGAATTAGTACTGTACAAAGAGCCAGGAGTTAAACTGCAGCGACCTTGTCTGCTGAGCTGTGTGAGTGTGATTCAGTTCACTTGAGCTGCCTTTTCCTCCGATATGAAACGTGGGCACGCCTGTTTTCCATGGCCGCTTCCAGCTCGGACTAGCTGATGCGCTGTGTGCGACAGGGCTGACCGCTCACCGGGACTGGGCAGGCAGCAAGTGCTTATTTTGGTTGTAAAGAAAATGAGTGGGAAACCTTTTCAGGTGTCTCTCTAGCTGGTGGCACAGAGAGTGACGCTGTGAATGTGTTTTGAGGGACACCCTGTGCCTTGTGTGTCCAGGGAGGGGAGGGGCGGACGTTATCTTCTTAATAGGAAAAACCGTGCCACTTAGGATAGGGTTGAAGGAGCAGAAATGTGTTCTAGTTTTAGAAAAATTAGTGTGGGATTTAATTTCAAGCAAAAAACATCGGTGCTCCTGTGGGACAGACTAAAATAGACATTTAAACCAGTTAACAAAGAAAGCTTATGTAATGTGACCCCCATCCCCCAAGATACAGTTTTTCTTAGTGCTTTCTGTTCTCTTGAAATGGAGCCTTCCAGAATTCCTAGGTAGTTTTGAAGTTGGTTGAGCTGAATGAACGACCTTGTAGCTACCCTTTGTTCTCTCTGCGCTAAGTTTATGAGGACATTGGGATCTTGGCTGGTATGTAACAATATTGAAATGGGTAGTGTCTCTTTGCAACTTGTTTCTAATTTTATAATTCCCAAGGTACACTGTGTGCAGCCCTTGAGGTACTTAATAATCGGGAAGCAGAATACAAATCGTTCCTACAAGGAGCCCAACCAAATCCCTGTAATACCGAGAAACTGTCTCCTAGCCCAGGCTGCTGTCAGAGACGGCTTTGCGGGTCTAACAGGTGCTTCTGATGTTCGCTTTTCTGGCTCACTGCAGCTTCTAGTCATTCAGTTAGCCTTCACGTATTTCACAAACACTTGCAGCTCCATTCCCGTGACACCATTTTTGCTTCTTTACTGTCCTTAGTCATGAGGGCTGGGGGAAACCTCTCAAAATGTAACCCAAATCCTGTCTCTAGCCTTTAATGTACTAACAGCACAGGTGGAGCAAATGCCCGTGGTGTGAACATATAGATCTTGTTCTATAGTTAATGTTTTTGTTGGTGTCAGTGAAGTAGCAAGGGAACAGGTTTCTCAGAAGAAACTTGATTTGTCAAAATGTGATTTTTATCTGTTAGAGTTTAACAGTTCACTAAGTTGACATCTCTTTCATCAGGAATACATTTTAACTGTAGATCTGGAAAGTAAATGAGAATTAAGAATCAGGACATTGGGCCCTCCCTGGTGGCGCAGCGAGTTTAAGCACAGCACTAAGAAGCTTAAGCCACTTCTGCATGAGTTCTATTCCCGCCTGCCCTGGAGGTGACCCATATGGTGAGGCAGACCTCTCCTGACCTGCCCGCTGCTCCCCTCAGCAGTGTACTTCATTGATTTGCCTGTTCTGCTGCCCACTCCGTCTCTGGTGAATTCTCTCACCCTCCACATCTCTGGCCTGTACCCCATTTCTATATGAATAAATAAATAAATCTTTTTTTTATTATTTAAAAAATTTTTTGTAATAGTTTATTTTTACATTTTTTTTCCATCTCAATTGTAATCCCCACGGGTTTCCCATCACCAAGTCACCAATGTGCTATCACCATAATCCCGTGCACTTCCCTCCCTCCCCGTTTTTGATTCGATTCTCCTCTCCACCCCCTCAAAATGTCACTGTATATGACTGTTCATTATTCTTGTTATTTACTCGCCTGGTCCCTTCTGCTCCTGCTATGAGTGAAAACACACGGTATTTTTCTTGTTCTGGCTTACCTCACTAAGCATGATCTTTTCCAGCTCCATCCAAGCTGCTGCAAAAGACATGTGTTTCTCTTTTTTGGTTGCTGAGTAATATTCCATTGTATATATGTACCACATCTTTCTAATCCAGTCATCTACTTTTGGGCATTTGGGCTGCTTCCATGTTTTTCCAATTGTAAATAAAGCAGCAATAAACATGGGGGTACAAGTATCTTTTTCAATCAGTGTTTTTGTGTCTTTTGGGTAGATACCTAGGAGTGGGATTGCTTTTTTAAAAAAAAATCAGAACATTGTTTTAAAATGAATAATGATGTAAATACACACACACATTTAAATTAATTAATTAAAAAATAAAATAACAGGCATTCATACCTTGCATGCATTAGAGGTAGTATTTGTCACATGCTGTGGTAGCCCTTTCCAGGGATGCCCCCTGAGAATCTCCCCATCACTATATTGGCTTGCTCTTCCTCATTTAACAGCTGGAGTTTCTTGGGGTAATTTGCTAAGAGTTACAGATGAAACCAGTAGCAGCAACGGGGTTGGCACCCAGGTTGACATGTGGCCGACTGTGTGGTCATTATTAGTGCCCATACCTCCTGTATCTCTAGCACGACATCTTCCTTAGATAGCTTTTAGTGTTCATGTACATTTTTTTTATTATTATTTTTTCTTTAGGATTATAGTTTTCAGTCAAAATGTTGGCTAGGGTTACCTAGGCCAGTTCCTTTTACCTGCTGCCCCCGCCCCACTCCCTCTTGAGTAAGATTTTGTCAATCATTTGAAATTGTTAAATTCTGTTGTCATAGGCTACATCCTACCCCAGGACCCCTTATTCCTGATGACTGCTTGGTTGTTTGGCATCCATTAAAGCTGTTATGGATTAAATTTATAGGGGTTATCCTATATTGTAGTCTGTTTGAAGATGTAGACTATTCTGAGACCTCCTGGGATATTTGCTGGTGCAGTACTGGAAGTGTTCGACCAGGAATGTCATGGAGGTCATGGTTAGGTTTATAGGTCAGCCATCAGGGTTTATGAATCTTCTGTGTTCAGAGGTCAGGAATAGCCCAAATATCAGGAGTTTCTGTTGTCATGGGTTTGGAGGTGTTAAGATTTAGAGGATTAGGGAGATCTCAAACATAAGATAAGGAGTTGAGTTACATGACTGCATCAGAACAAAGATAATTGAAGCTTAAAGTGGAATCGACACAAAAGAGCCATATTCCATATTAGGTGTACATGGTACACAGCCAACAGCAGTAACTCTGGACACTGCAGTGAGTTCAGCAGTGGAAGAAAAATGCTTAGAACTGTATATACTAGAAAGGAGAGATTCTGTGTCTTTGAAATCCTTACAGATGATGTTTCTCAAGCCGCGGTCCTCACCAGCTTACGGTAGAAACAACTGGCATATAAAATTGCCAGTTGATCAGAAGATGTGGAGCTTCTGAAAGCAGAGCCCAGGCATTTGCATTTTAAGCAAGCAGGTAATTCTGATACATCCTGAAGCTGAGACCCCCGTACCCCTGCAGTGATAGGTGAACGGCACCTTGCACAAAGTAGGTGTCTATTAAACTGAATTGCAAATCAGTTCTCATATCACCCGATTGAAGAGCCAGCTTAGCAAGTAATATTAATAAATCTATCTAAAGCTTATTGAATGCTTGTTTTGTGCAGGACTCATGTGCTAAGTGCTCATTTAATTTTTATTAAGGAGATGCTGTCATTTTATTAACAGAAGATTGATAAAGTTAAGGTTTAGAGAGTTTAAGTTGCCCCAGATTACAGAAAGTTCTTAAGTCACAGATCCAGAATTCAAAGCCAGCTGGTCTGCTCTGCTCTTAATGACTTTATGAAATCCTTGATTCGGAGGGCTCATGCATTCTCTGATTTCAGAGAGAAATCAGCCAATCTAAGAAAGAATAAGAGAATGTTAGAACCACAAGGCCATTTTGGAGCTTCAGCAACTAAAAGTTTGCTCATTCATATTTTGCTATTTGACAAGCGGTATTATAACGGCTTTCAATCTTAAGAAGAGGAGTGCATCTTAAAACAATTTTAAAATACTAAAAGTAGATATTTTGAAAAATCATTTTGGCCAAGAAAATACAGCATTTTACATAAAGCATAAAAATAAGATCACAGACTTAATAGACTCTTAGATCTGAACTCACTCTTGAAAGGTACCTACTCCAACTCCCTCTTAAAATCAGGGAACTGAGCCCCAGAAAGATGAAGTATTAGCTCAGTCTGAGCAGATTATCAAGTCTCAGTAGTCCTAATCTAGTCCAGTGCCATTTCTGCTTTCATTCTGCTCTTAAGTATCTTTGTGAAACAATTAGAAAAAATTTAACTAGAATTCTTTTAAAAATCCATCTAAATTAAAAGTTGCACAGATGTTCCTGGCAGGATGACAATTTGTAGATGAAATTAGAAGCAAACCTAGTAAATTTGGAAGGAATATTGGGTGCAGTGGCAAAAATAGATGTGAGTAAATGACTAGGAGATTTACGTAGAAACGTTTGTTTTCAAAGATTTTTGTAGAATGTGTTATTTTTGGACCCTACATTCAGTTTTGGTTTTCTAGCTTAGTAGAAGGCCTAAAGTTATACAGGAATGTAAAAATAGGAAAACAGCTGGTTGAGTTCCAGTTTTGTTGAGAACATAGATTTAAAAGCTCCTTTTTGTCTGAAAATTCTGTGAATTCGGGATGAATCACAGAGAAAAGACAATTTATAGTTCTTACTTTGGAACTTACTTTAGCGTGGTACCAGGCTTCAGAGTCACCTGGAGGTCTTGTTAAAATCCAGATGGCTGGTCTCCCCATTTTCTGACTTCGTCGGTGAAGGGCCTGAGTATTTGCATTTCTAGCAAGTTCCCAGGTCATGCTGCTGCTGCTGGCCTAGTGATCACACTTTTGAGAACCACTGGATGAGGGCAAACAAATTACAAGAAAAGACCGTCCTACTCTGGCGGGGTAATTATGGACGAGAAGCTGGTGTCTTTGATTTGATAGCTGTTACATAAACCATGTCTGTTGACTCACGTTTCCAGGCTTTCCTAGCAAAACCATAAGGACAACGTTGATAATGTTAGATAACCAGTTCTGTGCTGCTGATAATAATGATGCACATTATAGTGTTACGAAGGCCCTTCTGTGTCATTATGATAAAGTTTAATTATATTAAATGCAGCTTAAAGCATTTGGTCAAATGTGCTTTTTTGAAAATTAGGTACCAGCCTATGACGTATGTGGAGGGAAATCTCCAGTCCGTC
>NW_004567110.1:10509437-10641396 GCF_000260355.1 Condylura cristata | reverse complement strand
GCCATGTGGATCTCCTCCAGGCAGGCGGGGATCGAACTCATGCGGAGACAGCTTAAGCTTCTCAGTGCTGTGCTTTAACCCGCTCCGCCACCAGGGAGGACCAGTATTAGTGTTTTAATCTGCTTTTCCTACTGCCCAATTATAAGGATGACTTCCTTTTCCTGTGCTCATTTCCTTGGTGAAGTGTATTTCCAAATCTTGGTCCTATTTCATTTGGGCTATTTGTGTTTTTTTTTTATTAGTGTGTTTTGAGAGCTTGTTTAGATATTTAGTTTTGAACATAGTCAGAGTTACGATTTGTGAGTATTTGTGAGTATTGTCTCCCAGGACAGAAGTGTTGAATTTTTATGACATCGAGTCTGTCATTTGTTCTGTGAATATGCCTTTGGTATTGTACCTAAGAAGTCTTGGCTTAACTTTTATTCCCTGAGATTTTCTTTACAATGTATTTATGGAAATTTTATCATTTGAGGTTTTGTATTTAAGTCTGTGACCATTCTGACTAAATTTTTGTATATGGTGCAAGCTATGACATATTAAGTTAAAGATTTTTTTTTTTAATGAAACAAATAAATGACAAAAAGATTTGGTACTGTGGAGGAGGGGCCAGCGGGAAAAGGGCTGGAAAAGGAAATCACTAAGGAAGCGAATCAGTAATAGGTAGAAGGAAAAGATGTAAACCAAGGCAGCTGTGGTGGGGAAGGAGGAGGGAGCAATAATCACATGTGAAAAGCTAAGAGGGGCTTCTTCAGGCTCTTTGTCTTGCCAGGAATGAGTGAGATGTATGGAACATTTCTGATTGTTCCGTTCTCATTTTGAAGTTTCTTATAATTGTCATCCAGCAGTTTCAGAAAGTTTTTTCCACTTGGCAAAGAATTCTCTGAGACATTTCTAGGAGATTTAGTATTTATGGATTATGATTGGTACAGAAGGTAAAACAGCAATTGGGACAGGTCACCACTGGTTTAAGTCTCATGACATGAAAATAAAACAGTTATGCTATGATAAAATAAGTCATGAGAAAAAGTAATAATTACCATTATTAAAATCTTTTGAGACAGTTTATATTTGTATTTGTATTTGAACGTCAACCTTGAGATGTTGACGTTCATATACAGGGAAACATGCTGTCCCAGATGGGACAGTTACTATAAAGTTTGTAGTAAATTATGATAGATTTATTTCCCAGAACTGCTGGTGATTTCTGTTGTAGCAGATTAAGTTGCCCTTGTTTTTATGGAATCAGATATATTTTACTTCTCAAAAATAGTCAGCATAGAAGTTACCCTACCACAGCTAGGAATATAAATTACATTATTCCCTCCTTTTGTAATTATAGCCTACCCCTCTTTCCTTTACGAAATGTTTCTCAGAACAAAATACTTCTCTTTTCGACCAACATTTGCCAGGAAAGTAAGTAATAGACTTACAGTCCCTGTCCATCAGAGGTCTTACCATCTGATAAACTTTTTATCACATCTCCTTGAATTTACTTTTATAGCTTTTGATGAGTTAAGTTTCTGTTTAATTAAAGTGCACCATAGACAGGTCTTTGGTAGTCTTAGGACATGAAAATGGGTAATACCCAAAGGGTGGTGGGAATTCTTGGTTTAGTGAAGAATGTGAACTGATATGTTTAATAGACCCTACTTTTTACTCTTCCCTATTCAGCTCTCTAGCTGTATGACCTTGGCTCAAGATACGGAACTTCTCTGAGCCCGGTTTTGTCTGCTTGTTTGTTTTTCTACCAAATAGAAAATCAGAGTGTGATCTTTGCAGCATTTCTGCAAGAAGCAAATGAAATGACATGTGTACATTGCTTAGCATGGTTCCTGACACATAGCAAGCACCCAATAAATGTTAGCTAATACTTCTTGAACGAAAACTAAGAGAAGCAAGAGTGTTAAATTTATGGATCATAAAATGTAGAGTAGACTACTTGATAATTAGATGACAGTGAAGTTCAGAAAGACCTCCATGATCTGAATTGGAATGGCAGATTTTAGACACATGAAATCCTACAACATTGAGTTTTGAGTCTTAGATTGAAAAATTTCTAATATAGGAAGGGAGAAGATTGGTTTTATACTAGCTTCTGTTGAGTTTATTTATTGACAAGGTCAACCCATGATCAAATGGTATACATGGAGTCATGATCTTGTCATAGTTGTAACTGGCGAACCCAAGGCAGTGATGACTCTTATTCTGGAATCCACTTTTTAAAGGGGACACTGGTCCATGAAGCATGCTTAAATGAAGGCAGGAACTTGAAGGAACTTGATGCTCATTATTTATCTGGAAGAAACAAAGACTCACAGGGTAGGAGATTTTAATAGCCACCTTCAATAGTCCTTCAGCTCTTTGAAGGATTGTGAGGTGAAAGAATTGGCCCTGGGGGCTCCAGCATGTACCTCTTCACTGGCTCTGGAGCTGAGGATCAGGCTTCTGGTCCTGCTTGTGATCCTGAGGTAGCATCACTTAACCTCTCTGAGCATTAGTTTCCTCAACTATATAAAACACAGAGTAAAGTTGCTCTACTTGGAAGTGAGGAGATGTAAATAACAATGTGTGTGAAAGAGCAATTCAATGAATTCTCCTCAGGGCTGGACTGTGCCTGTGCCGGGAGCTTCCTAACCCTATCGCTTGGGAAGGACTCTCCTGATAGGGCTCTTCAGTAGGGGGGAGGTCTTTCCCACCCAACAAGAGAAAGACTAGAGACCTCTCAAGGAATCTTAGCCAGTTTTGTGTGGTATGGGAATCTGCAAACTGTTTAGAGACAATTTACACTGTTCACACGGTGAACACAGGTGCACTTTGTCATTCACTGTGCTGTCTGGGGCGCCTGCCACAGTCCCTCGCATGCAGCCTCTGCTTGGAGGATATTTGGTCAAGAGGTGGAGATAGTTCCCTCTAATCCTGTTCTTTGTGGTTAGCATCCCTATGGATGACCCCCTCATCTCTTAAACCTTGCTTCTGATGTGTTCATATGGTTTTCTCAGTTGCATTTGCCGTAAGGCTGGGTATGTTGATGCTAAAGTGAAGCAGCCACACTGTTGTTTCTGTTACCTTGACTAACGACCAGGGCAAGGGACTGTCGGTAGGATTGCCTGTGTGAGGCAACCTGAGAGCCGTTTTTCCTTCGGTTTGGCCATTCCTATTTCTGTTATTCTCTCTGTACTTTAATTGCTGCAGGATGCCCTATGTACGGGCTGTTTCATGAGAATCAGGAATGTTTTCCCAAATCTCTGGAGAAGGAGTTTAGGGGTGAGAGAGACCATGTTATTATTTTGTTTGAATTCCTCAACCTTTTGCTGAATTTCTTTTATCACAAGCTTTATTTAGAGAAGGTGATTCAGTGATTCAGTATTCAGCTGAACTAACTGAAGTAGAAGATTTGTACCAAGGAATGTTGCAAAGTACACACAGCTACCAGTAAAATAGCCTGCATTTACTAAGAGTCTACTGTGTTTTAAACATCTTGGATATTTTATTTATCTTCTTATTTAATTTTCTCAACAGTCACCTGTGGTTTAGGCCTCACTTCCTTTTGTCTTTGTTGCCACAGATTCATAAGGCTCTTTGATCTTGAAGCAGAAATTAAAGCCAGGCTTTGTTCCTTATGTCTTCTGGGTTTCAGCCCCCAAACTGCAGCTCGGACTTGGCCACAGCAAGTCTTTGGAGGCCATAGAGAAATGGCTGTCACCAAAGTGATGTTGGCTGGGAAATGCTGCTGTAAATATTGTTTGCTGCCTTGAATTTACTATTTCTTTCTAGTCTACCAGGGCCTCATTGGAAGAAATGGGCAAAAAAGGAGGGAGAAACAGGATGTATATCAAATGAAAGATAGACAGACTTTATAGTAAGTAGCCAAAAGAGGTCCTCTCACCCTCCGCACCTCTGGCCTGTACCCCAGTTCTTGTATGTATAAATAAATACATAAATAAATCTTTAAAAATATAGTTTTGTTTTAAAATGACATTTGCCCATAACCTGGGATTCCTAGTGCTTTGATAACTGGTAGAAACTGTATGGTATCCAGAGATTGATTTCTATGATTCTACAAATTTAATTCGTCACAGAATTTACTTCGAGCAGTATTTCAGGTAGTAACTTTGCCACAGTCGTTTATAGAATGTTAAATACTTGTTCAAGGAAAATGTCTGTCTATATAATGAAAGGTGGGATCTGTTACTCTGGGCTAGAACTTTTAAAGCCAATCAGTACATCTCTCACTTTGTCTTTTCCTTAAAAGAAGGTAATGTTTAGGAGAACCCCTTTAGCTGGAGAACCAATTATTCATCACTACACGACTTTTGCTTAAAGTGTATTTTGCTTATTTGTAATGGTTCAGGCATGATAGCGTGCACCTTCCATGCTAACTCTAAGTGACACCTGAGGTCAGTTTCAAACTCTTATCGTTTGTTTACTGGGTGACCCAGGGCAAATGATTCAGTCTCTTTGAGCTTCAGTGTCTTTATCTCGAAATCATGTTTAATAATACCTAATAACTATTCAGTCTCTTTGAGCCTCAGTGTCCTTATCTTGAAACCATGTTTAATAATAGCTAATTCACATTGTTGTAACAGAGGATAGTATGTCCAAAGTGCCTGCTATATAGTCAGGGCTCAGTGGAGACACGGTGTTCTCCTCTGTTCATTTTCAATGGTTTTGTTTGAGCACTTGAACTCTAAATCAGCTTCTACAGAATTGAGGGTTCTTGTTTAACCTCTTCCCCATCTGGTGAACATCTGGCAAGCATATGTCTTCCAGGTCACAGCTCACATTTGCCCCTCACCTGTTAAACCTTCCCTGCCTCCTTGGGTAGTGTTAGCCTTCCTTCTTGATCCAAGAATTTTGCCTCTCTACCTGGCATGTAGTGAATGCTCAATACACTTTTGCTAGCTAAGTGAGTTTGGGCATTTGCAGGGGGCAGTAGGGGTGGGGTGGGTGGGTTTATAAAGCACCTCATTGAATCTTGCAGTCTTGTGAGTTCAGTTTAGTGCTTTGGTTGCAACTTAGTGGAAACAGCTGAGAGAGTTAAGGAGCTGGTGGTCACTTGCCACCGTGTTTCCTAAGGGCAGTGTTCAGCATTTAGACGAATTACATTTGCAGAGTGGTGCTTCCTCTTCTTAGTGATGATAAAAACAGGTATTTTGTTAGTGCTTGTTGTAGACCAGGCCCTGTGTGGATCGTTTGATCTACATTTACTCACTTAGTCCTCATAGCAATTTTGAGTCAGATACTGTTATTGTACCCATTATACAGAAGAGGAAACTGAGACTCTTAAAAAATTCATTTGCCAAAGACTGCAAGCGAACCAGTACCATAGCCTGGATTTGAATGCAGTCTGACTCCAGAACTGACTTTTGAGTTGGGTAATTATACATCTTCTCTCGTTTGTGTTATTCTAAGAAAATCTTATAGGTGGGAAGAGTGATAATAAAGGTCAGTATTCCATGAAAAATCTTCCCATATTCACTGTGTTTATGAAAGCCAGTTGCTTACTAGTTTGTGTCATATCCTGTTACACACTTCGTTATTCTTCCTGGTGGGAGGCAGTTATATAATGTGGATTCAGTTTTAATTTTACCGCACTAATGTCTGTGTGGAGGAATTATTATGACTAAATACAGTGTAGTGAGAAGTAACCAAGTTTCTATTAAACATTGCTCAAGCAGTGAGTAAGTCATTAAATTCAACTCCTGATGAATATATAATGGTTGCTTAATACTAAGCTGCCAGGAAAAACATACACACACACCCACTCAGAGAGGTGGGTGTGCTATGGATATATGCTGCTCCAGATAGTTGGAGCTGTATTTTTGAAGAGAAAGAGTTTTTTTGGGTGTGTGCAGATTGAGGGAAAGTTGGTATGATTTATACTATCACTTACTTGAGTTTATCCAAAAAAGAAGAAATTGCTTGTTTACGAAGTATGGGCAAATGAAGACTAATTCAAAAATGTTAGGAAATACTTCCTTTCTGTTCCAGACAGTAAAATATCCCTCCTGCATGTCCCATCTGTTCTAGGAAATTTAAAATACAATCAGGTGATTCCCTGTGTTCTTTGCTTCCTTCCTCCTTGCCAAATGGACATATGTACTTTATGGCACTAAATATTTATCAGATCCTTTTGAGTGTATGATTCACATTCACTTGGAGCTGGCAGCCCAACTGAATGACTAAATGCACTAAATGACTACTTTGTCTTGGCCTGGTATATTACTAGGCAAATGCACAGAGTTGAATTTAATCAACTCATATAATTGGTATTGTTCCTATTCAGACATGCATGCACATGACTTGTAGAACAAAAACACCTGATTCTGCAATTTTTATTGGTTTAGGACAAAATTTCAGGAAATGACTTGGCTGTGGGTCAAAGCTGTGCAGTGTAACCAGGGACAGGAAGTTGGAGGGGATAAGCAGGTGAAGTTTGTCTTAAGGGTGTGGCTTCCTACAATATACACGTTGTCCTAGTTATAAAAGTAAAGGGAGTTTTACGGACCCATAAGGCATGAAGCATTTGGGCCTACTTTGGAGACTAGGGAGGATTCGGGACCTTGTGGCTGAGGTCATAGGGAACAGCTGAGCAAAGCAAAAATATGTGGGAGCGTTGAGAGATTGCAGAGAAATGCGTGTAGACTTGCTGGGGGAGAAGAAAAGTCTTCATTTTCATGTCTATTTGATGAAAGACAGTTCTGCTCAAGACCTGGAGGTGATGGGGGAAACCTCCTTTACCATGAGTTCTGTGTCCTACTCTCTACCTTCCCCCGTAGGCCCCCCACCACACCTGTTTCAGCTGTGCTCTCCAAATCTCAGTGCTGGCTGGGGGACAGTTTCTTTCTAGTATTTGCCTTATGCTGCAGCTTGTGGCTAGGGAGAAACCTTCTGTGGAATACTGAGTGTCTGTCTCATTTACCCTCCACTGTGCTGCACTGTCACTGGCCTGGAATGAGAGCTTGCTTGGCTTGTTGACCCAGTCAACTTAGGTTGGGGGAACCATAATAAAGAAGCTTCTGCCCCCCATTTTTAACCTGTGGTCTAAAAAATGACATTATGTCAAGCAGGTAAGGTGTAATGGGGCCCTAACCAATGTTGGGACTCAGCCCGGATAGTCCCTCCTGTGCTCTGCTATGTTGTGTGGTAGCAATAAATGCACCGCAGAGGTTCCGCTACCTCCTCATCAGGCACCCAGAGAGGGCTGGAATTTGTTTTACAGGCTCTACAGCTGTAAAATAACCGGTCCCTGGCCCCTCCTCTTCTCCCGCATCAATCTGCTCATTCTGCCCCGTCTTTCATGGTCCAGACAGCGGGCCCTGTTTGTCACTATTTGACTTCAGACATGTTCCTGCCTTGTCCTCTTCTTTCTTCTCATTCAATGTCTCATGAATTTTGCTTTAAGCAGAATTGGTTGGCAATACTAAATCACCACCTCTTTATGTTCTACTGATCCCATAACTTTCGTGCTACTGTAAAATTTCAAAAAGAGAGAATAGTAATAGTTACAATATTGTAATTAGTGTTTCAGCATTGAGCAGAAGAGGTGCCTAGTGGACAGCATGACTGCTGAGATTGCTTAATTAGAGGTTTGCCTGACTTTAGGGATATCCTGTAGGCCACTGTATCCATTTAGACCCTTATAGAATATAAATATCAGTGCCCTTTAGTCTAAAAAAGAAACCCTCCTGTAGTGATGATCATTTTTGTAGGTTTTGCCACTAAACAGGAAACAGAAAAACAAAGCAAGACAGAAACCATCTGTCAAGGAGGAGTGTTTCTATGGCCCTCCTGGTCCAAATAAGCACTTTGAAAGCTCCTGAGGTACTGTTAGCAGTGTGCACGTATGACCAGGCTCGCCAGCAGGACAGGCAGAGACTAGGACAGCTGTGGCCCTGGCAGCCTTACAGAAACAGTTAGCCTTTTACAATGCAAGTCAGGGATTATCTGTGCCCTGGGGACTCGATTTGCTGGAGTAGGGGCTGGGGGACAGCTTTCAGCTAGCTGTTGTACTAACTTCTTGGAAGAATTTCTCAATGAGTGTGCCAGATGTGCTCCGCAGGACTCGCAGGTTACTGAGTTCTCTCCGTGACACTTCCCCACGGATTTATTGGCTTGTAAATGATTGTTCAAGTACAGCTTTTAGGTTCATTTGATTGACACACGCGAGAGCTCCCATAATAAATGTTCATCGAAGGGCCTAGCTAAGAAATGTGACATAATAATCATTAATATTCCTAGACTCCCAGACCTTTCTTGGCTGGAGAAGAGCAGTTCACATGTGGGTGATGGCAATGGTGTTGACACTGTACCATAAGCCTTACAGGACTCTTGAACATTCTGAGGGCTGCCCTTTGTTTGCTTGCCTGCTAGTGAGTTCGGAGCTCCTGTTTCTGGTGCTGCTACTACCTTGACCTAGTACAGGCTGGTCTCCTGGCAGGTCGTGTCCTCTGTGTTGTTCTGGCAGTCAGTGGATGCCTTGGCTGCCTCTATGCCTTCCCAGCCTCATTTTGCCCTTTCTCATGTGAATGGTCACTCTCTTTACAAATGTTAAAGGAGGGGACTGAGTTCTTTTTGTTAATAGCTTCCCCCACTGAGGGAATTTGGCAAAGGTTTTCAGTGGCATTGACAGTGCCCTGCTTCCAACAGACCAGCAGGGGGCCGAGATGAAGGTCAGTGCCTTTGACTTTCTCTGCGCACTTGTTCCCTGGATATTCATGGAGGAGTTGGAGCGCCTTTTCACACAGGTAGGCAAGTGTGCAAGCTTCAGTTAGCAAGCCTGTGCTGGAAGCCTGGCTCTGCTCTCACGCACTCTTTTTGTAACCTTGAGCAAGTTACTTTAACTAGTTAGAGCTTCAGTTTTCTCAAATGTGAAGTGGAGACAGAACACTGATCTCTTAATGTTGCAGTGGAGTATAGCGTGAATCAGGTGTACTCAGCGCTGACTTGGCAGTTTAGAAAGTTTGTGTTGTTAGCTTCCGCTGTTATTGTTATTATTATCATTATATGTTTGCATCATTGCCTTTACTTCTCATGCTTTATCATCCGCACAGTCTGCAGAGATGGGGTACATGGCACTTTCCTCTCTGGATTTGTGATAGCATGAATTTCACAGTCTTTTAGATGATCCCCCTCACACACCACATGCCACTGTCACCCTTTTTCATATGGCAAAGGCACGGTGAAGATGTAATGGGCAAATGCGTTTCTCACTTGTCTTCTTCCATGACATCCCTCGAATACCTGTGGTAGGCCAGTTTGCAGTTGGGTGAAAGTCTGATTTCAGATTTATGAAGTAACAGCCATTTAAGGACATTGAAGGTGAGTCACTGTGGCTTTTTGGACCCTAAGAGTCCCTGTCCTTCAGGACACAGTGTATAATCCCACTGTCAGAATTCTCCCACTCTTCCCTGAAAACCCCTTCCAGAGATCCAGACCAAACTCAATCCCACCCCTCCCTCCCCACTGTGTAGTCTACAGCCAAACAGCTGATTGTTTGCCTTCCTCACTCAGGGACTTACTGACCAGGGAGCCCTGGCCCCTCTTCCTGCACCTGAAATCTTTAGAGGTACATGGCAGGAAGTACCTTACAATCCTGGTATTTGAATACAAAGCTCGTTTTTTAAAAGGGGTGATTATGGCAGTCGGGCTATGAGAGCAGGAAAAACAAGTAAGAAAACGCACAAAAACAATCTTAAAGTAGCTGCGGTGGGTTCCAACTTGCATCCCAGTTCCCCAGGCCTCCCTCCCGGGCGCCATGGCGGTGGTCTCTTCCTCTTGCACCTTGGTCTCTGGTCTCTCCAGCCCTTCGCTGCCTCAACACTGCCTTTAGCCTGAGTTTATCTGTGCAGCATTGCTTCACTTCCCAGGTGTGGTGTGTTCCTCAGTTCTTTTTAGGACTAGTTTGGTGATCTCTTCTGGTGTTTTCCCTTTCTTGCCGCAGGCTGAGCTATTCATCACTTAATTCTTCAGCATGTCCCAACATCAAGGGCCCTGGAGTCTTAGCTGAGGCTGCCTGTAAGCCTCCGTGGCCTCCAGAGAGTCCTCCCTGAGGCTTCATGCCATCAACTTCTGATCCAGCCATCTTTCATTTTCTCTTTTGCAGGGATGAGCTCCCTGCCCTTGTCTGGTTTAAGTCTTACCTGCATTCATGAGCTCTGGATACCTGAGAATGTTATCCTTTTTATTTTACTTTGGAAATTCTTCCATTGCACTGATAGCTCACAGTTTTCTGTGCTTTTCAAAATTTAATTCATTTAATAGCAGAGAGAGAGTGCCAACATTATAGCACTTCTCACTGATTTAAGGCTTATTAACAAACTTCATTTCTTGTATTCCAAGATTTTGTCTCCTAAATCCTTAAGTGGGTTTCTGTTGGTTTAAGGATGTCTCTAGCTGTTGGATTCTTGGGAAAAGAGTTTTTACTCTGTTTTTACTTAGTTTTTGCTCTTAGTCTTTATCCACTTTTTTGACTAGTTGCAGTATCATAATCCAGTATCCATAGAATAAATTGTTTCCACCAGGAAAAAACAAAAACAAAAACCGACCATGATTTTTTTTTTTTTAACTGTTAGCTAGATGATAAGGCTTATGTGAACCCAGGAGTCTATTTTTTTTTATTTGTTTTAGTGGGAAAAAAATTAAATTATATGTGTGTTCCAAGACCTCAAATCCTTTTACTGAAATGTAACCATTTTATTAAAATAACAGAAAAATGACTGTGTGTGTGTGTGTGTATGGTAAACAATCATTTTAGGATATAAATTGTTTCATTTTTTTTTCTAAACAGTAAAATACATTTTAACTGTAAGGCAAGGTGAAATGCAGGCATTTACAGCAAAATGGAGGGAGCTTGAGGGAATTAGTAAAGCGAGTAAGAATGACAGAGACAAATGTTGGACGTTTACGGAATAGATGACTTACAAATTCAAATACTTACAAAAACTAGCAACATTAATCAACGTGAGGCTGGTGAGGTTGAGAGGGAGTTGAGAAGGCAGAAAGGCACAGGGCCATAGGGAAGGTAGCGGCGGTAAAAGAAAAGATGGATAAAGACAAGCTACATGGTCAGCAAACAAAATAGTTAAGATTCTTCCAGAGCTTCCAGAAATTCACATAATGTTAGCAAGCAGCAGCTGTGAGTGTAGCCGCAGACATGGGTGGTCTGGCAGCCTCGCGTCAGCACGTCCCTTTCGGTGATCTCGGGACCTTTTCCTGAGATCACTGACCTGTGCTTGCCAGTGTGAGGATTTTATTCATTGGATGATTTCTTTTGGATCTCTGTCACATGCCATTTTGTTTAAAATGTCTTTAATTTGGGGCTGGAGATACAAACTTTGTCTTTAAATGCTATCTTCATCCCTCCCCTCAACAAGAAAAGAAAGTGATAGTGAGCTATTGCATGTGTCCTGTGAAGGCTGGTCGTTAGAAGCCAGTTTTAGTTTAGTTGGGTTTTTTTTTGAACATTAAAGGTTTCATCATCCTATGTTCTCTGTCTTTTCTCATGGATTAAATTTTATGTTTGCAGCTTGAAGAAAACATTGTAAAAGCACTTTTAAGAACTTTAACTTGCTTCTCCAATCAGCTCAAAAAGCTAGTCGCTTTTTATAAATCTGATACCCTGGGGGTATTTCAATTTTTTTAACATAATAAGTAGAGTTGCTTCATATTCTGACTGACAGATACGAAGCCCTTGTAGATCATCTTATCTAATGCTTCTTACTCTTGGTGACTTATTTTTTAAGGTTTGTAAAGCTTTTTGGTTGTTTTTTTGTCACCCACTCCCTACTCCATGCCCCCTTCTTGGTAATCTGTTTAACAGTTATTTGTAGGCATTATTTTAGGCCTTAACAATGATTTGCAGGGATATTTCAGACTTGAGAGGAAGTGTCTTCTCCAGAGGGGAGTGAGGGAGGACCTCGCGTATTGTCAGTGTGAGACTATCTCAGAGGCTAGGTCCCCCAGACCATTGAGGTGAGGGGGGCCCAGACTGGAGGTCTGGGATGGTTGACTTGTGGCCAGTCTTTCAGACTGTTTTTTCTCCGTTATCCCTCAGTTCTGCCCACTGGCCAAGATCAACCTCCTTCCCCTCGGAAGGAAAGGGGTGGGTTACTTCCGGTGTCTATTTATAGTAAGGGATGGGATTCCAGGTGACTTTGTTGTTGATTCCTTTTTCAGTTTTCCCTTTATTTTACCCTGGTTGTTTTCTTTCTGTCCAGCCACTCATTTGTTTTCAAAGAGATTTTTTCCACCAAGTTTATCCAGTTCTTTTTAGTTGTTTTCAGTAGGATGGTTGGTCCATATAACGGAACCTACAAGAGCCTGAAATCTTATTTGATCTTTAACAATCCTGTGAGGTCCAGTATGCAGATAAATGAGAGAAGTGTTGTGACGTATGAGGGAACTGTGGCTGACAGGAGTGTGCTGACTGATTTAATTAACAGCATACAAGTAGTCACCCAATTTAGAACGTTGAATGAAGCTGGCATGTTTGAAGAAGTTTTCAAAAATACATATGGTACCTTTATGAGACCATTTAGATCACTGACTAATACCGGTTCTATTGGTATAACTCTTTCCAGATTTGACATTCTAAATGGAAAGTAATAATTACTTTCTTTTTCTTTTAGCTGAAGTGAGTAGTGAATACAGTATGGACAAGGCAATGATTGAATTTGCTATGATGGATCGGGAACTAAACCATTATGTAAAGGCTGTTCAGTCTGCGATAAATCATGTAAGTTTGCGGTAAATCATGTAAGTTTACACTATTCAGATGGTTATATTTGGTTACAACTCACTGACCCAGAAATAGAAACACAAAATCAGAATTCTCCTCTAACCTTTAAAATTTCCTTATCCTTACTATAGTAGCTATTCATGTCTTCTTAATCAGGAAGTTCACAGAAGGAATCTTAAATATTCTTAAATATTTTCCTAACTAGGCCACCTAAGTTGTAATTAGGATATTACGTCTATTTTAGGTTTTCTTGCATTTTTTTTTAATGTTGAAGATGTTAATTTAAGCCTCCTTTCCAAAGTGAGACTTTTAAAAAATGCTAAAAATTGCACAAAAACTTGTTTTTGTTATTCTGTTTGCTTAAGCACACTGTGTAGGCTAGGTTTTCTTACTCATGCTCCAGCTTAACTAAAATGCATCTTTTGCAGAATTCACTGGAATCAGATAATAGGGAAGCGTTTTAGATCAAGTTTAAAAATAAAGAAGGTTGGCATTTAGGTTTTTCCAGGAGCCAAACTTATCTTTGTTGACTCCAGCTGTCACAGGAACCACGCGTCAGGCAGCCAAGGTGGGAACATAGCAACATCCTTTCAGCATGACTGTGTTGAGTAAGACGTGAGCTCGGTGATTGCAGTCATGTTTCTGAGAAGTCCTTTGTCCGCCAAGCGGTGGAAACTCCCCTTTGTGCCCATTTCATATACCTGTTTGTAACAGCCTGTCTTGTACTTCTGGTTTCTTTATTTGACTTTTCTTTCTTATATCTATGGGAAAGTTCTAAAAATCTAATATATTTACAAGATTGGCTACTCTTCTGGGGAAAGTAAATATTAAAATAGGGCTTAATACTTAAGCCACCTTGAGTGAGCACTGTATTGCTAGAGGTCCAGAGTGACATGAAGTTTTTCTATTTTATTTTAGAGTTGTATGGGGTTTTTTATTTTAAATACATATTTTTTTTTCTTTTTAGTATTCAGTGTATATTTCTGAGTGACTTAAGAATATCTTCTTCTATCCAAGTAATAAACTCACTAGCTGATGTTTCTAGCCATTGTGACTTATAGTCCTGTGCATATTTCATCCATAGGAAGACAGCAAACTGATGTGATGTCGGGGCATTGGAAAGTGCTTAGGCAGGTGGCTTTAAGCTCTAGCCGACTCCCTCCACCCAGCCAGTCCCCACTTTAACAGAGTCCCACTTCCCTGATCTGAAGCAAAAAGAGGGCACTGTATTTTTTAAAACTCATGTACTAGTGAATGTCCAGTGTTGAAAATTAGTGACCTAAAAGAACAAGGCTGACTTTAAGAATGAAGTTTGCCATCAGACAGGCCAGTCTTACATGAAACTCTTGCTCAGTGGAGGTTATTGGAGAGGCCTTTTTGTCTTCAAATTTGATGCTGTGCAACTGCACAGTATACATCCTTAAAGATTAAAATCTTGATTTGTAGAGCTAGAGAACTTAATGTAGACCTTTCCCCTATAAGGATGCTAAGGTTCACAGACATTGGGGCTAGTTTTTATATAAAGAGTTGAACTTTTAACCTTTCAAAAAACTTGAGTCACTGATGAAAAAAGATCGAAGACAAGGAAACCTTACCCTCATCCACAGTCAGTAGTGACCAGCATTTCTTTCATCTTAGGCCTCACCCCACAACCCCACTCTACTCAAAGGGAAATGTTCTATTTTGAGTTTATCTTTCATTTTAGCCCTAACCTCACTCTAGATTATGGAACAACTTGGCTTTAGTGATCCTAGTGCTTATCAGGAAGCACTGGAGGCGACAACATACTGTTCTCTGATGCAGAGTTGTGCTCTGTATGGCTGATGTAAGGCCAAGAGTAGCAAGTCATCATTTTCTGACATTTCTAAGACCCACACCTATGTAGGGACACAGTGTGGATATACCCATGACTTGGAGGAGGTCTTTTATACCTCACTGTATCCTTTGTGAGCTTTACATCCTGGAGGTTATAGACACCGCTATCTTAATTGCGCATTTTGCTGAGGGGTAACCCTTGAGAGGAACTGGGATGATGTGGTTGTTAGGAAATAGAAAGGGTCTAGGGATCAGAAATCCTTCCAACTCTATTCTTACTTTCTAAATTATGACCCTGGATTAAGAAATTTACCCTTTTGGAAACTCGGCATTTCCATCTATAAAATTCTTGAGCTGCCTGTTTCACAAGGTTATTCTATGAATCAGACTAGACACTGTGTATCAGGACACTTTGACATTCATAAAATTTGATGGCGCTATAAGATAATATGCTCTGCAAATCCATATTTCCAAACATATTCCTTTGAAAGGTGGAGCAAGATTACTCTTAAAAACAAGTACTTTGCTTTGCTCATTTGATTTCAAGACTCTGAAATAAAACTTTTATTGCTTTGACCTATCCTACTCTGGAATTCAAGAGCCATATAGGATTAGATAAAAGCTAGTTAAAGTTACAATGTAAGGTGTTTAATCTCTACGACAAAGAAATGGTTTTAAGTCAGATTACTTAGAGCCAGGTAATAAATAGGAACTCACAGGAGACCAGTTTGGCTTCTGCTCTGTCATGGCGCTTCAGAGTCTCTCCCTGTGACATTTACTCAGATCCTCAGAACCCTGTGGTGTCTCTGCTTATGAATAGCTGCATAGGTGAAGTAAACTAAAAAAATTTAACTGAAGCACATAAATTTTTCAGTAAGTGCTCTCTCCTACTCTCACCTTTACAGAATTGCAAAGGTCATACACCTGAAAAGGTTTCAGCAGTTTACTTTGGAGGTGGAACCTTAGAGGTGTGGGTCAGTTTACCAGCAAGCCCTGGGAAGTTCTACCCTTCAGCCTCAGCTCTGATTGCTTTTCTTTATCCTTGGAGAAAACAGAGCTACTGTATTTACAATGCCTGGAGATTTTATTTGGAATCAAGTGTTCTTGATTTCCAGAGTTCTGAAACTTTGAAAAAAAAATTAAGACTTTGCCAGAACTAGTTTGTAGAGGGAATATTATGCAGTGAGCACAGAACTGGGGTGCAAGCCAGAGGTGCAGGGGCACTGAGAGGCTTCATCAGAGACAGAATGGGGAGCAGAACAGGCAGATCAATGAAGTACCCTGCTGAGGGGAGCAGTGGCCAAGACAAGAAAAGTCTGCTGAGCCATGTGGATCACCTCCAGGGCCGGGGATGGAACTCGCACTGAAGCTGCTATGGTTAACTTGCAGGGCTGCATCCCAAACCATTGCACTACCAGGGAGGGGCTGGAGGCTTCTTTTTATTCTTTTAAAGATTTATTTTTTACTTAGGTATACAAGAACTGAAGTGTAACCCAGAGGCGTGGGGGGTGAGGGTATTCACTAGAAAGAGCAGGGAGCAGAACAGGGGGAATCTACTGAAATGCACTGCAGAAGGTAACAGTGGGTGAGACTCGGAGAGGCTCACTGTGCCATGTGGGTCAGCTCCCTGGCCAGGGATTGAATTTGTACTGCAGTGGCTGTGGTAGTTTTATAGTGCTGTGCTTTAACCTGTTGCGCCACCAGGAAAGACCCTGGAAGTCTTTCATAAACCTTTTCAGGAGCAATGACTTGTATATCTGTTGCAACACTTTAAAGCATTACTATGGAACCACAGAGAGCTCTGTATGAACCTTTGGAGGCTTTCAGTCATGAGACCACAAATGTGATAAAAGTGTTTTGAAACTGGCAAAATGCACACAGATATGTGATGGGCAGTTATTTCCTTTATCACTGTTACTGCAGAGAGAGCTCTCCTCTGCTGCATGCTGAGAATAGGCCGCTGTTCTAAATATATGACTTTTGATGACTTAATGTCTCCCCACCTCTTGCATATCTAGCTTCATTTTTTGAGCACATTGTAGAACATGATGACTGGCTTTTTGTTCTCAAATGTTCATTTAGTAAGTGTTTACAGATAAATAAATTACTTAACACCTATGTGCCTGGTGTTTCCAGGTGTGTGAAGTAGAGGCCAGTCAACAAAGCCCTCATGGCCCTCACTTTTGGGATGTCTGGAGTGGGAGAGGGAGGCACACTTTAACAAGAAGAGATACAGGTGCAATTTGACGACGGTTGTGGTGCATATGCCCACAAAGGGAAAGTCCTGTGTAGAGGGCAGAGTATCTGCTGGGGCATGGAGGACTCCTTCCTGAGGAAGTGGTATCAAATTTAAGGGGAAAGTCAGATGAGACTCAGCAGGGGGATGGTGACATATTACTTCTTGGTCTCTGTGACCTTTGCATGAAATGTAAGCATCTTCTTTCTGAATGTCTCGTGTCAGAGTCTCAAAGTGCTTTGATTAATCAAGACTTAATTTTAGAAAATTAGGCCAGGCAAGGCTGACATTTCTATAGGGAAAGTTTAAAGTATATAGGGTAGTTGAGAAATGTGCCCAAGGCTGGTCAGTGATTATTCATGCAGCCCTGAGTGCCCACTGCATGTGCCAGGTGCTGAGCTTAGTAATACACACCTTGACAGCAGTTGATTTAAGAAGACTTTTATTACTCTGTTCTGCTTTCCAAGCACTTCACTCGTCAAACAGGGGTCATCCCTCTTGAAACGCAACTTTTATCTTGCAGCCAGTGAACAATGGCGGTACTATGTATTTCTGATACTATGTTTATGTGACTGTTTAAAACTACGTCCGTCCGTCCATCCATAGTCCTAGCTTATGGCTCTCCATCTATTTTCAGGTATGTGATTTTTCAAGTAAAAGATGATAAAAGCTCCAACCATTATTATGGGGGTGGTCCTTGCAACTTTTTTATAACCTTGGTTCTCATAGTAAAAAGGAGAGGATGGACCATAAAATTAAATGATAAATGGCTAAACAGGTTCAGTTTAGTTTCACATATTATTAGCTGTCAGTGATAAAATATATATCCTCTGTGCTTTTTGATGAGCACTTAAATCCTGGAGGTTAGCAAAGCAACCAGAGCTTGAGATACACAAACTGTCGTTGTTTTGTTCTTTAATCATGATCCTTAGTTGTTTGATTTTACTTTAATACACTTTCAATCTTAAAAGAATTGTCAGGCTTTACCTCTATGTTGTTTTTAGACTGTGCTCTTCAGCATGTTAATTTACTTGAAAATCTAGAGCATTTATTTTTTCCTCAATTTCTTCTACTGCCTTTCTCCCGGTATCTCACAGATTATGTAAGATTTTAAAGCATTTAAATTGGATGGCTGCCACATACTTGCTTTTGTTTTTTAAGCTAGTGTTTTATAACAATTCTACCAAAAGCCTGGAGAGAGAGATTGTCCTTCTAATTTAACAGGAGCAGTTCAGGGGCCAGATTGACCCATTTGTGGGGTTTCTTGTAAATCTGCTCATGGATAAGTCCTGGGTGCCATGGTTTTTATTTGATTGGCAAACCTGAACATTTAATCTGCCTTTTAAAGCTAATATGTTGAAAGTTAGAAGAGTGGAAATATGCCTCCCAAAAGCTGTTGAAACCAATGCAATCTCAGATATAATAAAAGAATGAGGTGGGTCAAAGGTATAGCTTACCTCAGCTTTGTCATTATGCAACAAGTCTAGAATGTTTTTGACATATCACTTCCCTGTGCTTCCTCACCCTTCACCCTCCTTCATCAACAGACAAGTTTTGCCTTTTGTAAATCTGACTTCAAAGTACTTTAGCATCCTCTACTTCAACCTGAAATCTATGGGCACCTTGCAAGTTGGGAGTTTCCATTTGAGATAAACTGCTTTGGTGGGGGGCATTTCCTACTTGGAAAGCAAGTCATATTTTATACTATCTGAGGGAAGTTACAGGCCAGGGAATGTAATTTATTAGGCATGATCACCTATGGAACGAATAAAAGAATGTACTTGATGTTGTGAATCATTGACAAAAGAGGAAGGAGGAGATGTTAGTTGGGGAGTTATAAAGTTTAACAGAAGAGTATGAGAAAAATTGTGTTTGCCCATGAAATAGTAAGAAGGTGGGGTGGGGTTGAGACAGGAAAGCACTGGAGGTGAACCCTCATGTCTACTTCCCACCTTGATATGCCATGCTCTAGAATGCCATTCATCCTGGAATGCTTTCTGTCCCAAGCTTCCAAATGCCACATCGAAGTCCAAGCCTTCTCACCTGTAGGACTAGTGTCCAGGTTTGGAAATTCACTGGGAAAAAAATGAGTAAACTTTAGGTGTTTTTCCTATAACCACTGGCCCCTGAATGTGACCGTCTCTTTTTCACTGGCATTTCATTTCTATGCTAGTGCTTTAAAACTGCTCACCACTTATTCCCAAGTCAAATTGTGTTGCAAGCTTTTTGTTTCATACACAGTACTGGGCCTGGATAGGATTGTTCAGTAATGAAGATGCCTCTATAGGAAAGATTCTAGATCTAGGTCTCCTAAGTCACCAAGTAATATGACTGCTTATAGGAGAATGTTGTGGTCTAGGCTGTTGTGGAACTGATTGTCACGGGTAGTTTATAGAAACCCATCTTAGTGTTTTGTAGGTAGTAAGTGGTGACTTTTATTGAGAATTATAAAATGTTTTACTCTGTTGAGTCTCAGTGTGTCTCTGGTACAGTGTTTTCAAAGTTTGCTCCATTATACTAATTAATCAGGATGTGAATAAGTATAATAGGAAAAAAGACTTTTGTGGTCAAGTAAGTTGGGAGAATGCTTCATTAAAAGGATCTCCTTAAAGACTAGAGAGCCTTTAAAATGCTTTTATGCATTATGAGTCTCCAAAGGAGGGGGCCTTTAGTGATTTCCTAAAGCTATTTCGCTAGGAAACCTCTGGGGGAGGACTGATAGTTCCCCGGACTCATTTTGGGGCGTGCCCGTGCCTCCTACTCCTCAAACCCTTTATGTTGCAGACATAGTTAAGACTTGGGCCTGGCAGTGTGCTTATGGGAGAGTTTTTGTCGCACTGGGGTACTGGGGGTGAGGAGGTTACATCAAAGTCTACCTGAAATGAGCCCAAGGGGTGTTTCTGTGTGGGATACCAGGAAAGGACCAGGCCTCGGAAAAGACAGCAGATGCATTCTAACAATGGCAAGGAAGAAGCAAGGGTTTCTAGAAGCAGTGATTACTTGGCATCAAGATGCCATTTAGAGCAAACAAGGACCCCCTATGTGGAAGGGAGAGGGGTCATGTTCTCCAAGAAAAAACACAGAGCTACAGAGCAGGCAGGAAGGACACTGTGACGGTGATGTAGGAAACAGCCCTTGGAAGCCCTGTTCACTGCCGCACTCTACTTAGCCCCGGGTGCCGGGTGTCAGGAAGGGACACCTTGACTCGGTGGCCTCGAGCAGTCCTGGCAGCTGATTACTTAAGCGATTGTTAGTCAGTGATTTGAGATTTTCTAATATAGCCTCCTGGTTATTTTGCCATTTGGCATAAGCCATATATAGTAGTAAGTATTTCAGATGGTCACTTTTTTCTCCTTCACATTGAGCTTCACACCAGAGTTGGAAAGTATTAAAGAGTTTGGATTTAGACCTTTCCCCACTACCCAGCAATGATGCTCTGGCCAGTGAAAGGGCAGAAGAGTAGGGAGGGAGTGGGGAGCAGGTTGCCGCACGCTAAGTTTCACTGTAAAATGAATGCATTTTCAAAGTTTGGCGTTGAAAGCAGTTGCTTGCTTACTTATCTCTTAATTAAGGTGTTCAGTTAGTGCTAGCAGTATGTTTCTTTAAGGAAGATGCAAAGCCTTTCAACATTTGTACACAAAGTAGCTGCAAAATAATAACAGTAAAATAGTTTGATGAGAGTAAAAAACATGCCTAAGAAATTCAGTCAGGGAAAGGCACCTTTGCTTAAATTCTGACTTTTCTACACTCTCTTTCTAAGCCTCGGTTTCTTAAAGGAGGGGTGAAAATGCAGGTCCTAGAGTTGTGGAAACAGTGAAACAGCCCTGTCATACTGCTTTGTATCACTGCCCAGAGGGTCTGTAAAGGAGCAGTCACTTTTCTGAAAGGAAAGTCTGAGTTAAAATTGGGAGAGTAGGGTAGGAGCAGGAACCACTGGGAAGGGCTGCTGGCAGTTCCTGAGAACCTGAAAGGCCTCTCTTGCTAGTGGGGGTTGAGGGGGAGGGGGATTAGTGCCCATCGTGCTATAGTGAGAAAGTTCAGGCAGAATCTGGGGCACAAGGCCAGTGAGCAGCGTGGCGCCTGGCCAGTTGGATCTGAAGTCCCCTAATGCATACTCTGCTGTGTCCATAGCAACACGAGGTCATGCCCCGTAACATGCCAGTTCCATAGCTGTGAACCAGGCAACTAAGTGAGGACTCTGGTAACTCAGGAATAACTTTTGATGTTGTCCTAGATATTTTATTTAAGTGAAGACTTTGAGAAAATCCAGCACAAAAAAATTTCTCTGTGTCCACATAGGTAATTAAGCTATTTAGTGAACTATCTTGCCTGCTCTACGTCTTTAAGTAATTTTTGTTTATTAGTAGCAGCACCCATTTGAGACAATATCGAAAGAGGAACATGTGTTGGATTTATTCCTGCAGGGTACCATATGCAAGTCGTCAGCTGTGGTTCAAATATGCAACCCTTATAAATCACTGACCATGAAAAGGATGGAAAAAGTATAAATGGAGACATTTAAATGGGGCTTTCAAGTCTGGTATGAGTTTGCAATAACTTTGGCAGGGAAAGCTCTTTCCTTCTGAGGGGGCGCCAGTGCCCTGCCAACTGTCACTGAGGGGATGGAGACAATTTCTTTACTCTGTTTTTCTCTTAAAGCATCAGACTGCTGGCAATAGTGACACTTATCTTTTCTTCTTTTGTGTCATTGCCAGTGTGACATTTTAACCACCACAGACTTTTGAATTTCATTTCTTTCTGGACTCCTTTTTTTTTTTTAGAAGGAAAACTGAAGTCATTTAGTATAGGAGTCTTAAAATATCTTTAAACAATATATCTTTATGTCTCTTTATAATAGTCTAGATTAATACTGCAATTACTGTTTTTAAGTTTATTTCTTTTATCCCGTTTCATCTTAAATGAACCATTTTGTGGGCCCTCCCTGGTGGCACAATGGGTTAACATGCAGCTCTATGAAGCTATCACAGCCACTATAGCATGAGTTCCATCCCCGGCCAAGGAGCTGACCCACATGGCAACAGCAGACCTTTCCTGCTCCCCTCAGCAGTGTATTTCACTTGATCTGCCTGTTTTGCTCCCCTTTGTGCCTCTAGCGAATCCTCTCACCACCCACCTCGCACCTCTGGCCTATGGCCTACACCCCAATTCTGTACACATAAATAAATCTTAAAAAAGAACCATTTTATTATCAAATGTGATATTTGGAAACACCAAGACACTGTTATTCCAAATTAGAAACAAAAGCCAGGTATAGGCTAGTTTGATATGCTTGTGCTGCACCATTGATTTCCAGGTTTTGTAATTAGCTTGCTTTTTGTACTCTCCCTTGACTGACACCTGGGTGGGTCTCACCAGCTTTGACTTGCCCTTCTATATTGCCTCTTGGGACCAAAAAGTAAGCCCTCTCTACCCACAGGACTACTCTCTGCCTTTGAAGCTTAGTTGAGTCCCTCCCCGCACCCCCCACATGAAACAGAGCCAGAAATACCCCATGAAGTGCTGACTAGAACTCTAAGTGGACTCTGGAGTGCCGGGACAGCCCAGTGTACAAAATCAGAAATGGCTTTTGATGCCGAAGATGGAGGTGCATCATGTTTTAAAAAGCTTCAGCGAAAGCACATGCTCTGTTTTTCCTCAGAAGAAATTCTTAAGATATGACTCAACGCACCTATAAATAATATGGATGAATTTGGAATGTGTCTTGCCACACTGTGTCCTAGTGATGGAACTGTTCTGCCCCAGGTGGGTTAGAGCACTTTGCCTTGATAATGTAACATGATATGCAGGAGCCGCCACACAAGGAAATTGGTATTGATGTTCAGTGTCATTACTGGGTTTTCTTCTGTATGTATCTACTTAATAGCTGTGTGACCTTAAGAAACTTTGCAAAATGAACGCGAGAGGTAAAAGTACCTTGTAAAGGCAAAGTCTTGGTGCTCAGTCTGTTAACTCCTAGCTTCTGTTTCTTACCACACAACTATCTACCACATGTTAATTTAAATTGTAAACTTTTCTCAAAACCTTTACTTGGAATAAAAGGCAATTTAGCAAATGGCAGAAGACTTGAGTCTTGTTTCACCCCATTTATTTTCCCAACCCACTGCTTACACAGGAAGGGAAACGTGTCAAGTTTCACCTTCACTTTCCTTAATTTAGTCATCTTTTTGGTAAATGTTTGTTTCTGTATTAGCCCTCAGCCCCCAAGATTTTTGTATAACTTTCATGTAACAGTTCAACAAGTGACTAATGTAGATTGGGGTTGCTTAGTGCCTGAGTCATGTTCTTATGTAACACTTAAAAGTTGAGCATCTGTATAGAACAATAAGGAAATAATTTAAAACAATTCATACTCTCTGATCTGATGGTTTTTGTGACTGATTCATCGGACAACAGTGAAGAAGGAAATTAATGAAAATTCATAAAGCCAGACAAAATTCGTCTGATGTCTAAGTAGACTACAGTCAACTTGCCTTTCTTTCCTCTGCCCCTTTTATCAGCAGGTGGTATTATTTGCTTGCTAAGAACAGTGGGCTTAGAACTGAAGAGCCGCCTTCCGGTCCTGCCAGGCTGTGACCTTGGACAAGTCACCCACTTCTGTTCCTCAGCTTCCTCATTTCTAAAATGGGAGTGATAATAGTATCTGTCCTACATACCTCCCTGAACAAGTGTAAATAAAATGAAATTATAAGTAGGAATGTGTTTTGACAAATAAATAAATAAATAAAAATGAAAGGGAGTGGGGTTTACAGTTATTCCACTCTGACAGTCCTCACCTGACAGCTCCTATCTGCATGGCCGCAGGACTGAAGAGAGGCTTCTAATGCTTCCAGACAGACTGCGAAGGGAGTCTGTTAATTCTTATTTGGAAAGAGGAAAGATTCATTCCTAATGTTTGGATTCTGACCTAAGTCACGGCATAGTTTCCCATGGAAATAATGTTTAGCAGCTAGATTGCAGGGTTGGCCAGTTAAATGATTTAATCATAAATTTGTTATGATCCAATTTCAATAAAACTATAACAAAGGTCATTTGTAGTGTGGGTATCAATTTAGTGTTTAAAATGCTCTGGAGGACTTTGGCCGTGGATCTGGATAATAGTGAATTTAATTCTTTTCTGGCTTCCCTGGTTATCTGAGTGTTGCCTAAGGCTGTTGATGGTTTTCTTAAGCCAGATTTGGAAATATCCTCAGTCTTTTGACTGGAGACACTGAAACCAGCTTTCTTTGCCTCAGATAAGGAGTGAGAAGCCCTTTCTGAATACCTGACTTCTCCATCACCCAACCCTTCCAAGTTAGGAAAGTAGATATGGAAGACTGGCTTCACGAAGGTTAAGGGTCACGCTCAGGTGCCACTTGAAACCTGTTTGGTTTTTGACAGGTGATTCAAGGCTGTTTTTGTGACATCTTCATGCCATCACACAGTTGTAATTCATTGATTCATTTTCAGATGCAAGTAAAAATGTTTTCACCTAGTCTTGGTCATAAGCTGGGCTTATGATCTTCACATTTACCTTACACATGTCCCAAAGGCAAAGCTTTGGGACATTTAGTTTAAATGAAAAGTGACTTCTGCACTGTGACATCCACAGTGGAGGGAATGATTCTGCTGGCAGTCGGGACCTGCTTGAAGAAGAGACTATTGTTGTATGCTGTTCTCTTTGAAAGGAGGAATACCACTAAACAGCTACTATTATTGCTATTTCTAAAGCATTTCATTTGTGGTAGTGGTGTGAATATAAAGGAATTTTAGGAATTGAATTAGAATAAAAGGAATCTTTTTTCTAGTTTTATTGAGCTACTGTATGTTTATATTTAATATAAAAGTTATATAATTCTAGTTAATATAAGTATAAAACAGTTTGCCTTTTCCATAATAAAAGTAAGTCTAGCTGCTATTTTTCTCGTGCTCTCTGTGTGCCAGGCAACTTTCTAAGTCTTTTTGATTGAGTGACTTCTTCTTGACAAGTAACCTACAGAGTTGTTTGTGATTGACTTTTAGATGAGGAAAGGGAGAAGGCGCTCCATGCAGAAGGCAGAATGTGGTCAGTGTGTGGCATTTCATGGAGGAAGCCATGGGAAGAACACCCCAGCGAACTAAAAGACCTAGGCCCTCCTTCATCCTCCCCGCCTGACCTGTGACATTGTGGGCTGGTGTCTTGTCTCCAGACTCCTTATTCATAAACAAATAATAACCCCTCATAGGGATTTAGAGAAAAAGGTAGTTTTCCCCTAAATACGTATTTTGTTTACTTAGACTTTCTGATGAATGCTTAGCAAAAAAGAAGAAAATAGCTAGCTTTTCCCTTTTCTATTACAGCAATGGCATACTCATTCTTTTGGCTCTTAAGAGCCTTTACTTCATGGGGGGGGGGGTCCATGGGGAAGACCTGGGGAATGTATGGACCACGCAGAGATGCTCTCTAGTCCCCCGCTCCACGGTGCTGCCTTTCCCCACAGGTTCCGGGCTGAAGGCTGGCCTTCCTAGCCCAGCATACTCAGAAACAAAGGACTTCCCTGCAAGTCTGGAGCAGCCATTCTCCTCGCTGCCTTCGTCTTCCTGTAGGCTAGATAGCACCGCGCCTGTACACCCTTCCTGCCCTGGCCTTCTGTCCACACTGTCACACCTAGACTGGAGCAAGAAATACTTCTTCTCTTGTTGAGATTCTAAAGCAAGGTTTCTATTAATCACCAGCAAAGCTTTGCCATCGCAACCATAGCTGCATTGTGTGGACAAGAGAGTTTTTAAATTTGTGTAAGAAAATTGAGGTCCCTGTTAATTAGGCCATTTCTGGGAAGTTTGAATCTGAGGAATCTAAAACAATAAGAAAGGAGGGAAGGCAATAGAATAAAGGCTTTTATACAGAGAGTGTCTCTGAAAAGAATTACAGCGTCAAACCTGAAGCAGTGAGGCACTGAGAGGAAGGATGTGGACGGGTAGAAATGGTTGGGATTAGATATGAAGAAAAATCAGCAGAAGATGTTTCTCAATTCTATCTGCCTTCATGTCTTTGAGGACAAGAGAGCACAAAAGCGTATTACTTAAACTTTCAGGCAAACATCTCTGGCCACCATTTTGCTCGTGTTGAAACTATTCCTGGAGGTCATTTTGGTCATTCACAGTTAGAATATTTCATTTGATAAACACTGACTGGTTAATTGTTTTCAAAAGCTGTTGGAAGAACTTCTGAAACCAGTATGCAATAAGATTTCATTGCTGCAGACCATCACTTTATTTGTGGATGGCTCATGGGTGTAAGCTGCTCTTCTTAAGAACATAAGATTTGTATCACAAGCTCATTTGATTGTGGTGAATGGCTGCAAGAACACAGTTTGTATCCACACCAAGAGATACCTGAAAGGTGCCTTTGATGACCTCTCAGGAATTTCGGTGTTAGAAATGGCACTTAGCAGGAGGAAGAACAGCAGCACTGGATGGATCAGAAGACTGGTTCTTCACCAGTTGCTCCATTTCAGCCTGCATGTTGCACTCCATGGCCTTCATCCCCACAGCTTCATGCTTTCCACCCTGTTCTCCGTGTTACCGCCGTGATATGCAGAAGACAGACAAAAGTTACAATAGAGCTTCCTTTTTGTAGTGTCCAGTTATATATAGCTAACAGTACTAGGTACTTTCTGCACATTGCCTCATGTCCCACAACACCCAGTTAAGCTGCTAGTCTATCATTCTTGTGTAGATGAAGGAAGTTAAGGCTGACAGAGTTATGTGAATCGCCTGAGGTCAGCTGCCTGGTTAAAAAAACACAGAGGACTTTTTCTCACTGGATATTCTCATTGGACTTCTCTGCTCTTGATAGAATCCCTCCTTCCTGAACTGTTAAGTCCCCTAAACTGTCAGGACTACGTATACCTGTTTCCTAGCATCCAGCCACTTCTGCTCTCTGTGGTGGACTCTACTTCATTTCTCCACGTATTACATCTTGTTATTCCTGCCTAGTCTCTTCTCACACTGCATTTCTCCAACACAGAGGGAGTCTATGCTTATGACTTGAGTCGCTGTTTTGATGCCACTGTCCCAAATCTTTATTTCTATTCCACGTGCTCCTTGAATGTGACATGTCCCAGAAGTCTCCCCTTTGACCTCCTGCCAGGCTGCCATGATTTAGTAAATAGCAGTGCCACCTCCCCAGCTTCCCACACCAGAAACCTGGTTTCCACCCCTGCCCCTCCTCTCGGCCTTTATCTCACATTCCATCTCCAAATTTTACCGATTGAATTAGTTCCCCTCCCTCCTTTCTGTATCCACAATCTTAACTCTTCTGTGACAAATTTGCTGGGCAAAGTTTTGCTCTCTTGTGATGTTTTCTTTGTGGAAGCCCAAAAGATCTTCCTAAATTGGAAATTGGTTTATTTTGCCTGCTTTTTTCATAGTGTTACCTTCTTCAGTTACTCCTGTAATTCTCAGAATTAAATTCAAGGTTCTTTACCAGGATATATTCCTGCTTAATGCTGTTGTAGCATTTTTTTTTTAGTCCTTTTTTTGGTCATGCTTGGACTGTTCTCTTGCCTCTGGCCTTAGCACACATTATTCTTTCTCCTCAGAGTGCTCTTCTCTCACTTTCAAATAGCTGACTCTTACCCTCCACAGACTTAGTACAGCTCCATATTCACAGCCTCATGACATCACCCCATCTCTGTCTGCCAAGTGTATTCCTCTCACGCGCTCTCATAACACCATGTACTTAATCACTTTCCACAGCCCTGTAGCTCTGACCCTCGCTTCTCTCCCAAACCACATCTCAGACATACAACTGTCTTCTTTGCTTCCACTTCATTTCATTCCCATAGGCATTTCACATGGAACCTCCCAAAGATAAACTCTTGGGCTTTTCCCCCTCCAAAACCAGTGCTGCCTCCAGACTTTCCCAGCTCAGAAAATGGCAACTGTACTATTTCATTAGTCAAACCAAAACCAGAGTTGCCCTAAATTCCGTAATTGTTTCAGAGCCCATATGCAGCTCATCTACCTTCCAAATATATTTAGACTCTGACTAGCTCCTGCTGCTTTTCCTGCTTTCTCCATATCCATGTCAGCAGCGCCATTTGTCTAGGGGAGGCTAGCGGTCTATGACCGGCTTCCGCTTTGAATAGTCACCTGCTTCTGCCCCTCTTCCCTCGAATCTATTTTCATCACAACAGCCAGAGTCAGATCTTCTCAGATCAAAGCGTCCCATCTTTCAGAGCGGAGACTCATGGCCGCCCACTGGCCTCTCTGGAATGAGCCCCACCCTCACTCCATCTCTACTTGGACCTCACCTGCGTCAGTACCACCTTGAGGTCTCTTCAGGTCTCTATAGGCCCTGTGAAGCCTTCTCAGTGGTCCATGATAGAAGAACTCATCTACCCCCACCCTGTGTAAGCCTATGTATCACCATCTGGCTAATTACATATTTTCTTACCATTCTTACCTGTTAGAATATAAACTCCACAAGGGCGGGGACTCGGTCTCTCATTTGCTACTGTATTCCCAGCACCAGGTGCCATGTGGGACTCCTCTATAGGCACGCGAGGAGCTACTTGGGGTGACGAGAGTAATGAAGCCGGGCACTGAGTGCCGTGACAGAGCTGCTAGTGCTGAGTCCTGGCTCCAGCGGCGCCTGCTGGCTCACGGTTACCTGCTCCTCGGCCTGCGTTTCCTCCCCTGTGACAGCATTGTGTTCTGATCGCTGAAGTCTTGTTTGGGAGGATTAAATGAAACCGCTCAGGCAGAGTGCTCAGCTCAGTGCCTTACCTACAGGAAACTATAAATTGAGAGCTGCTGCTGCTACTGAGACTACACTTGATGGCTTTTTACCTGTCCATTTTTAACTTTGGTTGTACCTCAGGCTTGCTGTTGTAATAATAATGACAACAGCATTGCTTGAGGCTGGGGTGGGGATGCAAGATACAGACTTCCAAACCTATGTTTTGGGGATGTGATATAAAATGATGTGATGGCGACAGTGGCCTGAGAGTGATATGGTAACAATAATCAGCAGTTGTCATTTAGGTGCTTACTGGGTGCCAGGAAATATTTTGTAAGCCAGCACTTTCTGATCCAACTTCCTCCAGCGATGGTCACGCTGCAGCTGAGCTGTCCAGCAAGACAGCCACTAGTAACATGCGACAGTGGTGCCCTCGACGGAAGAACTCAAGTTTTAATTGAATTTTAATTAATTTAGCTTTAATTGCCACATGTGCCCATAGCTACTGGGTTTGAATTTCAAAGCGCTAAATTCTTTTAATACATTAGCTCATTTAATATTCATAATGTAACGGTCCTGTGGCTTAAGTAGTGTTACAGATGAGGAAATCTAGTTTTTCAGAGGTTGACTAGCTTGTCCAGGATTACTTAGCTAGTGTGAGGCAGAGCTGGGATGTGAAGCCTGATCCCGTTAGGCTGGTGTTCCATAGACAAAGGCCGCATTTAGGGTCTTGCTGCAGAGAAACAGAAAATGAATTTCTGAGTCTGAATGAAGCAAGGTGGGACATTCCCCAAACATAGAGAAGGTCTCAAGAGTCTAGAGAAGTGAATTGGCTGCTCATCTGCTATATGGTCTTGCCTTCCAGACTTCTATTTGCAGACAACAGGAGCCACAACAAAATGCTCCCGACTTCATCTTCCAGCTGTCTCTCATCAAAGTAAAAACACTTCTTTGTCCCAAAGGCAGGAAGAAAGCTGTAACATCTTCTCAGTTACTGTTTCCAAGTCTGGGAGGTTTGGGTCACACTTGGTCCTCTTATTACTGTTCCACGCTGGTAATCAGCAACTTATTTTTCGCATCCTACACTTGTTCTTAGCTAAAAGGCTGAGAAGCGATTCCAGCAACTTATTTTTATACAATATTAAAAAAAAGGAAAAGGAGATATTACTTAAAAAGCAAAAATATAAAGCTGGCACTGAAGCTTTTGTGATTCATCCTGAAGCCTTAGCTGGTCTGTGGGCTCCGTTTTCCCACTCTCCCTTCTGCTTTCTTGCCCTCGGTCGACCTTCAGCTGATTGTAGAGACTCTTATTCCTGGGGTCTCTGTGCTTGATGGCCGGCCTTGGTGGAATTGTTTCTGATTGCCATGATCTCTTACCACCAAGCATGACAAAATCTGGAGGCATTTCAGTCAGGTTCCAGGCATGCACTTCCTTTTTCTCTCTCTTGGAGCAGCCATCCTCTTTGCCTTTGATGATCAAGGTTCATTGCCCCAACCAGTTCTCTAACCTTTCTGTCTGTCTGTCTATCAGTTCAGTGTCATGAGAAACCCAGAATTGCTAGGTTGCAGTGTAAGCTTCCAAGTCAGTAGAGGTATTGTTGAGTTGCTTGGTGAAATCATTCTTCTCTTGGGCACTGAGACTATTAAACCAGCAGAACTAGAGTTGCAGCCATGGGAGAAAAAAAGCAAGTCGGTCATTAGGTGTGATGAGGGGGAGGAGAAGATGTGTAACCAATTCCAGTATTGTCCCTTAGTTCCTGGCTGAAGGAGAAACAATGTCATGCACCATTCAGTGGTTATAAGCAATCCAGGGACATCTTTAGTCTCCTGTATGGTATCTTTCTCCCAACCCCTAGCACCGAACTGAATACATAGTTCAGTACATAGTTAGTGCATAGTTCAGTACATACTTGATTTATCATTCTGGGAGATCATCTTTCTGGATAATGGGGTACTAACTGTTAAGACCATTTCTTCCCCATAGCAACAACCCATTGCCTTACCTTTTTCACTGCACAATCTTGAGGGGGATACCATAATGATCAGTGAGACATTTAGTCATGCTGTGGGTGACAGAGGTGTGATGGACAGGAAAAGACAATTTCAAGTTCAGATGCAGCATCTTTTTACATAAGAACTCACAAATGACCACTCAAGGTTGAGGATATGGGCCTGAAGTCATTTATGCTTTCATAAAATTGAAATAAGCTATAAATAGAGGTTCCTTCTGAGCTGTTATTTGGAGAAACAGGCAAAGCAAAAGTATGTTGGAAGGGGGTTTGATTTGAAACCACGTGTCTCTGACTCCATATGACCTTGGGCAAGATGCTTTACCTCTGTGAGCTGCTCACTTCTTGCTTCTGTAAAATTGAATAATGATGCTTGTGTCTCTGAGACATTGAGCCACTCAGCTGAAAGGTGCTGAGCCAGTGCAGAGTGCTTACTAATCGCAACCATCACCTCATCGCACCCACCCTCTGTAGGCCCTGTGTTTCAGTGCAGCAGTGCTATGTAGCCTGCTCTGTCCTAGCATCTGGTGAGTTTCCTTCACAGCACTTACTGCACTTGGTGATTGCCTGTTAGTTTGGCTGGGAGACACACCTTGTCTCCTCCACTAGATCCCAGACTCCATGTGGACCACAGGGGCCACGTAGCCCCCTCAATGTTGCATCTCCGCTGCCTAACACAGCAACTGTGTGTGGTAGGCATTTGGTAAATATTTACTGAATAGATGAATAAATGAATAAATAAACAACGCACGTGTCCATGAATTCTGCCAAACAAAATAACACACCCCAGAAACAAGCCCAAAAACAACCCAGAGAAGCAAAATCAGCAGTTGGGTGCCCCCCCCCCCACCACCACCCTGTGCCTGCCACAAGTGAACCCAAATCCATGATACAGTGGGAACGGTGCATGAGAAGTTTATTGCAGTAATTTTCAACAGCATTAGTGCTTAGTAACAGATGCACCTTGATGGCAGGTTGCCTCACTCAGCTGCCATCTGTTAGACAACTATCTGTCCGAACAGGACTGGTCCATTGTCACCAAAGCAATAACACTCACACACAGGTTTTAGCTCATTCATTTTCAAAACTTTTCTGAAAGGTTCTAAAGAGAAGAAGATGTGTTCGAGTCTGGTTGGCTGGTGCTCAGTAATGGAGGATTACAACACCTGGCAAACGATGAAGTCCATTTGATGTGTCATAACGTTCAACAAGGAAGTGTTCTCTCTTAAGTGTTTTTTCAGAAGTCAAACTAAATAATGGCACTAGGAAACTCACTCAACTGCAAATAATTGGGTCCAACAGAGTTCAGTGCAGATTGTGCAACTGACAACAGAAACTGGCACAAGATGAAGGGTATGATCCATGCTTGTTGTCATCAGCGTGTGTGTTACACACACACACACACACACACATATGTATGTATGTATGTATGTATGTATTTAAAAATAGGGCAAAGGCATTGTAGTAAACTGTAGAAAATATAGTGTGTCTCCGTACATACATACAATTAGGTTGTCCCCGGTGAAGACATACTGATTCTGAGCCTGGACTTGCCTTTCAATAAAAACTTTACCAAGCTTTTTTTTGCTACATAAAGTTGGAGACAGAATTGACCTATATAAACTATTCCTGCGCATGACCAGTTGGGTTGGCGGTGTGTCGTAAGTGTAGGCCAACTTCCATAAACATCTTGGTGCTTAGCATAGTGCCTGGTACTCCTTTGGAACCCAGTAACTATTTGTTGCATGAATGTCCTAGGACCAGCAGAGGTAATTCCTTCTGAATTTATGCTAGATTCCCAATATAGAAACAGGTTCCATCGTCTTAGATCAGACCCACTAAGAATTAGAACTTGAAATAGTGTATTGAACAGAACAAAAAGCAGATTGTCAGTCACCACTGTGGGCTGTAATACACTTCTACAAGCTTATGATTTCCAAAATGTCCATCGTTGGCTCTATGTTGCTTTGGGAACCAAACGTCTCAGTGGCTGTTTTGGAGAGAGTAAATCCATCTGAGTTTTAATTCAGTTACAAGAATGACTAAATTTATACCTGATTCTCACATGATTCAGAAGTGTGTGAATGACTCAGCCCATTAATATCCCTAGCTCCTGTGATCTCTCCTCCCAGTGAAATGATAGCTATAAGGTAATAACGATAATTGGAGGAGGAGACCTTGACTTTGGCCTGTGGCAATGAAATGACACACTTTGGGTATTTGCAGATGTGTACAACATAGTTTGAAAGAAATGAGGTTCATTATTATCACATAAATATTCTGTAAGTGTGTGCTAAAGCACATTGAATGTACTACATATAGTTTCAGTTAGGGGTAAGAAGTGAGTTCTAGTTTCTGTTCCTGCCATTATATTTTTTTCCCTAACAATTAGCTCATGTTCGTAGGGACAGAGCCACCAGTGAGGCCTGAGTTGTTGCAAGTCAGCTCCTTGATTGCCTTCCCTCCCCTTGCTGACATGAGAGCAGCACGGCAGTCCCAGACATGTTGGCCTCCAATTAAGTGAAGCTAAATGCCCACAGGTGATTCTGAGCTGAAGTCGAGTACTTAGTGGAAAGACTGTGGAACTGTTAGCGATGTGTGTGTTTTTCTCTGTCAAGCTCCATCTCTTTGGGATAGTTCACTAAACGGCAATCTGGATATTTGGGGTCGGCCCTTGTGCTTCACTGCTCTTGCCAGAGTGCCCATTGAGCAAGTCTTAAAGTCCAACAGACACTTCTCCGTCCTTCTTTAGCATGACTTCTCCACAGCACTGGGCAGGTCTTGAAATTTCTTTCTTGGCTTTTGGGACATTTTCTTTTGGTTGTCTCCCTCGCTCTGGTACCATTTCTTTTTGAGATGCTTCTGTTTGGTAGAAATGCCAAAATGTGGTATTTCTAGAGTTCTAGCTTTGGCCCTTTTCTTTCTTTGCTTCTGTTGTTCAGTCTCCTTCACAGTGCCACTCATTTCCATGGTTTCTATGAAAGTCTGCACACTGATTTCCTTGCCAGCCTTGCAGAGCTGCAGACCTGTGTGCCCTGCCTCTTCAGGATATCTACAAACAACAGTGGCAGCTGCCCCTTGTAGCTGTGTGACAGACAGCTCAGTACTTTATTGTTTCAGTCTATCTTCCTCTTGGCAACACCATGAGATAAATGCTATCACTACTTTTTAGAGTCAGGTGAGGCAACTAAAGTCAAATGCATTTAGTAATTTCCCAGGTTCATTCAGTTTAGTAGTAGAGACTCATTCTAAATCTTAATCCAAACATTGAATCCTGACTGGGTTAGAGTCAGAAGGAAATCCTTCTCTCCACAGGATCTTCCCCCATTGTTCTTTGGCTTGCTTGAAAGAGCCACATCCCATCTCTAAAGTAGAAGTCTGAGGATTCCATGAGAATCCTAGATATTCCTAGATATCGTGGGTCACAAAAGTCCTCATATTTTTATTCCAAAACCTCTAGTTTGCATAACTGGAAGTCTCAGACTCATGTCCTTTTATGCCCTGTGTTGCGTGGACTGGAAATGGTTTTTATATTTTGACTTTAAAACTGGGCTCTCGTTGTCACATGACCTAGGCGTCCTGAGTGGTGAGCGCTCCCTCTCACCTGGGACTTGCCCCCTACCTCACCACTTCCCGTTATCCTGCACTTGTAGGGGTTCCTCAGATTCTTGCTTGTCCAGCCCAGTGGACATTGCAACACCTGCCAAAACCTGTTCCTTTCCAGCTGACTTCTTCCCTCTCTAGTCTTTGCCCAGTACCTGAATGATTTCCTCAAATGAAATCTGTTTCTTGCTCTCTCTTTAGCTCCTTCTTCTCCATTCAACATATGTTAATGCTTCTATGCAGGACACAAAGGAAAAGAGTAACAGCCCTGGAGTGGTGTGAAGTGAGTACGAGGAGCCCCACACTGTCCCAAGAGCCACAATTCAGGGTTGATCTAGATCTGTCTGATCTTGAGGTCCTGGTCTTTCTCCTTTATCATGTCAACTTCTCTTCAGTCTGCTATTACCTATGCAAATAAAATCCTCACGTTGAATTCCAGCTCCCCATAGTATCTTAAAATGTGACTGCTTTTGGACATAGGGTCTTTAAGTTAACTTGAAAATGAAGTTGTTGGGTGAGCCCTAAATGAATATGACATATTAGAACAAGATATTTTAAACCAGACAACATAGGGAGAAAATGACCATCTGCAAGCCAGAACGGCCTCGAAGAAGCCAACCCTGAAGCCACCTTGGCCTCAGAGTTCCAACCCACTACTCTATGGTATGGTATTAACATGGCAGCCCTAGCAAACCACACATACCCAGTGTCTTTTAATCCCCTAGGTTTTAAGTCCTGTTTCTAAGGACTCTGTCCTTCGGAAAAGGATGCATTATTAACTAATAGGCCCTCTCCTTCCATCTCAAATTTTTTGAGAAATTTTACATTGGTTGTGGGAAAAGAGGGCCATCCTTGCCTTTTTCAGGCTAGACAAATGTGTTGAGAATGGATTTCCCTCCCCTGTTTGGGATTGTGTATCTATTTCACTTGAAGATACAAGCCAAGCAAGAAGTCATTGAAAATATAGCTACTCCCCATTTACTGCACTGACTTAACCTGCTGATGTTTGTCTCTCAGATTCTGTTGACTGGCCAGTGGGTCCAGCCCTGCAGTGTTAGCAGGACAGCGCCCAACCCACCCTCGACCTGCTTCCCTCGCCCTCTTCCACAGCTCCGGTGCCAGCATCCCGTCCCTTTCCCCTCCCTTCCCATCCCCTCTTTGCCCCCCAAACCCCACAACCCCCTGGGAACTGGTATCTTTTCCACAGAGTCTAAGGATCACTTTTGTTGGGCTTTGCCAGTTTGTTTCTGTGGTTCTTTATATCCATAAGTGAGTGAAATCATACTGTAACCCCAATGCCCAGTTCCACCTGGGCCCTGTGAAATATACACAATGGGATGGTGCTCGGCTATTAAAAAAAAGATGAAATAGTGCCTTTTGGGGCAAAAAATGGATGGGTCTTGAGGTGATGATTCTCAGTGAAATAAGTCAGAAAGTGAAAATAGTTTCAGTAATGAGTTTGTTTTCCATGCCGTTTTTTTGACAGAGAAATGGGATTTGCTAGTGAATGTATATACTTTACAGTTCTGTTTAGGTTCTGCTGGGGGCAGAAAATACTCTGAATTCCTGACTTTGGTTTATTCAGGCTTTCCTAGTCCCGTTTCAGGTTACCATACTGTCAACCAAAATGCCAATCCTCACCGCTTTTCCTTCCCACGCTCACCCCACTCTGCTACGCAACTCCTCCACAACAGTGGTTGTGGTCAAACTAAGGGAAAATGTTGACTGTGTTAGAAACTTTGCTGGAAAAGAACTTTTGCATTTACTGATCATCTCTTCAGATCTTTTCTTTCACCCTGGATTAAATGATAATTTCAAACTGATCAAAGAGCCTTTGTGAAGGTTCTTCTGCATGTCTGTCTCTACGTTACCATTAACATCTCAGGTGGATATGAGTCTCACTTTATAAATCCAGAAAGAGAGCCCATAATTCTTTTCTAAGTCATAAGTTATTTTCTGTGTCTCCTCTCAACTCTTTGTGCTGCATTTTTGAACTTGTTTCATCTTGTTGTATCCAGTGTAAGGCAGAGGATATCTGCTCGCCACGTCTAATAGCTCCTGCTCTTCAGACAGAGGCATTAAATTGCCCTTCTGCCTTTTTCCCCTGACTGAGCATTATGGGTTCTTTGTCTCGCAGGACATATTTTTAATTACATATAGGATTTTTGTTTAAAGCCTCTCCATGTTTTTCACAACGCACTTTGATGGTGGGTCTAGCCCTGGCTGGACACTGTTGGCATCATGAGGAGATAGTTCCTACACTCTGTACTATTCATGTAAAGTCAGGCATTTTAGCTTCATGCTTACTCTTTTTTTACTTTTGATTGAGCAAATCAGAACTCATAACAGTTAAGCAACAAAAGATTATATAATTCTTTTCTTCATTACTGAGGGTCCTCAAAGTTGATAAATTATGGATCATTTTTTTTTATTTAATCTGTGTTGATACTCAGAACCAGCATTCTCTGTATCGATCGTGTGGTCCTAATTTCTCCTCTAACTGAATCACAGCAGATAAATTGTTTAATTTCATTTCTATATGTGCCATTTATTTCTATATGAAAGTGAGAAAGGTAGCCATCAAGAATCATTGATCTCTAAATTGTCTTTAGCCCAGAACTTACACTGTATACTCGACTGCTTTTAACTAAAGAGTAGTTAACTATTACTAGCTACATAATAGCTAATAATCAAGGTGGTCTTCGTCAGGTAAGTATATTTGGAGCTAATATTTTGAGTACATATATTGGTGTATATTGAGAACATATGCTAAATACTGTTTACTAAGTACCAGGCACTGAGAATACAGTGATAAACCAGGAATCTATTTCCTGCCCTCTCAAATGTCCCTAGGCCTTGGTAGAAGTCTGTCTCAGTGCTTCTGGCATGAGGGAGAGTCTGGTGAATATTACGTAGTAACAGGTTGGAATGTCAGCAAAAGATCAGGGGCGCAAGGGCCCAATAGTGAAAGCCTGAGGAAAAGCAGGGGAAGTGAAGGGGTGGGGTGGAGAGGGTTAAGTTTGAGGATGAGGACATGAAGGAGTGGGCATAGATGACATTTTTCCCAAGAAGCTGGGCTTTCCAGAGGAAATAAGAGAGGAGTGGGTAGGGAGATAAAAGGTCATCTGTTCTTAAATATGGGAGTGAAGAACCAAATTAAGTAAATATTTTGTGTAAAGATCCTATAGAGAGGGGATGTTAGTTTTGAAAGAGAGGAAAAGATGGAATTGAGAGCCAGGTTTGAAACAAGGTTGAGGCAGAATAGCGGGACATGGGGATGCAGAGACAGGTAATCAAGCAAGCATAGCAAAGTGTCCATCACGGCACTTGGGAGGTAGCGAAGTGGCAAAATACCACTCTTTTAGCTTCTCTGCAGGTTTGAAAGCTTGGCAATCACTCACTGGAAGGAAGAAGAGAACACAGATTCAGAGTTTAATCTTGAATAGAATAGGCAGCTTTTTCCTTATTGTAGTGCCAGGTGGTGGAAGTTCCAGTTAAAGAAACCTCCTTTTTTTTAAGTAGGAACCACTCTCACCTGAAGAGAATGAAGGCCAGACTGACCCCTCTGGAGTAGGAGAGGGGACACAGCAGTCTTGCGAAAGGTTCTGCTGAAGTGGGAAGAGAGTTGTGCTGCTGTGAGCTTTCCCGGTGGTTGTCAGGAAATGGCCAGTTAGTAGGCCGCTGAAGGGGCTGTTGGGGAAAGTGAAGAATGAAGGTGGGATGAATGAACAACCTGTCCTGACACATGTCCCATCTGGTTCTCTGGTTCTCAGTTGGGGGATTCTGGCTCCTGCCACATTTTATTTTCTTTGATGAAATGCAGTAAAAACAATGCTGCAAAACTGTATTATTGCTAACACTTAACTAAGAGCATATTATCGTTATCCACAGGTAAAAGAAGAACGTCCAGAAAAAATACCAGATCTTAAATTATTAGTGGAGAAGAAATTTTTGGCTTTACAGAATAAGAATTCTGATGCAGACTTTCAGAATAATGAAAAATTTGTACAGTTTAAACAACAGCTGAAAGACCTGAAGAAGCAATGTAAGTCGGCATGTTTGCTTTGCTTTGGGCATTTTGAAATTGGGGAACTGACTTGTGAACAGTCCCAGAAAACTGGTTTTGTAAAGTTTGCTTATCTGCTTGGCTTGATCCTCTTTCTAAATTGCTTTTTATTGTGGTTGCGTTTCTGTATTTGCCTAACTTTTGGTTCAAATCAGCCTGTCCATTTTTGAAAGCCAACAGTTTCCACAAAGTGCTAAGAAAATTTCCTAGCAGCTAGGAAAAGCTATACTTATTTGCCCCTGCTGGGGAGGGGAATTGGGAAAGTAACACTAACAACTCTGATGCAAATGACAACGGTGTTTTTCAAACTTTAAACCGCTGTGCCAATCTTTCCAATCTCCATACTTTGAGTCTGGTTTCCTGCGTTGGAGCAGTAGTAAAAGCAGGGTCCTGTCAGACTATTTTCCCCTTCTTACATATGGACCAAGATTCTCTTCATCCCTCTACTTTGTGGTAGTGCAAAATCCATGTTGTTGTTGTAATATGTTGCCGTTGCCTCGCAAATACACTTTATTATACTCAGACTTTTTAATGAGCATAGTTTTGATGCTTAGAGAATTGAATAACAGAGCAAGTAACTTTTTAAACTTAGAGCTCATGTCACCTTCATCTGCATACACATGGAACAGGACTTGCATGAGATGAGCTGTGAATTTGCTTCCTATCCTTGTTTCTACTCAGTGTAGGAGTTGTATTTTGAAACTGACTTTCCTTTAAATATAAGCATTTTCTTTAAATTGATGCTGAGGTCTCAAAAAAATGACTGAGGAAGCTGCTTTGCTTTTCTCCACTTTACAAATAACACAAATTTCACAACTGGGAATATTTCACAATCTCGGTAAGACATTTGCTTTTACTGTGGACTTAACAGTAAGCATTTTTGTCACATTTATTTTTTTTTTGTCTTCATTGGACATCAGCTATCAAAATCTTTTCACTATGACTTGCACTGTACCCTCAAGTGAGGAGCACCCCTCAAGCAGGTCATAGTCTGCCATTGGCTTTGTGGCTATAAAGAGACCGGTGAATTTCACTTTTGACCTTGATCGGAATAGCCCAACGGACTCTTACTGCTTGGAGCTGATAATCATAATTTATGGCAGAGTTAGCAGCTAGTCATAATTCCTTATATTTTATAATTTAAATTGAAGGATAGACATCTAAAATAGAAATTTGTTCCTCCTCCACTATTGTTTACAAAGAATTTATTCCATAAAAGGAAACTATAAAGATTTTATACTCATAGAGTTATGGAAAGCTCTGCCTTATTAAGAATATATAACTCACCAAAAGGATAAACATTGGAATCATGGTAATTGCTAATTTTCTCTAAAATGTGGGGGTTTGGTTTGAGTTTTCCCTAGACCAGCAGTACACATCATTTGGGCAAACAGTTAAACATTACAACAAAGTAAATTTATACTGGAAAAAAAAAAAAGCTTCTTTATATAATAAGATTCCCCTATCTATGGTAACACTGGAATTGAGACAATGTTCCCTTTCATTTTTCTAAAAATAATCTTTAAAAAAGTTTTAAAATCTCAAATGAGAGAACAAAATATTAAGACACTCTTCAAATGCTCTGTAAGATGTCGACATCTTACTCGAAATACTGAGTTATTAGTGCATTATTATTAGTACTCTCAGTTAAACTTGAACCCTGTCTAGTAGATTTTATTACTTTAGATTTAAAGCTGCTCTGGGATGCTGATAAGCCTTGGACTCCCTGAAGCTTTGTGGAGCCAAGTCCAGGGGGTTGCGATTTATACAGGAGCCAGTAAATCTGGGTTTAGCTATGCTCTGAAGGGGAGGAACTGCTGTGGTCATTTTTTATTTTAAAACAAAAAAATACCAGTCAGGGAGAGAGAGGCCACATCAAGTTGCTGGTGTTGGCAAAGGCCGAAGTTTGCTCGTCTGCACAGATCCAAAGGGTGGTTTTAGGAAAATCACCACTGGGTTTTCACCAAATTGATTTTCAAGAGCATAAATTGCAGGGGATTAAATTTTAACAAATCAGGATCTAATTTTTAAGATATGCCAGGAAACTCTATGAGACTGTGGGCAGTGGTCTGAGGAGAGTCAAGAACGAGACACCTGCTGGCCTGTCTAGTGAGCAGACTGAGGAGGCCTTTGGTGGCTTCTGAGCTCTCTTGCCAGCAGGAACCAGTTAAGCTCTAGTGTAGCAGCTGGTTCTCAAAGGTCCCTTGACATTCTTAGTGTTTATGGAACCATCCCCATGCTTTTGTTTATATGTTTGTAACTATCGACATTTAACATTTGGGAAATGAAAGCTGGGATGGGGGGGGTTAATTTGTTAACATAAACAGCATTGTGAAGCATAACTACATTTTCCAAACATTAAAAACAAAGTAAGTGGGAGGATGGCATTGTTTTATAGTCTTTGCAGATCTGTTAAATTTGCAGCTTACTAGAAAGAAGCTTGATTTTCATATTTGCTTCTGCAATTGGTCTGTTGTGTTACGTTGAATTGATTGTAGTAGAGGAAGAAGGTTAGGTGGCTGGACTTGCTGGAAGGGACTCGCAGACTACCAGAAGTTCTCTACTTTGAGAACCGCAGGTGAAGGGTCACCAGATTATCCCAGTTGGTCAAATCCGACCTGATTCCTGGTTTTCCATGAACTGCAATCTAAGAAAGCTTTGTACATTTTTTAGTTGGGGGGTGGGGGGCGATAAAAAGCCAAGAGAATGATACTTTGTTGTGTGCGAAAATTCTACAAAATTCAGACTTCAGTGGCCTTAAATACCATTTCATGTAGACAGTGGTAGACATATCATCGGTGTGTGTCTGCCACTGGTAGTGGAGTTGAGTAGGTTCATCAAAGACCATCTGACCACAGAGCTTGTGATGTTTACTATCTGGCTCTTGGCAGAAAACGTTTCCTGACCCTTGGAATAAACCATAGTAGAAACCAGGGCAGTATTGTTGTTTTAGCTTTCGATTTTTCTGTAAATGACATCCACTCGTGGCATGCACATGCCGGACACTGTGAGTGTCCCTGTATGTGAGTCAGCACGGTGGGTGCTCGGAGGTCAGTACAAAGCCAAGCCCTGTGCTTGAAGAAGACATATGTACAATCGTGGAATAACATAGGAATCAAGTATCACATCAGAAACAATGAAAAAAATGACAGAAACAAATGAAGAGTTGACTAGGAATGTGGGTTTTGTCTGTGTTAATAGTGCCAGGGAGCCCAGAGAGGGGCTCCCTGAAGCTGTATGTTCAGAAAGAATCTGAAGCTCATTTCCCAGCAGGAAAGAGCATGCTGAAGGATTAGGATGGGGGGCCAGAGGGTGGGGAGTGCCCTGTAGATGTGTTGCACTTGCTTTCTCATAATCTCAAACTGAATAGATGCTTTGAATTTATTTAAAGTTATGATTACTCTAAAATAATGTACATTCATTGCACACCATCCGTTTTTTAGTAGTTGTGTCTTACAGATATTACCAGGCATTAGATCCGAGTTTTCCGTGCGGATCACTTTATCCTGTGGTCCCCAATCTCCTGTATTTGGAAAGGTTATGTCTGCTCTCACTTTCCAGGATTATTGCTAAGTTTAAATAACAATGAATTTCTGCAGATTCTGAAAATTTACTTTGTTACTGTTGAGAAAAGCTGGTACAGAGTCACGGAAAGATTGAGCTTAGTGATGCAAAGACCTAGGTTTGAGCCGCTCGGGGTAGCCCGCTTTCCTGATGATGACACCCATTCCCATTTTTTGTAGTTCTGTTTCTTGGACTCTTACAAATCAAAATTGGTCAAAGATGATTTTTTTGTTCTTGAGGAGAGGATGGCTAAGATGGTGGTGGTGATGATTACTGGGTTAAAGGTATAATTTCACAGAAACGAGTTCCATTTCCCTAAATGGTAATCAGGTTCTTACTAACCCAAGTTGCGACAAAACAATATGATTTGGTTTAAGGCAGGTAAAAGCAGATTTTCTTGGATGAGATTATTTTCTTTAAACATATGTTCAGGTAATTTTCTCTTTCTCCTTTACTTAAGCTGTCTCCACTATTATAACTAAGGGTTTACTGCATCAGCACAATTTAATTAGAACATGTAGACTATTTTGTGTAGATACTTTCTTAAGTCACCAAGCAATCTTTCTGGCACTCTTTATTCATTTACCTTTTGTATGATTGACAGGTATTGGAAGTTTTATTGCAGATCAGCAAGCCAGAAATCCATGGCCTTTCATATAACTGATACCTAGAAATCCTTGAGGTCAGAAGTAGAATTGATTGTATATCTGAGATCTCTAGAATTAACATGATATAATATGAAATGCACTTTTTTGGCTGACATATGTAATGATAAGAGTGAAGAGGACATGTCTTTTTAAATGTAAATCTGCTAATCTGGAGATACCACAAATGTAGACAGTATATTTAGTCATATGACATGTACAGAATAGGCCATGCAAAGATAGTTGAATCCATGAGTGAAGCTTGGAAATCATTTTCAGTGACATGATGTTTCTATCAGACAGATAGACAGACATAGGGATTTACATTGTAATCTTTTAATTATATGGATTCACAAATGAACTCTGTGCCTTCTCTTTAAGCATGCCCTGTGTATATCTCAAAGGGGATAAAGGAGGGAGTGGCTGTTCACTCCACAAAAGGATTCTCTTCACGGTTGACTGGGGACTCCCGGGGAGCTTGGAAGCCCTTCACAGCCTTCCTATTAGGTGGCTTTCCCTTTCCTTTGGTGCCTCTTCAAAACTGAAGCATAGATGCAGGAGAGCAGGGAGTTCTCTGCTCTGTTGACTTATTCCCTGAACCCCGCCATGAGCTACAGGTAGAGGATGTGCAGCACAAGAACATTCAGGAGAGCCTCTGTGCTCTCGAGAGCATCTGCTCTCTGTAGCGAACACGCCTTCCACGGGGCCTTTCTGCTGTGGCTGGGCCTGTGGACTTGTGTTACCAGATCTTCAGCGTCTTCTAGAAGACCCAGATATCTGGCTAATATTTTTTCCATTATTAAATTTGTACAGTACTGCAAACAGCACCATCAGTTTTTGACCTTTGCTTTTGCCTTCTCATGGTATCATCTTTCCTTTTAGGCATGGTATCATCATGCCTTTTAGGCACCTTAGGAGGGACATCAGCATGAAACTGGCCAGTTCATCACAGCCAATTATGATTTCGTCAGAAAGGGGAATGGTTCTATTTTCAAGATACTGCAAACTAAGGCAGAAATCGCACTTCCTCTCATTTGTGAAAAGAATAGTCAAAGTCCATTGACTGTCATAGTGGAGTTTTAGTTGAAGCAGGAAGCTGCCAGGGAGCAATTTGTTGTCGGTTCTTTGTCCTCGTCATAACAGATGTCCATCTGCTCTGCCTTTACCTTAGGGTTAACACGAAGTGCCCTTCTGGAAAATAGTAATGATAAAAGTAGTATTCTGCCTTTAGTCCCTAGTGCTGTGGTATTTCATGAGTGCTTGTTGAGTTAGTAACTACAGGGATGGTTTGTTGGAGTCCTCACCATGCCTGCATACTTTATATACATTGGTGTTTATTTCTCGCAGATTTACAAGTTAACTACACACAATTTTAGATTAGAAAAAAAAATGCTAAGAGAGGTCATAGAATTTCCTTAAGATCATAAATGCAGAAATTCAATCCAGGTTTAGAAGACACTGGAACTCATGTTCTTCTCCCTAGAGCCATCAACTCTTGAAACATTCCTAAGCGATTTTTCTCTTCTCTCAACTCAAGCATTTCATGTAACTCTTGAAAATTGAGCCCTGATAGGATTCTTGATAATTTGCCTGGATCTCTCAGATACTAGAGCTACATGGATATACGATGAACACTAGGTAGATGGCTGCACCCTGCTGAGAGAATGCCTTGCTTGCTCTTTTCCAGTTAGAAACCAGGGAGAGGACCTGTATTGGACATTAGATGGCATTTATTCATGCGTGCTTCCAGTGCCTTCAAATCAGCCCCACGAGGTACATGTAGAGGAGTCTCCTTTTATAGATAAAGAGGGTGGGACTCATGAAAAGCTAAATGGTTTGCTCAAGGTCACCGGGTAAGCTAAAGAGTGAGACTTAAAACTGGATCCTCCTTTTCCAGATCCCCTGGAAATTCAGATGTGGCGGTCCATCCAGTAAAAATGCCTAAGAATGTCACTTTTGATGCAAATGGTTGCTATCGTATGGCAGAGAAGAGTTAGGAGCATTATTGCACAAGTTTAGAACAGATCTCAGGAAATTTATTTCAAGCACAGCCATAGTAATCCCATGCATAGACATCAAATCTCAGTCTTCACAACCTCCACATGCAGGAGGGGAGGACATGAAAAATGCTGGCTCTGTTTTTAGCAGACCACATCTTGGAGGTGACATATTCACCCATTGTCTCACAGTCAGGAGGTCGCAGGATAACAAACATGCTCCTGAAGAAAGGGGGAAGCTTTAGAAAGAGAGATGGCTATAATTAAAGTTATTAGGAAAGGTTCGGTTATCAAGGGAGAAATGAGTAAGCAGCAAGTGTGAACACAAACTGTGAAGTTGCTGTTTCTCCCGTGGTGGCTTATTTTGAGCAAGCGTGATGCCATCAAGCCCATCAGTAGTCTGACTGGAGCAGGAGACCAGCTAGTACCCGGGCCACGACGGACACCATGCTTAAAGAATAATTGCATTGTCAAGTGGCTTACTCCTGTGATTGGAATGATTTAAGTTTTCTAACTATTAGGTCTATATCATGAGCGCCCCTTTGGAGTCGACACCCCCCACCTTCCAGTTCCAACTGTTGGCAACCACGGTTTTGTTTCCTCCATTAGTTTTAACTTTCCCAAAATGCTGCAGACCTGGAATCCAGCCCTTGCAGTTTCTGCATTCAGTGAGCAGAGTGTTTTTGGGATTCTGCTGGTGTTGACAGTATCGTCTTTTTATTGCATGATAGTTGATTGCTGAATCGTGTTCTGTGATATGGACGTAGTGTGGTTTGTTGATTCATTTACCAACTGAAGGGTGACATCTCGTTTGCATCCAGCTTGGGGCCATTTTGAATAAAGCTGTCTTGAGCACTCCTGAGTAGGTATCTATGTGGATCTGAGTTTTAATCTCTCTTGTTGTTTGTGTGTTAAGTGTACATTTAACAGACAGCAAACTGGTAGACCGTTTTCCAGTACAGAGTACCTGCCGCTTCCCCTCCACAGTGGGTGAGTTGTCCTTGTTGTGTATCATCACCCACACTTGAGTCATTTCAGTTTTCTTTTTAGTTTAACTCATTTTAGTAAGTACTTATAGTCTTATCTCTTCATGGATTTGTTTCTCTAATGACCAGTGATCACTTCAGCATGGAAGTTCCTTTTTTATATTCAAATTTTTCAGATAGTATTCATGAAATTCATGTACCAACTACACTTATTCTCTCATTTACTCAAGACACCTTCTAGATGGCCTTCTGTGATTCTTAACAGTGTAATTCCCACATTGTGGCCATCAGTCTCAGCACTGCTTGAGTAGTATTCAGAATGCTAATCCCAGACCTACTGAATCTGAAACTGGGGGTGGAGCTCAAGTTTAACAAACCCTCCAGATGATTTTATTGCAGTGGAGTTGGTGAAGCCTTGGTTTGCAGTAGCAACACTCACCCACCATTGGACATTAGCATCAGCTGTCATCTAAATCAAATGAGAGTTCAGTCCATTGTCATTGTCCCCCCCCAAACCCCCCACCCCCTGCAGAGTTTCAGATTAGTGTGAAGGTCTGTGGCTGGTGCTGATGTACAGTCAGGGCTGACAGTAACTGATTTACTGAATGCTGTTTAGCTATTCATTCTAAAGGATATAAACCTGACTTCTTAGAGCCATAAATGTATAACATACTTAGACCTTTCTTAGTAATTGCCTAATGAATTGTAACTTGGTGTCCTTGATTTGATCATAAACTTTATTCTACATCTCAGAGCCTCATTTTTATGTCCCATGTTCTACTTAACATTCGCTCATTCAGCAAATATTTATTGAGAATGCTGGGAAGCCAGCAGTAAGAAAAATAGACAAGGCTGTGCTTATGGCGTGCATTTTGTTTTTTGGTACCTACTTAGCATCTGCTCTCCACAGTATCTAGGTGGATATATGGATCATTTCTTAATAGTCCGAGAACAAAAGTGTCTTCATATACATTGATTGATTGTTTTAATGATGATCATGTATTTGTTATATCTAGTTCTTCAGAGTTGTTTGCCTTAAGTTTGTTGACATTTATATTAATCATGAAATCCCTATTTCTTGATAATTTTTCAAACTCATTTATCTAAAATCTATTGATAACAATGAGTAGAGAGTATCCATGCCATAGAAAGATCTGGAATTTGGATTCTGAAAATGTAATCTGAGTTTCTGATCCTACCAAGTAAAATAGACAGTGTTTGTTTTTAATCCAGTCCATGGAATTTTGCTCTTGTATAAAGTATGGGTTGTGTAATGATAACAGTGCTACTCAGCTTAAGGACTTGTATGCAATTACATCTGATATTTTAAAATAAAAAGTGAAAGTCTGAAATAAGCCAGAAAGTAAAAGAAAAATGCCAGATGGTTTCACTCATAGCAGGAGCGTAAGGGATCAGAAAAAAAAAAAAAGAAAAAGCAATTGTAATAAAGTAATAACGAAGACATTCTATGGGGGTGGAGAGGGGAACAGGGTCAAAACTGGGGCGGGAAGAGCACATGGGACTATGGTGATGGCACATGTGTGAAAGGTGGTAGGAAGCCCACGGGGATTACAGTTGAGGTGAAAAAATGCACAAAATGAAGAATGTTGTAAAAATAAATAAATAAATTTAAAATTTTTTTAAAAACTGAAAGTCCTTTGTAAATTCTAATATACTCTTCAGATATACCCAATTTTTTAAAGCTTGCTTGAAGACATTTACCTAATTTTTATTTCAAAAGGTACACATTTTATAAGTTATTAGCAGTCGCCGTCAATTCTCAAATGCCAGGCACAAAGCTTGGAATGTTTTAGTCACTTTGCTAAAGCGTTAAGAGATTTCAATGAAAGGTAAAACATTACTAGTCTGTCAAGGAGTTAAGGAATGTTCTGCCATTGACAAGGGTGTGAACAAAAAAATGTTGATAAGGTAGCAAATCATTTTTCAGAATAATATTGATTTTGGCAACTACTTCTTAGTAGGAAAAAGAGTGAAATGTCATGAACAGCACTGTTCACACAAGGTGAACCATCCTGTGTCGGGTGAAACGTATTCATTAACAGAGTGGCGTAGACAGCGAGGAACTGCAGTTCTCAGCGCATCAGACCTCCTCATGGTTTTTACTAGACCTGGGATCCTCTTACACATACACATGAATTTAACTGGAGAGAATCAGCTCTGCTGTTTGACTCTATTTTAATTTCGTAAACAGACATCTATATGCAGAGCCCAGTGCTAGGCACAGGATCAGAGGCAAGTGGCTGTTGTCTTGGGAGTAAGAGAAAAAGGCAACGGGTCACTTGCGATTGGCATGCAGGGTTTGGAGGAGGCATGAAAGAGCAGAGGCTAGGGGCTGATGACAGGCATGGAGTATTTTCCAAAATAAATATAGCAAGACTTTAGGGTTAGAAGAATTGATCTTTGCTGTCATATTCCTCAGTGCTTGTTTCACAGTTTCTTTTGCTTAGCATGTTGGCTCAGTGAGACGTGGACCGTTGCCGTGGTCAGTATTCAGCACGACACCTTCCATGGGCCAGGGCGTCCTCTGTGTTGGGAAGATGAGTGAAATCTGTAAGAAGGAGGCTAACACCTTTCCATGGAATCTTTTACCCCATAGGACAGATACTCCACAGCAGGCACTTGGGTACACACTGGTCCTGCGAATGAGCGGACTGGGCACCCGCTGTGTACCCTGCCACCGCGGTTGCTTGGCAGACCTGGCATCAACATGCTCTGCATACCAAGTGAGGCTGCCAGTTGGCTGGAGGTGTTCTCAAACCTGCTGGCAACTGTCCTCGCCCAGTTTGACCACTGGGTGCTTACTGGTGGAAAGTGCTTCCTTCCTCTTTCCCCTTACAACAGCACCTGTACTGTGTCTGGGAACGCCATTCTTTGACTTCAATTCAGTCTTATAAAGCAGGAAACTCAACAGCTGGACTCAAGCATTTCTGATGCCTTCTCCCAGCCCTCAGCTTTAACAGCCGCCTCTCTTCTGTTATGTGGAAGTGTCGCTTCCCCTTCCTACCCTCACCCCACACAAAATATTAAGATGCTTCTCTTATACTAGATAGTGTAAGAGAGTCAACAAAATATGGTGATAGTTTATTTAGGCTTATTTTCCTTCTGCTTGACATTACAGCTTTAGCTTACATTTAATTGCCAAAAGCAAAAAATTACCCCTACGAAGAGCTGAGTAAGAATTTTCAGGCAGTTAACAAGATGTGCTGTCTGGTGCCACTCCAAAATGCCCTTCCAGCCCCTTCTCCCTTTCCTTCTGCTCCCACTGCTGTTCCGCTTACTTCCAGTTTTTCCCTCAGCCTCCCACGTGCGCGCTGCTTCACACTCGCCTCCCTTCAGCTCCTGCCAGTGTGATGCATCATTGTGAAGGTTGTCCCTTGAGTGGTCTTTCAAAGGGGACCTTGGCCCTCCGGCATGAGGCTTTTTCACTTTCTGGACACTCCTCTCTGTTGCCCTTTGACCCAGACACTTGGCAACTTCCCAGAAAGTACTTTTTTCTTTCACTTCTAGACTTTCACACTTGCTGATCACTTAGTGGAATATTCTGCTTACTTCCTCCCTCTTGTAACTAGGTGAGACAAGTCCATCTCGGCTTTACCTTATCTCACCGATGTTGAGGGTATTCCCCAAGGTAAAGTAAACGTGCAGTGGGATCGACAAAGACATTTTAACCTGGAGAGGCTTCTCTCAGAGCAAAGATTCAAAGATTCAGAGAATTAGCACATGAGATTGTTTGACCAAAAGGAAAATTTGACAGTTATGGTACCTTGGCTAATTATTTTGTTTAAATAGTATGCAAAGTGGAAACCAATCCATATTATTATAATCTGTTATTTGAGCACAAACTAATACTGTCTTTAAAATATGAGCTATTCGGTGTCTCCTGCTTTCGGTGGTGGGGCATGCCAGCACAGACATACTAATTGAAATATATTAACTTTCTCATCTTGACTGACTCATTTGACTTGAATAGCAAGTTCCCTGGTGACCCCACCTCTAAAAATAGAAAGCACATTATTATGTTTTCAGAATTCTAAGCTTTGAGAAGCGGTGAGTTGTTCTTTGTTTTTGCCTTGATGGCTGTTGACCTGCACCTGAATTCTGGTAATTGCATGGGCAGGAAACTGCATGTCACAGTTGGAGAAGAGGAGGCTCTGGAGGAGCAGAGGGTTGGGAGAAGCATGTTCGGATGATGGGTTATAAATACCAACATGGTGGTTAATTAAAATACACCAACTGAAGCTTGGATAACGCAATGATAATTTAAGGTACCTATAATCAACTGAAAATTAAAGGTATAGAAAGGGATGCTCGCTTTAAAATATTTTCCTGATAACTGTACTTCTGGGGACCAATTCTAATGAAATAACCAAAATTATAAATACTTTATATACATATACATAGTTATTTCTCAGTGATGCTCATTAGGAAAAATAGGAAATAACTAAGTGAGAATACTTTATCTAAAAACATGAAATGCTTAAAACATACTTTATCATATAATAATTTTTTTAAAACGGCATTCTACTTGAAGGATTTCCTTAAACATTTCTTAAAAGATAGGTTTACTAGTGGTGAATTCTTGTATATGTCTGAAAAAAAGTATTCCTGAAAAATATTTTCTCTGGTTAGCAGAGGTTTTTTTGTTTGTTTGTTTCATTCCTTTTAAAATATTGCTCCATCTACCCAACTCTGGCCTTCCAGCCAATACTGTTTCCAACAAGAAATATGCCATAATTTTTAGTTATTTATTTATTTTTAAAGATACGTTTATTTATGTATACAGAACTGGGGTACAGGTGAGCGGATTCACCAGAGACAGAGTGGGGAGCAGAACAGGCAGATATACTGGAGCATACTGCTGAGGGGAGCAGCGGGTGGGTCAGAAGAGGTCTGCCATGTGGGTCAGCTCTCTGGCAGGGGATTGAATTCATGCTGAAGTGGCTTCAGAGAGCTTCATAATGTGATGCTTTAACCCGCTGTGCCACCAGGGAGAGCCCCTAATTTTTATTTTTGTTCCTCAATTTGTCACATCTTTTTAGGTCATACATACACATACACATAAATGGCCATAAGCAATTTGATTCTAGTGTTATGGTATAATTTTATAATGTTAAATTTTAGACCAGAACAAATAGTCTACATATATTGTGACCACTGTTCCTGGGTAAGGAAATACTATAAACCATGAGCAGATTAGAAAAGGACACAGGATATTAGTAATGCAGTTAGTAAGTCACATGAAACATTATATTGTGTGTGTGTTTTTTTTTTTTTTTTTTAATAAGGGCAGCCCTCTGATTAGATCCAAACTTACACCAAATCTGGTTGTGGTTTATAGAATAAACTGGAATGGGAAGAGGGCTGCTTCTAGTGGTCCAATTGAGTCCTGGTGATTTCTACACCACCACGGGGGAACTGGAGAAGAAGGAATGGATGCTGAGGGGTGTAGTGGGGGGTCAAATCTGTAGGACTTGTCAGCTTGTTAAAAATAATAATAGACTTAGGAGAATGGGAGTAGAGGGTGGGGAAAGGTGATACCATTCAAGGTAATAAAATGTCTCTTGGAAAAGCTGGTCTTTAATGTCAAGTATATTACACTTAATATGCTGGGTTTTGGCTTAAACCTTCATCAGTTGGTTGGAAATGAGCAATTTTGGTAGGAGGCCAGGGCTTAAAAAAGGGAGGGAGTGGCTCGTCTTGTGCTCCTTGATGATACTTGGAGCTGTGGGGAGAGAGGGACCTGCAGAGGCTACTCGGGTGACTGGAAGGAGGAGCACGGGGCATCAGGCCAAAACATTCAAGGGAGGAAGACTTTTGTCTTCTTAGTACCATCTTAAAATTTAGTTTAATTTCCTTTTTCCAAGGATGTACAGACTTCTTGGTCCTGTCATTACTCATATTTTTCTCATATTGCAAAATTCACAAACTAAATTCCATAATCTAATAAGGTGGGGGAGGGCAGAATCAGCCATTGTTTTTGAGTTTCCACTTCTTGGTGGTCTTTGTTAGAGTTTGCTTCACTGTCTCTTTTGCTCCTCCCAGATATGGGTATGTAAAGTGGTGATTTACTCTGTGCAATTTTGCAAGCAAGAAACACATTGCACAGTTAACATTTCATAGTACGCAAGCGGGTAGTGATGAAGGGCACTCATTTATTAGATAATACAGTTTTTTAAAAAATAAAGAAGCAATTTTTATTTTGAAATTGTGCTTTAATCATAATAAGAATACTTCATTTCAGCATAATTAGAATTTTATGATTATTTTGAAATATTAAACATGTAAGAGTAATTTACATTGACTGTATAGTTCAGAACTTCTGAAGTCTACAGTTATTGCTGTGACTCCATTTAAATGTTCAGTTTTAAATTCAGTGGTGTTGGGCTCTAAGTCTCTGAACCAACTACCCAAAACTTAGTTACTTAAAATAGCAGCCAGTGATGTGGATCGTGATCCCATTGGTCAGCATTTGGACTGGGTGAAGCTGCTTGGGCTGGACTCCCCTAGGGATCTGCTGTTAGCTGCTTGCTTGGCTCAGAGCTTCATGGTCTAGGGCACACTCAGATGAGATCGCTTGTCCTTGCCCCAGGGGGTTTCACCCTTAACAGACTAGTTTGAGTTTACTCATAGAGTGCAGGGGGAAGTAAGAGTCTCAAGAGCAGAAGTGGGAGATCTCTTGATTCCTCAGCTTGGAAATAACTTATGGGAACTTGTGCCAGGCTGGGGGCCAAAACAATCACAAAAAATGGGAGAATGGGCTCTGCTTATTGATAGGAAGAAACAGAAGGTGCTATGAAGCAGGTTTTCAGCCTGCCACACCAGCGCACATGTGCTTATTCATTTTTTCTCCAATTATATTTATTGACATAAAGTTAGTTTACAACATTGTATTTGTTTTAGGGGTTACAGTTCAAACCTCTGCAAATGTATAGAAGATTCAAGTTTCGGTATTTAACTCCTGAAACGGCACTGATTGTGTGTGTGTGTGTGTGCGTGTGTGCGTGTGTGTGAAAGAGCACACCCTGTTTTCTCACTATGCAATCCTCAAAAGCAAGGGGTATTTAAAGTAATTTCATTTGGTTGGCGGGGGGTGGGGGGGAGTGTCATCCTTTTGATCAGGGACATGTTTATTTCGATATTAAAACAACTGAAAAGATAATTTAACATAAGTAAAATTAAACTACAACTGGATTACTTACACAATAGATATAATTTTTATTTTATTTTGTGCCTGTCACTGGCCTAGGTATTTAAGAACAGAGAAGAGAAAAATGAGGCTTTTTTTTTTCTTTGATAAGTTTGTGTTCTTATAGAATGGGCAAAATTTATATCCACTCAGTACAAAGTATTAATTATTAATGTGTCAAGGATTTGACTTTAATGAAAGATAGGCCACAGCTGGATATGACTTATTCCTTTTAGTAGAGCAAAGGAACATATTTAAAATAACTGTAATTCAAAGCAAAATAATGTGCTATGAGCGAAATATAAACTGAGTGCTGTGGAATTAGAAAGAGAATAGGAGGAGGCAAATGATTAACTGCCAGCATATGTGATTCATGTAATTAACACCTGAGGAGGGAGAGATCTTTGAAACCAGAGGGTGGTAGCTTCATAGAGAAAATGAGTTTTGAGCAAGACTTTGAAGAAGAGGTAGAATTTGAATAAGTGGAGAGGCGAGAATCCTACCCAATTTAGGATTGAGTTGTGCTTTCCCAAGAAGGTAATTGTTTAATTAAAGAGAGAGTCTTTTAAAGTGGCAAATATTAAAGAGCATGAGATAATGCTGTGGAGACTGTGGCCCTGCGGCCGGGAAGAGGCTGGCAGTGTGCACCTCTCCCGTGGAGCTGAGGCTTCAGCCTCTTTCATCACGTATTGGTGCACTTCGGTGGGAAAGTTGAGTAGATGATATTCACCAGGTCTGGCCACATTTCATTGTCAGTGCATTGTCAGGGCTCTCTTCAGTCACATATGGATTAAAATGATAGAAGCAAATATTATGTGTCCCTGTGGACCAGAAAATCCAAAATTAACAAAAGTAAGGAAAACCCCCAATGAGTAATGTCAGCTGGTACTTTTTACAAGGATGTCTGGATCTATTTAAGAACTAAGCTGTTAGAGAGAAAAAATGGGGGGATTTCCTTTCCTTTGTTTAACAGGTAGGTTTGCCATTCAAACTTTCTGTCCTATTCCGTCCTAAAGCACTTGAAGAAGGACAGACTAAAATGCATTTCACTCACTGCTAATTAAACAGTACAATATTTAAACATATACCAATTGTCAAAGTACTCAACTACTTATATTGTAGTAAATCAAATCATAATTTTTGTTGTAGTAAATCAAAGCCAGTTTTCACTATTAAAATGACATTTAAAATCTATGAATCCCTTGATCTAGTTTGGCGTTGCTTTTCTCCTGAAATCATTTTGACTTGGATGTTACCAAGGGATGAATTTCCATAGAATTCCTTGGGAGATACTTGACTACTACTTTAGTATATTCAGTGATGGGACTTTTGAGAAATTATATTAGCTTATATTATTCATTAGCTGATATGTGTGTTCGTTTCAAAGAAGAAGTATAAAGGGGCTATGGTAAATTGAAAATGAGGTAACACATGAAAGTATGTTCTAAACTGGAAAGCCCTGTGCATATAAATATAAGGTGATGTGCTAAGGTTGGCATTTGTTCCTTTTGGGTCTGTATTAGTAGTTCATAGTTTAGTTCTAGATCTGAGCTTTTGAATTCAAGCCTGTTACTTACTGTGTAATCAGGAGTAGTTTTAAAAAGAAGAAGAAGAAGAAGAAACACCACCTCTGTGCATCAGTTTCTCTGTCTATTGAAATGGCATAATAAGAGTGCACTTACTCGATAGGCTTGTAGTGAAGATTGAATAGATTAATGAAAGTCACTCAGAACATTCTCCTGGCACAGGGTCAGTGTTGCATGTTAACATTGTGGTTCCATCACCACCACCATCATCAGTGTGTGATATATCATCCTCTGAACCAGATAGATAATTGCTCTTTGGAATTCCTCTAACACTCTTGCATCTGCTCTTGCATCTGCTCTTCCCTCTGCTTGGAAGCTTAACCGGATGTCTTCTTTTTTCACTCCTTCAGCATTGTGTCATTGTTTCTGGCTCAGAATGGACAATCACTAAGTGAGTGGATTATATTAACTATTCAGCCATAGGATCTAATAAAGAGACATATGAGAAGAGATGTATGGCAGAGGGCCTCTCGAGAAGAGAGGGTCAGGGAAGAGTGTGGGGGCTTGCTGAGCTCACAGATGTCCCTGCAGAGCTGAGGGAGTGGAATCGAGTCGCTGTGCAGGAAAACAAGGCTCACCCATTGCCAGGCTGTTCTGTGCCCCTATCCAGACAGCTGGTGGGAAGAGGAGAGTGGACAGAGACATTGTGAACTAGGCTGAAATTTGACAGGAGGGAGGATTTCCCATCAAACCACTGAAAGTCATTGCCAGGGTATGAATAATTTGACTTCTTAGGTAATTTGATTTGGGGATGGCCGATCTGGTAAAGACACATGATGGTCTAGGAAGTACTGACTCAGAAAATCTAATTACTTTATTAAGGAACTATTTCTAACCCTGGAATATGCTGTATACAGTTGTACAGATTTTACTGTACAAATCACCTGGCTGAGGAGGCCGTAGGTGACTAAATGCTCACCTGCTCCCCGACTGCAGAGCTCACACCCAGTGTGCCCGCACCTCCTAGTTCACCTGCTTGTCCACATCCCAGGGGAGTCAGCAGTCTTTGTTCCCTTTACCTCATGCCATGGACTTACTGCAAAGAACATTCTCCAGTTTTTAAAAATCTTAGCATTAATATATAATAATACTTCCTGATCCACAAATTGCATTTAGTAGTAAATGATAATGACCGGTCATACCTAGTTCAGCTCTCTCTCTTTTTTTTTTCCTAAGGATTTACTTTATTTGTAAATACAGAACTGGGGTACAGGCCAGAGATGCAGGGGCGGTGAGAGGATTCATCAGAGGCAGAGTGGGGAGCAGAGCAGGCCGACTGATGAAGTACACTGCTGAGGGGAGCAGTGGGCGGGTCAGGAGAGGTCTGCCGCGCCACGTGGTCACCTCCGGGGCAGGTGGGGATCGAACTCATGAGGAAGTGGCTTTAGCTCCTTAATGCTGTGCTTTAAGCCGCTGCTCCACCAGGGAGGGCCTCAGTTCTCTTTTATAAAGTGGAAATAGGAAAGAAAAGAACTTAAGTACTTGACTTTGAAAGAAAAGATCCCTTCATGGGGAAAAAAATGAACATTTTTGCTCTTTTTTTTTTTCTTTTTAAGCTTTTATTCTCTACCATATGGTTTTCCCTCTTGTACACCAAGAGCTAACTGAAACAAGCACAGAGGAAAGCTTCGGCCTTCATGGGATTATGTGCATTTGCACAGTGGACAAGACTCTAGTCATGCTACTGGTTGATTCTCACTTGACCAAAGTTTAGCTATTCTGAAAAGTCATTTGTGTGCCCTGAGCTGCGCTCTGGTATTTTAATAAATCATCATTTATAATGGAGTGACTTAGCTCAAGTTTAGTGTCCTGAATAGTAGAGTCTACAGCTCTACTACCTCCCTACCCCCTTCCAAATCACACAGTGGGGGAGGGGTACAGGCCACAAGAGCCTGAAATGTCAGTTTTGTTTGGCTCACACAGTATTGGATTTGCTGTTTTGATTGCACTTAGGTAAGAGTTATGCATCTCGGTTCGTCACTCTTCTGACCATTTCCTCTTGTCTTTGTGCCTGGCACCCTATGAACACAGCACTAAAGCAGGAAATGAGCAGGTAGAATAAAATTCTGCCCCTGAACACTTTATAGAGAAGCATGTTAAATCGAATAAAGATCTCTTATCTCTCATTTTAAGAGATGTTTTGAATATTAGCCTTTCATTCTAGTATCATTCCCCCAAGCCTTCTTCATAATTAATGACTAGTAGGCTGAGCTGGGCCTTATGGCATGACAAATATGAGATTGGTGGGCAGATTTAGAGAACCGGATCAAGGTTTGGAGTACCAGGGGTCAGTGGCAGGCCGGTCACATCCAGCCAGAACATAAGCCAATAGTGAGGCCAGAGTAAGTCATTGGTCACACGGCTGGTAGACTGACCAGCAATGGGAATCACATCCACACCTGTGGCAACAAAACCCAGAATCTGAGCCTCCAGGACTAGAAGATGAACACTAGAGTGCTAAGATCAGAAGTGGCAGGAAAGGAAACTGGAGCTGTCCAGGGAGGCCACATGGGAGGGGCTCAGGGCCCATAAAAAGGGGTGCAGGACTCTAGAGAAGAAAAAAGGGCGCTCACCATATGAAGAAGCTTGTCTGCAGAGCACGCACCTTTGCTCAGATTCTTCTTTTTAATTAATAGACCTCGTTTTTTAGAGCAGTTTTACATTTACAGAATAACTGAGTCGATAGTACAAGAGATGCTTGCTATGTTTTCCTCCGTTTTAATGCCTTGTATATTATGTCGTATATTTGTTGCAATTGGTGACCCAACATTAGTACAATACAGTAACCTAAAACTTGTTAACTCTCACGTTCACGTTCCTTGTGTGAAGGTTTAACTACTGTTCATAATACTCCCCTAATGTGGAATTTTCAGGGTAAGACGAGCAGTAGTTGCTGAAATTGGTGGTCAAGGGGGCCAGAAAGCAGCAACTCCAGTAAATTATTTGAAGCCCCTTAGACTTTTAGATTCCGAAAGTTACCTGTGCCATAAACACAAACATACTGTGCCTTATAATATGTGGGGTTCAAATAATATGCTTTGTGGGTATATAGTTGTTTTCCATCCGTTTTTTCTGCAAAGATTTAAGCACCTACTATAAGCCAAACCTTATGCTAGGTGCATTAAGGACTCCATCCCAGCCAGCTAGGAGTTGTTAACCCCTTTCATAGCAGCAGCTGGTGTGTTTTGAAGGACGTCTGCTGGGCTTTTCAGTTCAGTGAAATTTCACTGAATTTTCCATGAAAATGGCTTTTGAACCGCCACTGTAATCCTCAGGGAGCCCCGCTGGTCTGGGGACCTTGACAAGGTCGCTGGTCGGGCCTTTGGATGCAGGCACAGGCGCTTCGCCGGGCGGCCCTGTGGACTGCCAGTGTGCCCCGCCGGGCGTGGCAGCTGGGCAGAGTTCCTTTGTGCGGCTCTTTGCCAGATGTGCCTTGTCAAAGGACCTTTTTCTCTGTCTTCTGCGGTTACTTGCTGACCTAGTCTCCCCCTCCCCTTCCCCGCCCACCCCCGCGCTTCCACTGAGAGCCTGGGACCGTTTAAACATAACAGCATCATGCTAGGTAGGATGAGAAGAGAAGCTCCCATCATGCAGGAGGCTGTGTGCTTTGAAGAATCGCCACAGGTCCGAATTGTTCTGTTCCATCAGGAAGAGCATGTGCTTCCCAGTATTTCACTTACTCATGTTTATTCGTGATCTTCACAATGCCAGTACGTGCATTATCTGGGAAACCTAACTTTCCTCTTATTGCTTGGGTAACAAGTACTTATCAAAAAACAGTCAAAGATTTTGCATGCATGCTGAGGTGCATGCGTCTTCATTTGGAAACCTGTGCCAGGATATGTAGCTTTAACAGGCCTTTACTGAGTGACATCGCTAACCCTCTACACGACTGGCATAGTCTATGGAGAACAGTGGGGACCTAGCAGCTGTAACCAGGCATGGTGGCTTAACTTAGAGGAAAGTCCTTGTATTTATTTCTGATTCACTGAGCTACTCAAATTGAAGAACTCCAGTGCAATTTAGAACAGAAATGCAATATTCTGAGAATTTGAGAATTTTAAATCAGGCTCGCCATTCATCTTTCACTACCAGTATTTTTGTAACACCTGAGAGTCTACATTATCACACCACTACACCTACCACTCACTGTATACAGTATTCTAGAAAGATTCCATTTGGTATCTGTAATCCACATTTGCTGTTGCTTTTGCTAGATACTTTTTTCTGATGCATCTTAGTCCCCTGTGACTGTACTCTCAGAAATGTGTGGTTCCGCCTCTCAGCAGAGAGCCAAATAAAATCTGAACATCCGCTAAATCCACGAAAAGACCTTTAATGGTACAGCCTTTTAAATGAATCATTAATCACGTACGCTCTACGTATTTGCTATTTGGGGTCCAAAAGAGCAGGACGTTGAAGGCGGTGGGATAATAGCCTGGGTTGCATTTAGTGTTTGCAGCGTTCCGAAGCCTGGATAGAAATGAAAGATGCGCATTTCTATTTAATTTATCTGGCTGGAATCCTGCGCCTAATGGCTGCATATATACCATAAACACTGGGAAGAAGCAGCCATGGAAACACTTGTTTTCTTGTTGGGCTAAAATTACTCCGGGTTGAATATTAACACAGTGCCTGGCAGTACTTTAAAAGCAAAAATAGCTTCAGCGTGACTCACTCTGAGTCATTACTGCTAGTGCTGCTGCTATACTGCCTGGAGCTTGACATTGAACAAGTTGGCAGCCTGTATTGCTACATTTTTTCTAGGAACTCTGAACACATTTCATTCTTGTGAATTCGCTTGTGCAATGATATTAAATAGAGTAATATGTTTATTTTGTTTCAAAGTCAAATGAATTTGAGAATGGTGAAACTGAAATATTTTTCTTGGGTTTTCTGGAGAAACTCGATTCTCAGAAGTCTCCTGTGACTGAAGGACTTTTATTTTACAAAGACTTAATAAAATGTCATGGAGGTTTTGTTTTAGATGCTTGGACTTTTTGATCGAAAACATGGGACTTACCTGAAAATCATTGTCAGAACCAACCTGGGTAGCCCTGCCAAGACGGATTCATTCATTTTCTGACCTGACCTGACCAGATGGGTCAGGCCATGGAGGAAGCTTTTTTTTTCCTTTCTTCTTTTTAATGGGGTGAGGCATGCTACGATGCCTGCCTTGTAGTTACGTTGGGTATATGTCTTGTAAACTTCTCTCTTGTTATTAAAGGTTATATAATGGGAAGTTCATTGGTTTTGAAAGGCAGACAAACCCACCCACAGGATTTCGATTGGCCTTTCAATCTGTTGCATGCCTTTCCCTGAGTAACCAGTGTGGCTGAGGAGGGAGGGAGTACATTGTTGGCAGACTGGACGAAAACCTCTAAAGGCTCTGTTGATCTCATCTGGTCTGGGGTCAGGAATGGCTGGGAATCTAAAACTATATATATGAGGATGGTTTTCCCTTGGTGTTGCAATCTTTATTTTAACATGTTTTTGTGTTTAGCTTTTGGAGTTGCCTAACAATTTAATTTCAGTTGAGGCTGAGTTTCAGCTTTTATTATAAACTGGTAGGAATAGAGTTGAGTGATTTTTTTTTTTCTATTTAAAGGCACTGTCATTTTGCTCTAAGATTTCAATGATTTATATAGAATATTTTTCTGTAACAGCTTCAAACCAAAATGAGCCCAACCTAATAATGCTTGATATTATTTTGAAATTGTTTTACCATAAAATTCTTACATTAGAAGATGTAACTCTGGCAGAGAATTTCGACATAGTTGCATAAATTGTGTTTCATATTACAACTTGTTCTCTACTTGACTTCATTGAAATTAATAAAAGGACTCTTTGAGAAGGATCTGGTGAGTTAGCATCATTACTTAAAAAAAAAAAAAAAAGAACTTACTCATAATGTATCCTGTGTTGCTAAGTTTTCAGAGTTAGCTATCTCAGCCGCACCCAAAAGCCCTTTCAGAAGACTGAAATCCATTTATTCACTTACACTGGCTTAGAATTTACTTCCCAATAAAGTAAAAAGTAAAAGCTGAGAATGATACAAAATTTCCCAGAGATATAGGATGATTTCATGAAAAACTAACATTTGGAAATTGAAGTGCAGCCAAGTCCTGAATGTAATATGTAGTTCCTTCTTCTGTGGTTAGAGAGAGCCTTTTAGAGAAGGCTCTCCAGCTTGGACCCTGTGGGTGCTAAAAATATCCCAGAAATGCTTTTTGCATCCCAGAAGGACATCGCCACACTGCCCAGCTCTACAGGAGAGAAGGCCAGGCCTGCTGTAAGCTTTGCTCTGGGCTGTGGTCATGCCTTTTGGAGGCAGGAAAATGAGTTGTTTGTATGGCTTGAAGATTATCTTGCAGGAGTTAGGAAAGCAACCCTTTTCAGGTTGAAAACTGTCAGGGCTAGTCTAAAGGAGGCTGGGTAGCTACCCGTAGCTACTGTTACTATTTTTGCACTTACATAGATGTGCCTTGTCCTTAGAAATGTGTTCATTAAGATAACAAAGTCAGCGCATAGGACTTAGCTTAAAGAAGGCACTCAGTAAAAGCTCCCTAAAACTGAATTTATTTATATCACAGATATTACAACTGCTGACTTTATTTGGTCTGCAACGCTTTGTTTTTTTTCTTTCATTTATTCTTTCACTCAAACATTTATTGAGCTTTTATGTATGCCAGAAACTGTGAGCTGCGACCAGTGCTACTAAGTCTTCAAGAAGTGCCATCTTCACTTAGAAAGGTAGATGTGCAAAATTAAGTACACTGATCATGGGCTTTTATTTTATTTAGTCTGAGTATTCAGGATGGCGTTGCCATCTTGGCTCAAAAAGCCATTAACTTCTTTGAGCACTTACTGTGTACACAGGCCTTTTGGGGTGCCATGTGCCACCATACCCAGTTGCTCATTTTGTCAGAGGAAGATACTGAGATTCCGAGAGGGAGAACAGTTTGCCCAGCATCATATCAGGAATCAAGCCCAGGCTATCCAGCTGCGGAATCGATGCCCTTCACCATGACGTAAAGTTTTGTTCGCTGGCTTTGTTGTGGACAAAGTAAACGCTCTGAGAAGTAAAAGAAAAACGGGAAGTCAGTACACCAGGATCATGCGCTCTCTTTCATGGAATATTAGATTTTTTGTTTGTTTTTAATGAGCAATGATTTCAGAGTCCTTTTGCTAAGATCTGTGTTGCTAAAACAAAGCTGCTTCTTAAGAAGCCACTATAAACCACTCTGAATCTGAGGGGGGTTTACCGCCTCTCCAGCAGTTTTCTTAGGCTACATGTGCTAATCCCTGAAACGAGCTGAGTCTGAGAACTTCGTGTTCTTATATATTCCTTCCAAGACTAAGATCAGCTCTTCACTCAGTGTTGGAGACTGCCATTGAGAGAGGCACAGCGCAGCACCTGGAGACAGCTGGAAGGATGCTCTCCTTCCACCCTGGGGCTCTCGCGCCCAATAGCCTCTTGCCATCCTGGCCTCTATGCGCACACTGAACCCTGGCCATAGTCATAGCCAGATGTCTGTTACTCAGAACCCTGCAGCTCTTGTTTCTTCCTCTGCATTGTCCAGGTTCCTGAGAGCTGTGAGAGGTGGGAGCAGATAGCTCACCAGCTCACCCTGTTCCCAAGTCCTGCAATTCACTGGCACCCCCACCGTTGCCATGCTGTCAAGGTCCAGGGAGCAGAGAGGTTTCTCCAGGGACGTCCACCAGAGTTTGTCTCCTCCTGTGCTCTGGGGGTGCCTTTGCTTTCATTTAGTAAGGTACTCCCTTTTTATTTCTTGGTGACTTTTTGTAAGAAAACATTCTCTCTTAATATTCTTGCAAATTATACTTAGCTGCTGAACAAAGTTGCCTGCAAAGGACATTTTCATTTGCATTGCAGGAACTACAGCATTCGGCAATTAGAGACTAATTCTGCTGTTTCGTGAGGTATAAAATCATACACAGTACCTGGAGAATGTATGCATTTCCAGCTCCAATATTAACCTCATCTTTTTCTTCAGGTAATACTTCTAGAAAGATGTATTTTTAGTAGACTTGTTACCATTTAAACAAAGTGATCCTTGAGCCCCTGAAGTTGCACTTACAGAGGTAATAATTACTTACACTTGATTCATTACACAATTTGCTTATTTTTGAAAAAGAATGATGCATAACAGTTTCCTTCCAGAAATCTAGAAGCAAGCATTTTGTCTTGAGCATTTTCTGGGCCCACTACCCTGATTTAACAGGTGTCAAAATGGTGCCCCATTCCCATGCACATTCCTTCCTACCAGGTATTCTTGTGACCCAGTCACTGTGTGGATTTTTTAAAAGCATGTCCAGTGCTGACATTGTGAGATATTATTTTCTGAATTCCCAGGAAAGGAAATTTTAAACGGCCCCGCCCCTTGTAATCGAAGAGTGCAGATGAGGACGTGGGATGGGAAGGAATTTAGACAGGTGAATGTCTGCTTTTCACACTGTGCCCCCTCAAATCTGTGTGGTCATTCTGATTGGTGCTCTGGGGGTGGTGGGCGTTTGGGAAGCCCTTTGGACTAGGGGTTTCCTAGGTTTTCACTTCTGGACAAAGAAATGCCGCTTTTTAGAACGGGAATGGGGTGACTCTTGAGAATAGGAATGGGATTTTGACAGTGAGATTGGTGGGGGGTGGGACTGAAAAGAGGGAGTCACAGAGCAGGAGGGCAATTCAGAAAAAAATGTGGGAAGGGGAAATGGGGAGGAAGGCAAAGAAGAGGAAGAGACAGCTTTCTCCCCTTTACTCCTCCCTGTCGTACAATCTGGTTATTTCTGCTTTCTCCCTTAGCTTCCTCTTCTCCTGCCCTTTTGATGGCTCTGCCTTCTAAAACTTGATCTCTCCGTCTCCTCTTTTCTCATCAGTGTTTCCCCACCCCTTGTCTCTACCTGCAACCCTACCCTCATCCACTTCCTTTATTTCTCCCTCCCACATGGCAGAGGGGGCCATAGTGCAGGCTACATTCATGGCCATAGCTGGCACCGTCTGAAATACCTGCCTTCCCGTGGAGTCTGTTCTAGAGTCAGCATTTACTTCCCAGCAGGCTGCACCACCTTTTGCAGGTTCCCTTCAAGTCAGAAAGAACCCCAAACTCATCCTCCTCCACCCTCCACTCAGGTGACAGTCTCCACATCTATGAGACGCGAGGTGGGAGAGAGCGACCATGTCCTAGCCCTTCTGACAGAGATGTCATCATAGGACTTCACTGCTGCAGATAACAGAGAGGGTGTGGGCATTTCCCCTGATCTGTAGATGAGGTAACTGGCTCAGAGAAAGAGCAAGTCACTCAGCTGGCAAGTGTCTGAGCTGGATGCTGGGAGAGTGTTTCTTCCTCCAGAGCTGGTGCTTTGTGCCTACAAATGACTGGCCAACTCTGTCCTTAACTCTGCTTTCTGTTTAGTATTAAGGCAAGCTTTCATTCGTACCTTCTCTTAACTCTTGGTTCTTAGTGACATCTACACAAATCTATTGCCGTTCATATTACTATGGTAATAGGTATTTTACTATGCTAATACCCTCTATTATTTGCAACTCTGTAAACTTTTAATTAGAATTTCTTTATATTTAATCTTTTATGAATTACTTTGTGAACTATAAAAATATGTGTATAATATGAGCTGAGAAATCAACTATTATACTAAGCAATGTAAAAAAAAATAAGCAAAAAAGTGTGTATTGTTACAGAAAATTCACATAATATAAAGGACAGAAATGAAAAGTCACCTGGAATCCTCAGCACTCAGAGATACCCACACAGTAGTAGCTTCTGTGTTTCTTTCATCTTTTTTACCTGTAAAATATATGGGTGTGTGCGTGCGCACATGTGTGTACACTTACATATATTTAAATACATGTGGCAAAATTGAGATTGGTGTTGTGTCCTGTTTGTTCCACGAGTGGCTGAGAGTTGGATCAGACTTATCCCACAGTCCGAGCTCATGAAGTATGTGAAAGACAGGCTTTAAATTAACACCACTCTCCCATTTTCTGCATGTATCTTGATTTTCTTCTATGAATCATTACTCTTAATACTCACTCACTGGCAACCTATCAGTGGAAAACAATTGATATGAATTTGTAAAGCCACTTTTGTAGTTTGAAATAACATTATGTTTTATGCATTGAGTTTGAAATATCAAAAAGGCAACTAGATCACTGTTACTCTCAATTTAAATATTGTTAAGGTTGAAAATGGTATTATTTTTCATGTAGCAGTTGTTTATCACAAATTACTTCCTTTAAAAGTATACAGTTTGTGCAGGTAACAATGTACGTAAAAAATAATTTCATAACTAATACACATGTAACATTAATAACATGACACCAGTGAATACTAATACCGGCAGTGTGCTGAGAGAACACGAAGGCAATGGGTCGATCTTGATGATCAGAATAAAGGCTGCTGGGCGAGTTGGCATTAAACTAGTCCTTGAGGCACAGGTAGAATTTCACCTGGAGGAGGCAGTAAAAGGCATGTGGCTGAGACATAAAATGAGAACCACAGGGGCTGAAAGTGCAGGCCCCATGTGGACAAAGCGAATGTTCCGGAGAGGATCGTGTGTCATGTGCCCTGATTGTCAGAGCAGGTGGAGTGGAAATAGTAGCAAATGAACCTAGAGGGAGGAGGGGGTCGAACACTGGGGCTAATGTGTGCCTGGCTCTGTCTACGTCCCTTCTCATGTCTAGGTTAATGCATGTATTGTGCAACAGTTTTATAGACTGTCAATAATACCACTCGCAGGTGGAAATAAAGCCTGGAAAGCCTCTGTGTTTTTCTCCAGTGTCACAGAGTTTACAAGAAACAGCACCAAAAGTTAAATGTAAGCTGAAAGTTCATGCCTTTTCCTCTCGCTACTTTCCAAAGTTAAGATGAGATTATAGACAGTTCCAAAAATTATGTTGAGGTGTTTGGATTATTTTGAGGTATTGCTGTGTCTTTGAAACATGACAGTTTCTGATTGGTAGAGATACTTCTAGTGATAGAGGGCAGGATGAATTGGGAAAGGTGGCATAAGAAACTACACAAGGTAGAAGATAATCATAGAAAGTCACGGAGCATCTGAGCTACTGCGGTGGCTATAGAAAGGAAGGGAAAAGAGAATTGGAAATATTGAGCAAGAATTTATTTAAGCACAGCCAGTGAGTGGGTGAAGGCAGTGAGGAAGCCTCCATAAGGTTGGTAGTCCAACTTTTTAATCACATGCCCTTAATACTAAACACTTTTCGAGCATGTATGCAGCACGATGTTAATATTTTTACCCCCTTTCCCTTTGCATTTTCTTCAGCACACCCATTTTAGAAACCACTGGAGAATGGGTGCTTGGGGAGATTGACATGAAGGAAAGTTAGAAGTGAATTAGAATTTGGTTTTGGACATGCTGCATGTCCAGGGGACTCAAGGATTGCAGTCATTTGAAATTTTAAAATGACCAAGTTAAAAGTAAGTATTAAAGATTTTAGAAGGAAAATGATACCAAGCATATGTTTTTGTGGAATTAATGTTTACCCTCAAAACAGAGTCCAGTATTTCACCCTCCCCAAAGCCCAGTTCTGCTTCTGTATGAGAAAAGTTATGGACTTAAAAGTGAGGAGTCTGTTTTATGTTATTTTTAGCTACCCATCTTTACTTGATTTTTAAAGTGTTTTATCATTTGATTCTCTGCTAAATATTTACAGACTTTTGAAATTGTTATCCTTGGTGGTCTAAATTAAAGAGTGAGTAGCCTTAAAATAGATCTTTTGTGTAGTCTAAAGCATGATCTTTTTGAAGACCGATTACAGTTCATGGGCCTATTCAAGTTCTTTAGAACATTCAAAGGTGTCAAGCCTAAACATGTCTTCCAAACCAAGATATTCACCCAAAGATAAGAATGTATTTACAGATGGCTTATGCTTTTCAGTAACTTTCTCTAAAGTGTAATTCTCATTTCCCTCTGGCCAACCCTTTGTTACAGAGTTAATACCTTTAAAGCTGAGCTCAGGGTACTGTCAGTTTACTAAGACCCTACAATTACATGATTAAAAGCACACTTACTGTTTGGTGTTCTTTTGGGTTGGTTTAGTTTGGTTTGATTTTAAATAAAAATACAACTTTTTCAATCCTGAGTCAACAGAAGTGTTTATCATTGATATTCAAGGCAGCGGGGTGAGAAATAGTCATAGTTTCTCCAAATCTCGTGAAGTCCAGTGAACTTTCTCCCCTTTGTCTGTTTTTCAAGTATGCTTGATGAATATTTATTGAATGTCCAGCATATAGTAGCCCTTCTGTAAGCTGATCCCACACTGATGTGGGAAAGCACCTTTTCTTTGTTATTACTTAATGGATCAAAGTCACAAAGAACTTACCAGATGAGGTCAAGTTCACAAAATGAATCTTTGGTGTGCCTGATCCAAATGGATTTTCAAAACAAGTACCCAAAATGGAAACATTCCTATTGAAGGAAATGGCAGAGCAAAATCAAGTGATGTTTCACCCTCATCTTGCCATTGACTTTCTTAGACAGCAGAGGGCAGTAGCATGAGATACTAATAGTAGTAGAACCACCAGCTTTTGAAAACCCTTTCGAACAGATACAACTGCCCTGAGGGGTAACCTTTTGAGACTCTTGGAGGATTAAAAGCATTAAGCAAACATCACAGTACAGACTGGTGATTGATAAAAGTTAACAGTATCTAGTTTTGTAGTTAGCACAGATTACCCATGTCTCTTGTTTTTTAAGTATTGTAGAGGATATTTGTGAGAACAAATATTTAGGACTGTTAGTCATAGAATAAACCATCCAGTCGCGGATGTTTATAGTTGTACAGGTAGCAGGATGAACCCATAACCAGGAAGTGCCAGCCCCATAGTAAGGATTTAGTGAATGTGAGTGACATCCCTTGGAGAAAACAGGTTCTTTCCATTGCTTATCAGCGAGTTCACAGTCTATTGCTGCTTTGTATCTGGCCAGCGTCAAAAAGTACAGTTATTGCAAGACAAAGTGATTGACTCATCTTAAGACCTTTGTTCCAGCTCTGGCATTTTAATATTGTTTAGTGCCCAGAGACCAGCCTATTGAGGCTTTTTCTTGTTCCCTGGAACAGTTTTTTTTTCCTCTGGTGTCGCCACATGAGACTGATCACGTTTGCTGTTATGTAGTGCATTTGCAGACTTTAGGTCACAAACTGCTAGTAAATAATGAAGTTGTAAAAAGTTGTAACCAGCATTTTATTAAAAGGAAAAAGATACTGAACAGAGTGGATTAGACTAGACCACAGTGTGCACCAGGCAAGGGAATAGTATTGTTTCAAAAGACTCACTTCTTTTAAATGTATACTTTTATATCCTAGTTTGTAATGTAAACATATTTCTTTCTGTGGGTCATGGTAAAAAAAATTTCGAGAACTTCATTATGTCACATTATCTCTTTTAAATCTGCCTTCGCTATTAGATTTGAAAAACATAAATCACATTTTCTTTGTCTATTAATTCCTAGTACCCAGGACGGATTTGCCTGGCACATAGTAGGTGTTCCATAAATGTTTGTGGAATGAATGAACAAAATGAAACGAAAGTCACATAACTTCTCTGAGCCTCCTATTTCCTTTCCTTAAATTAGAATGTTTTCCACCAGATCTCGCAGGTGAGTGTGAAGATCAGTGGAGGGAATAGTAGTGCTGTGATGTTCATTTCTAAGTATGTAATTAGGAGACAGTCTTGAAAAAGTGAGTATGTGCCTTTATGAAACGCTTTGTCAAGGGACACTTCAGCATTTAAATAGGCACAGGAGGTGAATTTCTGTGTACTCACCCTTCAACAGTTAGCAAGCTGTGGGTAATTTTGTTTCATCTACATAGTGTACTTCCCCCCTCCCATATTAGCCTGAAGCAAAATTGTCTTTCTCTTCCCTTTCCCTCTCCCCTTTCTTCATGGGGAAATAGTCGGAGCATTGTTTTAAAGTTAATCATAAGTGCCAAGAAATGTAGGTTGGTGGATTAGACTGACTGTTGTGTGGATGAGTTATTCTCTCACAGGAAATAACAGGTAAACAGGACGTTTTGTTTCCCAAGATTTTCATATGATGGTGACCAGCAACATTGCAAACTGATGATCCCAGGGTTGGAACTGGTTTGGAGGCCTAGTCACGCTGCAAACAAAAAAAAAAATAGGAAGAGTTTGAAGCATAACAAATCTTTATGAAGGCTTTCAAATTGTGATTTTCTATCTTGTCATGTTCCTCAGGCTTTTGACCTCTAGCTAGACAACATTGAATACACAGCTGAGATCTTGGGAACAAAAGTTGTGATAAACTCTGCCTTAGGACTGCAATTTGGGGTTGTAACATGTCACTCAAAAGTCAGAATTCACTTAAAATAAAAGAATGAAAGCATAGTAAATAAGAATCACTTACATGATTCATTTTTATTGCTTTTTTTTTTTGGTTTTCATAATTTTTGTGATTTGGGTTTTAATTGATACAAACACTTTGACACCTTAAGGATGTTTCACTTGGTCAAATATTTTATTTTTTGTAGGCCTTTTTTCTTCCTTGATGTCAAATATGAGGTTTTAAAACAAGGTATTGCTAACACTTGCCCACCACAATAATTGAATAGCCATTATCTTTGTCTGTGTCCATTGTTTTCATTTTCTTGAAATTTAAAAAATTTCTCTTGGTGAGAGCTGCCAAAATAAAATGAATGCACTTCCATTTTAAATTATTTCTACCCACATTGTAGCAATACTGGGACATTGTCCCATAGGCAAAGGAGGACGGCAGTGGGTAGAGAGTAGGGAGAGGAGGCAAGAGAGAGGCAGGGAGGAGGCAAGACTCACATGGTCAGTGTGGAAGACAGAGGACTGCAGGTCTGGGGCCCCCTGTCAGGAATACCACCGTTCACTCGTCCCGGCTGGATACTTGATCATCACATTTTCCTCCTTCCTTTTCTACACTCAATATTGATCTTTATTGATTATTTAGGGAGATCACTGGACTTGAAGCCTTGCAAACTTGAGAAATGTCATGGTTCATGGTCTCATCTGTGTGCTCACAATCGTAAACCACGACTCGGGCTCACAGTGCAACAGACTACAGGTTTATGAACAAAAGGGAAATTGAGGAAAAGAAGCATTTCTAGGACCACAAATGGCCGCTGCCCTACTCCAGTGTCCACGGTCTCCAGTACTCTTGCTCATACAAGATGGGTTGACCTTCAGCGAGCGACTGGAATCACACCGATACTTGATGAGCCAGGCCCCAACTACCAGTGGCAGCGGAGGTCGTCACAGGTGTCGCTGCTGTAGTCGCAGCGACCAGCAGCTGCAGTCCAAAGACTGGATGGACAGTGCCACAAGTAGCAGCACAAGCAGTGCCAGTCGGGCCAGAGGCAGGAGCAGCAACCAGGTGACTGTGCCAGAGGACCAGAAGTGATGGACAGTTCTTTGTGGCGGATGGGCACAGGCCAGCCGTGCCAGGCAGCACCAGTCAGCAGGCGGTGATGTGGAGGCACTGCAGCTTTTCAGAGGTGCCGGCACGGGCCGTGGCGGTCAGCTCTTTCTGGGCAAAGGGCCAGTGAGCTGGAGGATCAGGCCCCAGCAGTCAGGCAGTGGTTTGAAGTGTAGGTCAGATGCACAGGTCTCAAGGAATAAGTTTCACAAATGAAGGTCTTGATGAATGAGTCTCTGGAGTGACTGACCCTGTGAATGAGTGTGTCCCTGTCCCTTCACCGTCTCGCCCTGTAGCCCTTTCAGGGAGCCCGCATTTCAAACCTCGTGGTCCTGTTTTCAAAACTGTGCTGGTCCTAAAGCTTGAATGGCATTGGTAAGGCTCATACTCAGCTGGTGCAGGAGTCAGGAAACCTGCCCTGGGACTGGTCTTACACTAGGGGTGCAGCAGAGTGGGATGGGGTCTCTACCCCCGACCCAGGAGCAGTGGAGTTCCTCTTATAGGCTGTCTTTTTACCTCTCATTCCAGATGTTATCGGCATCCTGTTCCAGAGCGTTATCAGTATACACCTGGACAATAGCAACACTTGAGAAAAAATAAACCAATACTTTGCCTTTCTGTTTTGTTACATTTAATCTTACAATAATCCTGAGAGGTGGGCCCTCCCTGGTGGCTCAGCAGGTTAAAGCCCTGCACTAACAAGCTTAAGCCGCTTCCGCATGAGTTCGATCCCCGCCTGCCCCGAGGAGATCCACGTGGCGAGGCAGACCTCTCCTGATCCGCCCACTGCTCCCCTCAGCAGTGTACTTTGTCAATCTGCCTGTTCTGCTCCCCGCTCTGTCCCTGGTGAATCCTCTCACCCTCCGCATCTCCGGCCTGTACCCAGTTCTGTATGAATAACTAAATAAATCTTAAAAAAAATAAAAAACAAAAAAATAATCCTGAGAGGTAGGATAGGAACCTGCTTTTTTCAGAGGATGAAAACTGGACCAGTACTTGCAATATTACTAGTAATCTTGTTGTTCTTTATCTTTCTTCCTCTATAATGCATCCTATACAAGAATCTCAAGATAATCTTCCTAAAGTAGAACTTTCAATGAATAATACTGATCCAGTAGTTTACTGAACTAGTGCTTTCTGTTTGGCATTCTAATATAGAAAGTTGGGAAATGATTAATACAAAATTTGATGGTAACATTTGTGGAGGGCTGGATTCAGGGGGATTCTGGAGTACTCAGAATTTTCTTTTTATTGCCTTAGTGGTGAGTCTACAGGGTAATTTATTTTCTAAACTGAGCATATTTTTTCTATGTATTTTTCTATATACTTGTTATAGTTTACTACAAAGGGTTAAATGAACAAGCTACTATGTAATATAGTACATATGGCATGATCCCACATGTGTGACTACTACATAAATGGGTGTGTGTGTTTATTGCATAATTGCATGAGTGGAATGTATCATGTATAAATTTTACATATTGATAACGTGAATATGTAAGTCATATTGATGTACCTGCATATGTCTGTGCTGGAGATGCCAAGGTTTCTGTGTTTTTCACATATATAGAAAAAGACCTGGAATGGTGATAGAGGGGTTGAGGATGGAACAGAGAAGGAATCTACACTTTGTGCTTTTATAGCACTGTGCTTAAATTTTAAGATACTAAATAATCATTATTACTTAGCATTTTAAATCCATATTTACAAAAATAGATGAGATGGCTTCTGTCTCTACCCCTAGATATTTAAGCCCCCCCTCCTTCATTGCCCCATACAACTTGGCCCAGTGCCTTTTCTTTGTTGAGACATGTCTTGTTCCTTTGCTAGACTAATAAGCTTTTAAAGAGAATGAGAGCATGCCATGTTTTTCTTTATTTTTCTTGCACCTAGTAAATCCTGGTACATAGTGGAGCATCTGTAAATACTAGTGAAAATTGAGTGAATAAAGGCACTGTAAAAGCACAAACGGCTGTAAGCATCCAGTGGATACAGCTTAGTGACTCTGGGATACTTTTGCATGTTACTGTGTACCCAGCACAGCAGCAGGCATAAACTTGGCTTGGTGAAAACAGGTTGATTTGAATCTAACTGACACTTTGTGGAACCTCTAGGCAAGTGTGGAGCTCACCATTGGTTCTCCTCTTGAGTCCAGACAACAGGAACATAAAAAAACTGAAAATTAAAGGAATGAACAACACCCTGGCAGATTAAAGTCAAGCGAGGCCATGTGATCTGAAGAGACATAGAGGCTGGTTGGGCAGTAGGATTTAGACATCACCTAAACGAAGAGGGTATTGATATCTTAAACACACACACATTCCCTTTGAGGGAGAAAAACCATTAATACGATTTTTGTGATACCTTAATACACTCTCTCACTACAGCGGCACCTGCCAGGGTGAGGTATGTTGCCCACCTGCCCGTCAGGCAGCTGGCTCAGTTGTAAAGAGCCATGGCACCTCCTGAACCTTGCACTGGAATCCTACATAATTCACCCCATTTGCTTTGTTTTGATGCCTTCCAAGCTTCCCCCAGTAATTTGCCTTCCCAAGGACATTATTCACTATCAGACTGATGTAGACATTTGGTATGTCTGATGCTTTTCTGTTGTCCACTGCAAATAATAAAGTCCCTTTCTTTTTTTGTGTACATCAGTGTCTTGGAGTTTTGTTAGCATGAGTTTGCATTCCTGGTTCTGTCAATGAGATGGAATATCAAGGTAAATACTACCTTGTGGGCATACTATCCGTTGGCACAGACTGCTGGGTTTCCCAGGTCATGTCCATCTTGTCGCCAATATTTCGTGTTTCCATCCTACACTTCCCCGAATAGGTTAAGAACATCTTACTGATGTGTATATTTCACTTGGAAAGTACCAAATATTCTTACCTTCAGTAGACCCTTTTTTGGGGGTGAGTATTATCTGTTTGATTTTGCAAATTTCACCCCCATGTGGGTGAGTGGGATCTGGCCTTTGGGTGCCACGTCATGAAGCCTCCAACAGCTCATTTCCATTTCAGGTTTCACAGCTCTCTGGCTTCAGTTCTGGCTCTCATGCCATTGTCAACATGGGTGCTGACATCATACTTGGCTCTAACCCGGGTCGCTCTTGCAGTAGTGAAACCCAAGGAAGATGGAGGACACAATGAATTCGACAAGGTTAAGGATAAGGATACAAGTAGAGCAGGCAGTGGATGAGGCTACAAAAATTTTTTCTTCCATTTTCACCTTTCTTTTTTCAAAATGTCATTTAAAGAGTCTCAAATCCCACACACTGCCATGAAAAAAAAATATATAGCACATGTTCAGCTTCTCTAGGATTGTAACTGGACCTAGACCAGATTTCAAGAAGTCATTACTGGCAATTTCTTGCTAAAAATGGTATGAGCAAAACCACTGCAGCACTTAAATGAGTCCTGGAGATTTTTAAATTGAAAATCGCATCAAATAAGTACACCCTTAAGGTGCAACTTTGTGAACAGCTGTTGCTCCCACACCCCCTTTCCTGTTCCTCCTATTTCACCCCATCTTCCAGCCAGAATAACTGATCATTAAAGTTCATCGTAAGCTTGTTAGGAATTTACCCGAAACACTCCTCATTTGTCCCACTGATTTAAAACACTATATTTTTCATTAGTTGATTAGGACCTCACAGAACTTTCAAATAGGGTAGGTAAACCAAATCTTGGAAAGATGTACTTTTTAGTAAACATAGTTCTTAAAAATGACTATTTATAACAATTACCAGTTTATTCACTTGTACACTGTTAGATTGTTGGTATGTATAATAAATTCAGGAGGCCCCATCTCTGTAGGTCACCCCACCTGTGGACTGACATTAAAATGGTGTGGGTGGGATTGCTATATAGGTCATTACAGACAGCTCTTGATTCTGTAGACGCTGACTCACCAGACAGTGAATTCTTCAGGCCCGTTGGCTTTCTTTCACCATCCTCTGGCTTTCATTTTCTTTGGAAGAAAGATGATGGTAATGAGGAGGGTCCAGCTTCCATCCCCATGGGAGCAAATTTGCCTCACAGCCAGAGACATCTTGGGTATCAGATCAGTAGCTGCACTGTGAACATGTAATCAGGGAAGCCAGGCTGGGTAGCATCGGCACACTCAAAACCAAGTCTGTCACCACCTCTGATGGACTGGTCCTCTCTTAGTGGATTAGTAGCAGCAACTTCTGAGTCAACATCTTGCATTTTCTAAAATGAACCAGGCATCCGATATGCTGTATGATGGGAACATTTGAAAGGGAGAAATTGAAAGGAAGCAGGCCAAAGCCTTCTCCCCCCACCCCCCTCCCCTTCTGTTGAAGGACAGAATTTACACAGGGAGAACTGAAAAGACAGTTGACTGATGGAAGAGAACTAATGTGAGTTTGGCCATCGCTGACAAGCCGAAGTTCCCAATTTCAGAATCACACAGGTGTCTCAGCTGTTGCCATTTTTATCCTAAAGCCAACCTTCCCCTTTATGAACTGGCAGAGGATGCAAATTCTTTTCTTTTTATTCTGCTTTTCCCAGTTCTTCTTCTGCCATATTTTTCACGGCCCTTTTTAGTAAAAGTTGATACCAAATTACTCACTGAGTGTCTCTGTGTTGTGTGTGTATCTACATCTTGTTTTTGTTACTGTAAATACACTTTGGAATATTTATTTTTAACCAAATAAACTCCCATGGTATGGTTTCTTAAATTTTTAGGATCACTGACTCCTTAGATGGTCTGAGAATTATCCTTAAAAATGCATATGCCTATAAAATATTGGGTGTAATGTTTTGGTGTCCAGTTACCATGACAGAACATTTCCTGTGACTCAGATCACTTGATTCTTGTACCAGATCTCATCAAATGCCTGCTCTGTGCCAGAAACTGTGCGGGGTACCAAGAGCTAGTGAAACCGTGCAAAATGCATTAAAATGTGTAATGTAGTTGAGATAGACAACTAACAAGACAGTGACAATGCAGAAAAGATGCAGCAGGAAGGCAAGTTGGGTCACTTCATGTCCACATGTTCATCAGAATAATCACTTGAAATTTAAAATATTTGTCTATGGCTCAAATCAAAGGATATATAAAACTATAGTTAAAAATAATCCAGATGTTAATGGCAAGAACATACATGACTTAATAAAAGGTGTGAGTGGGAAGAGGGCTCACCAAACTATTTTAGGGGAAAACTGTGACTTTCCTAAGCTTGTCAGCTAAACATAAGTGCATATGGCAGCAATGCAAGAAAAAAAGACCTTAAATATAAGAAAGCAAAAGAATAGCGGCAATAGCAGGAATTAGTGAATTAGAAAAGCAGGAAAACAATAGACTCGTTAAATCAAAGAGTTAGTATACTAAAAGATGAAACGGGAATTAAAATAAAAAAATAGGAATAAAAGTAAGTACATAACTATGGAGGCCAAGGGAATTTATATTTGAACAGTCATATTTTTAACTGTCTGACAATAAATTCAGTCTCTATAATGAATGGCTAAAGTTAAATGCTTTAAAGTGACTGAAATGGACTCAAATTGGCTAAAAGTGTTAATGACATTGATAAAAATATAATTAAAAGAAACAGTCCTTCATTTTCTAAGTGGTAATTCAGAAATATGTACCAGTAAGTTCAGTCAAACCTTAAAGTAGTATATATTTCCTGTGCTAAACTACTCTGTTTCAAAGCATGGAAAGATAGGGAAATTTTCCCAGTGTTTATTTTTTTTTTAATGATGCTAAGATGGCTATGATCAAATTTGATGTCTTTTTCTTAAGAATGTTTAAGACTATGTGTAGGAAATCTAAAAGTCAGATACTAGCACATGAAATCTAACAGCATATCAGGATTTTTAAATATGGTGAGCTAAGATTTGTTTCAATATAGTAACATTTGTTTATCACTGGAAAGTCAATAATTGATATTCACTTGAAGAGAACAGAATAGGAGGCCCTTATTCAGTGATTCATTCCTGGGAGCCATGCATTTTTCCTCTGGGATCCAGCAGTGAAGCAAAGTAATAACCAGTCCCCTTTCTTTGTGAACCTTAAGTTCAAGTGGAAGGAAAATAATAATAAATGACTAGTCTAGTAAGCCCATAGAAGATGTTAATGTGTGATAGACTTGTAAATGAGTGGGAAAACATCAGCTTTTAAACATAGCTTTCTGGAACCACTGGCTGATGTTTTCAATACACTATTTTAGGGCTCTCCCTTGGGGCACAGCACTCTGAAGCTGTTGGCAGCCACTTCAGCATGAGGTTTGATCCCTAGCCAGGGAGCTGACCCATTTGGCGCAGCTGACCTCTCCTCTCACCTGCTGTTCCCCTCAGCAATGTATTTCTGAATATCTACCTGTCCTGCTCCCCACTCTGTCTCTGGTGAATCCTCTTACCCCCTGCATCTCTGGCCTGTACCCCAGTTCCTGTATAATAAATCTTAAAAAATATATATATATATACTATTTTTAAATCCCAGGTTTATACTATATATTAAAATGCATTCCAAGGATGAATTGAAGAGTTGATATTAACAGTTGAAGCCAAACTATGAGAAGAAATAAGCACCCACAATTTACCTTCTGTTCCCTTAGTTGCTTGCATTCATGTCAGAAGGGGAGTGCTTAGAAAGATTTATGAGCTGAAGGACACAGTTGCATTGTTTCTGAGACAATAAGGAAGAAAGAAACTACAAAATTCCAAACATAAGGCAAAGAATAACATATTTGGAAGATGTATTTGAAAGTTTTATATGTAGAAAACAGAAATTTCAAGAGGATAAAACCCATATCATTACTTGATACATTAAGTTTTTGTAGCTAAAGTGCAGCTATATTAATCGGACTCAGGAATATTTTTTTCAAATGCATCCTGCATGCCAGACATCATTCTCATGCCTTACATGTGGTCCTTAAACAATCATCTGAAGTAGGTGAAGATAATATTTTACAGTTACAATTTCAGAGGCAGAGACAGGTCCCAGCACCTAGCTGATAATTGGCAGAGAGGCAGGATTCAAACGGGGTCTGATGCCAGAGTCCCCTTGTCTAACCATTATGCTGCACCACACACATCTCATAGTTTTCTGACTTATTAAAGTCTTTAAGAAACAGAATCCTGAAGATGGATTCAGGGAAGGGGGAATTTTCACTTAACCTGTCTGAATAATAAATGGGGTGCTACCTTCCTAGCTGAAAATCCTTTTCTCATGTATATCCAATACGTGTCAGATCTTCATGAAGTGTTTGGAATTCACGTGTCAGATCTTCATGAAGTGTTTGGAATTCAAGTTTCACTGAGTTGCCCAAAAAAAAAAAAAATCCAGAAAATTATTTTGAAGAATTTTTGAGTAAAAGAGTTCCTGTTTACCCCACAACAAATGAGTGGACTTTGAATGATGCTCCTTGGGTCGACATACATATGCAAGACTGGGTCTTCTCCATGACTGACGTGAACCCCTAGCAGTATAATTAGATTAGCCCACATTGAGTTCCTACCCTACCACTCGGGTTCAGAGATTCTTGGGTCACAAGAATACTGCATGATCACAGTTTATAACCAAAAAAATTTCCCCCAAATCAGTCATTGTTTTAGTTTTCTAGGTTGGGATATTTATTTAAAGGTTCATGCATTTTTAAAAACATGAAGCAACATCATCTTATATGTATGAAAATGTAAAGAGCGTCACAGGGTGTTTTTCTCAAAAATAGCACACCCTTGTATGTCCCCCTCTTTCATTTTAATTAACCTGAAAAAGACAGATGTTGTAATTTCATGATGCAATTAAATTTCTGTGTATTTATCTTACTGTTTTTTAAAATAAGTTTAATATATATGTGCTGATAAGTAGCTATTGAAATATCTAGAGCATCAAAAGTTCGTGTCCCTATTGTTAGTAAGCATTTAATTAAAAATAACTTCCTTTGACTGGCTTCAGAATTATTCTTATGAATTAAGGTTTGTGTGAAGTTATAGCCACAATTTCTATTAAAAGTGATTCTGTTTGATAGTACATCTACAAGTAATTTAAAATTTATGTGTATGCCCAAAGTTTATATATTAAAGTATGTCATTTCTGTAATTAAAAAAGTTGAAGTAATTCCACTGATGTGTCACTTAATGATGGGAACGTACTCTGAGAAGTTCATTGTGAGGAGACTTCTTGGTTATGGGACCATATTAGTGTCTTCACACAAACCTAAATGTACAGCCGGTACACACCCAGGCCACGCATAACAACCACTGTCCATGGGATGTGTGGTTGACCAAAATGCTACTCGGCATCTGATTGTACCAGGGAGTACAAACCAGCTAGAGGACAATGTGGGCAAATGCCCCACCCATTAGACAGTATGTGTAATGAAAGCAGCAGGGGCAAAAATAAGAAAATTATCCTATTCTTGGTTAGTAACATAACACAAAATGCTTTCACTGAGTGTGTAAAACAACGGGATATTTTAGAACTGAAGGAGTATTTTAATCTGGTACCTGATGGTTTAAAAACCAATTGTATTTATCCATTTCTAGATTATAATCAAAGCATAGTTTTTAAGGTGTATAGTTTGTTAAACAGTGCCAGATTACAGTCAATGGATAGTTCATGTCGAACAGACAGTTCAGAGCTTGAATTCTGGAGAGGACAGGGTTCTTCAGTGCCGTGGCTGTCAGCTGTGGCCCTTGGTGAATCTCTTTACCCCTTTAGGCCTGGCTTTTCTTAACTATAAACACAGATAAACAAACCTATTTCTTAAGACTGTTCTGAGGATTAAATGCTATGCAAAGTACTTAGCAACATGCCTGCCTAATGGCAAGTTCTCAGGCAACAACAGCTATTAGCATTTTCACTATTGCTATTTCAGATAAATCATTGCTATTTTTTTTTCTCTATTGACGTTACCCCCCACCCCCAGGGTACCGCCGTGTTTTACTGAGTAAAGCTATTGAGTAAAGCTAGACAGATCCGTTGTTACTACTTCTGTGAGCCCACCAGTTACTGTCCTTGTCCTTAAAGATATTAAGCTGTGTTCTCTGCTGGAGACGTTGAATTAGACATACACAGGATCTGAACTTTGTGCCCAACCCAAAGCCTTGCTTATCGCTGACACAGGCTGCGGCAGTGACTGACTGACTGACTAAGAGTAACCCCCAGGGACTGATTTTCCTTTTTGTTCCAAACAAACAGATGCTTTTTTTTTTTTTTTTTTTTTTGCAGTTGGTGTTTGGGGAATTCCTACAGTAGTTCTCAGATTGCAGTTTTTTGTTATTGTTTTTTACTTTCCTCTTTATCTCTGATCTGTTCCAGGGAATTTGGTAGTTTTTCAGATTACTCAGTTATATTGGGTAAGAAGTAGTAGCTGCATAAACCTTGGGTAAACGTGCACATAATGTTCTAAATAAACCTCTAGTTTGTCTTGTAAAACCAGCATCACTTGTGACTTATCTTTACTATGAAATTGCTAAATTAGTATTGTGCCCCTCTTCTGGATTGCTTAAAATGAAGCCATATAGGCAGTCTGATTTACAAGATAATTGTATTTCCTCAGTGTTCACCAGGCAAGGATTCTAAGAAAAAAGCTCAGTCCTTTGGGAAAGACTTGACTTTATTTTCTTGGTGAAATGCTATTGCAAATTCAGTTTACTGACAATTCCCACCTTTTTTTCTTAAGTGAGAGTTATTATCATCTCTATGAGCATCTAGAGTTTTGGTAGCTCCTCGTAAAGCCTAGAAGAGATGATGTGGATTCAAGTCTTTCAGAGTGTGTTTCTGAAGCTGTAATTAGGTATCTTTCTAAATTCAGAAAACTATTTTTCTTAGTCAAAATTCACCTTTAGAATTAGGCTTGCAATTTCATTCTCATTAATGTCATTTCATTTCCTTTGATTTTAGGAATTACATTTACTAATTCAAGCCTGAATACGTCGGTTGTTCTCACTTGTATTTCGGTCGTGTCTAGCGATGTCTGGTAGCTAAGGTTGTGGCTCCTCACGTGGTCTGCTCGGTGGCTCCGTGCATGTCACTGCGCAGTTCTTGTGTCCTGGATGTGTCACAAAGCATTCTACCAGGGCTGTGCCCAGACAGTTGAATCACGATGGTCACAGTAAATGAAACCCAGCTTGTGAAAGTAAATAGGTTCCCCCTTTAAAAGAAAGAAAATTAGCAATGCTCATCATTCAGATGCTGAGGGTAGCTTAAAAAAAAAAACAAAACCTGAAGGAAAAAAAAATCGATGTTGTGCTTCTCATAAATAGCAAAATCAGAAAAATCTGGAATCATTGTTATTTTTTATATAACTGACCCACAGATTATTTGCCGTATTCTTTTGTCGATTAGCTATGTGCCTCAGTTTTAACTCTCACTCTGTGAAATTGTAAGTGAGCAACCAGGGAGTAGCCAGGTACCCCAAACTGTTAAGGGTTGCACATTCTAGAAAGGTTCAGCTACCCACGCATACAAAGGCAGAGAAAGCAGATTCTTAGTGTGGAAGATCGTTAAATGTTCGAAAGAGATAGAGAGGGAGAAGGGGAAAAAAGAGGAGAAGTGAGGGGAGGGGAAGGAACAGGAGAGGAGAATTTCAAATGAGAGATCCCACTACTCTGTGACAGTTACCATACCCGATGGGCAGACGCCCAGCCAAGCAGGCTTGGCTAAAACAGAGCAGCTGAGGCCCAAAGTCCACGTCTACGGGCAGGAACTGCAAGAAAGGGATTAGGCAGGTCCAGAGGGCTGGGAAGGAGCCCCCTCAAATTCAGAAGGCACCATAGAATCCGCCAATTTAGTGGCTGCCATAGTCTTTGCCAAGGACCAGGCTCTCCCTGTGTCTGTCACCCCTCTGTCTCTCCTTTGAGTGTCTCCCTCTTTCTTCATTCCACCTCCAATACATGTCCACCTGGCTTCTTCCCAGCTCCCCCACCCCCACCCCATTTAGTTTGACATGCTGGAAATTATAGTCCACCGTGGTTACATGTAGTGGGGGGGGGGGTTTGCAGGAAAAATGGCACCCCTTCATTGTGCTGTGCTGCTCCTCTCCCCTTCACAGAGGTGCATTCTGTAACATAGTAAAGCATTATAATTTGATTAGCTGAAAAATCCCTTCCATTTCTAAAATGATGTTAGACTTTAAGCCAAATTTCCTTACCTCCTAATTCTCTTGCTAATTGATGTGGGTAAGTTATCTGAAATCTGCCTTCTTGAGCTAAGTGACAGACTGATGTCCTAAGATGGAACGAATACTTCATTCAGTCAACACATGTGGCTGTGAGCCCTAAAGGAATTCATAATCCAATAGATGAGAGCAGTACCTGCCCCCTCCCCCCAAATTTCAAATCATGACTCCCAAAATTCTTTGACACTCCTCCCATGAGAAGGTAGAGCTCTGCCTCCTACCCTTGAATCTGAACTCTGGCTGTTTGACAGTCGACTCTGCACATGTCTATTTAGTTTCTACTCAGAAACTATCAGTTGTTGGGCCCCTGACTTAAGAAAGTAATAGCTTCTTCTTCCTATCTGTTGGGATACTTACTTTTGGAACCAGCCTAAACTGCCTGCAAAGCCCTGGGTGGAAAGGAGCTAAGCACCAGCACCTACTTATCAACTCTGTGAATGAGCATCTTGGAAGTAGATCTTTCAGCTCTGGGATAGCTGCCCAGCTGACACTGCGTGCAACAGACACGCCAGTCTCACCAAGCTCTACCCAAACTGGAGACATGTGAGCAAGACAAGTGATGGCTGAATTCAGCAACTGTAGTTTATTACTAGCATAAAGTCAGCATACATAAGCAATTTTGAGGCAATATAGTATTATGATGGCAGCGTTATGCACCAAGTATCACAGGCATACTGAGGAGGGACACCTAACCCTTCAGTATTGAAGGAGACTTTCTCAATGAGATGACACGTTGGCCTTGATGAGTCACTGAGCCTTGATGAGTAAGAGTTAGCCAGTGGGGGGAGAGGGTAGAAAAAAGGTGGAATGTCCTGGGCAGAAAGATCAGAAGTAGAGGCAGGAAGCAGCTTGATGTGCATGAGGAATTAAGAGCACTTAGGCATTGCTGGAGCATAACGCTGGGACAAGAAGGTGCTCATGGTGTAGCCAACAAAATTGGCAAAGTTTGAATCATGGAGACTGTGTGCTAGTAAAGGCATATGTTATACAGGCAGCGTAGTGTTGTTACTGTAGGGAGCACTGGAGCAATGCGATCAGATTTTAGGTGATCTTTGATCAGCTCTGGGGAAGGTGGGGTTCAGTGTTTAACCCTGTAAGCGGGAAGATCAGTTGGGTTACCATTGCAGGTTTGCAGGTGAGAACACAGCAGTTGCAGAAAGGAGGAGAAAAATGACTCCAGAAGTATTTAGGGGATTTTAAAGAAGATGAAAAGAAGTATTTAGGGGGTAAAAAGGATAATACTTCATAAATGGCTGTGGGGGAAAAAGGCAAAGTAAAGGAGGACTTGGATTTCTATGTCAGATGACTGGCTAGGTGCCAATTCCACCAGAAGGGAGTGAGGGAAAATGGAAGAGGAGAGAAATCAAAACTAAAAGATTTAAGCTACAAATCAGTCATGGTCACAAAGGTGATGGTTGAAATTATGAATGGATGGGCTTGCCTGAGAAAAGACTGTTCAGTGATAAAGAGGATAAGGATGAAATCATGGAGGCCCCTGACAGCTTAAAAATTGTCAAAGGAAAGTGGGCTCACAAAAGAGATGGGAGAAAATGATCCAAGACGTTCCAAGAGAACCAAGAAGGGATTCTCAGAAACCAGCTGGGTAAAGCTTTAAGAGGAGGGTTATCTGTCAAGTGTCAACAGTCATTGCTGGCAGGTGAGGACAGACGAGAAGTTACCGATGGCTTTAGCAAGACTGGGCAAAGCCAGCTACCAACCGATGAGTGAACAGGAAGTGGGAACATGGACACAACCGATGCTGTCAAGGGATGGAGAACAGCTGGAGGAGAACACAGGGAGACGAGAAGGTGGGGTGGTGGTGGAGGTTGGGGTACAGAAAAGCTGTCATGAAAGCTGCTTGAGAAGTATCTCATTTCAAAATGCCCATGGAAGGGTTAGATCCGGAAAGCATTCTGCGCTGCTGTTGAGTTTGGGTTTCTAATCAAGCAGTATGGGAGGAGATAGCGCTCGTGAGTCAGTGTGTGGTAGAAGGGAGTGGGCCCCTAAACGTGACTTCACCTGGTGACGCCTTAGACTAAGTCACCCGTCTTGGCCCAATGCGAAAATGTGTTTTTAAAAATGGAACCAAGGGGATAAAATTAAAAACGAGGTCATCTGAGTGGCAGGACTCCCAAAACAGCAATGGCAGCGAAAGCCCGGCTCCAGGTTGGGGCAGTTACTTTGATTCACGGGTGCTAAATATAGACTGTAATAATCATGGATGTGGTTGCACTTCTGTGCGCCCCCACTCGAGCTCGTTGCTTTCCCCAGCAGCTCTGGATTCTGTCCTGCTGCCTGCTTCACTTAACTGAAGGTTGAGTCAGGGATAATTAACTCTCCCTGTCTGCTAGAGTTCCCTCCTCTAAGCAAGGATTTGGACTTGGGGGAAACCCTTCCTATTCTGGCATGGTTTAAGTCTTCAGTTCCTAACAGACCCTACAGCACAGCTATTTGAAAGCAACGCTGACTGTACTACCCCTGGATAAGTGATGCCACACTACTCAGGTACAGGGGTCCACTGTGTGTTGATGAAAACCTCCAGAAAAAGGGTTCTGTGGCTCTGTCCAAGAAGCCCTAATAGCTACGTTTCAGGGGGGAGAAAATCGCTGTTGTGGGAGTCAACAGAAGTGCCCCATAGTCATCACAGACTCATGTCCTTACCTGCAATTTTTTTGTGGAATGATCTAGAATCATTGTTGCACATCTGTGGACAGTCACTGTTGTGCCAGGTACAGGGCAGAGCAAGTTCATACTAGCTGAGCCCCAGCTTTATTCATCTGGGGAGAGAATGGAAAAGGGATCACGTTTGGAAGATTGGAAATGCTAGCCGTCTTATTTTCTACCAGAAAACTACGCTGAGGTGTTCAAATGTCATCTAGAGCCAATATCGTAAAATCTCGATTATTTATGGGCCATCTGTTTTTTTCTTACCTTTTTCAGTTTGACTGCTGGGCTCTGCCGTTACTGTTTTCACTAATTAGGTTGATGACTTGAGTAGCTTTTGAAATCTCAGCAGCGAAAAAATGCTCTTGGAGATTTGTCAGACTTAATGCATGTTAGTAGACTTAATGCATGTTAGTAGTACTCTTTTATTAGTATCTTGAATTCTGAAAATTCATTGCATACTTACACTTTTCAATTTTTTCCTGCCTGAACCATTGTACATTTTCACAGGACGATTATTTAATCCTTATGATTTTGTAACTAAGGGATTTAAAGATTAGCTTTGAAAATAGGTCAGGGAAAAATATCTGCTTTGGTTTGAAGCTAATCAAGTAGGGAAGTAAAAAAGCAATTTAGAAGCTTTGGGAAAGCTTTTGTGAAATCCGTTTTATGTATTAAATGAAAGCTGCTGTGTGGATAGCTGAAGTATATGAGTCAAACTTTCCTTTAATTTTACCACTCCCCATTCATCCATTCATTATTATTCATCCATTCATTGTTCATTTACCAAATGTTACTCTAGACGCTGGGTAACAGATAAATAGACAGCCAGAGCTTGCTAAGTGCCAATTCTGTGCCAGGCATTTTGAAACTCGATACTTACAGCTCCCCAGTCTGGTGTAATGGGGTGAACATTAACTGGGGGCATCTAGAGTATGGCTTTAGGTGGCACCCACTCTGTTTTCTCACCTCTGAAATGATATTGCTTGCTCTATTACCGTATAAATACCCAAAAAGAGAATTGCTGGGTAATACGGTAGCTGTAATTTAACGTTTCCATAATGGTTGTACCAGTTTACATTCCCAACAGTGTATATATAAGTCACTCTGCTTGCTTTATACTTTGATATAAGAATCAAATAGAGGGCCTTTCCTGGTGGTGCCGTGGGTTAAGGCACTGCACTAAGAAGTTAAATGCACTTTAGCATGAGTTTGATCTCCAGCCCCGGAGGTGACCCACATGGCGCGGCAGACTTCTCCTGACCTGCCCACTGCTCCCCTCAGCAGTGTGCTTTGTGATCTGCCTGCTCTGCTCCCCACTCTGTCTCTGGTGAAGCCTCTCACCCACCACTCCTCCGACGTATACCCTAGTTCTGCATGCATAAATAAATAAATCTTTTTAAAAATAGTTTTAAAAAAAGAATCAAATAGAATGGCGTTTTTGGAAGAACTCTGAAAAGCATTGGGCCTAATGCAAACACAAGTACCAATCTGATGCAGGCAGCAGTGGTTAGTCCATTTCGTTGCCTCTATGAGAAGAGTTGAGGATAGTGTATATTTTGTTTTCTTGAACCGGCTAAGTATGTTTATGATGGTCAGCCTTGGCATTTCTTCCACTTGGACTACTGCCTTTCTCCCCTCCAGTGAGCACAAACTTCGTAATTAGGTAGCTAGAGAAATGACATCTACAGCTAATAAATACTGTGTGGACTGAGAAGAAATAAAATAAAGGAACAGACAAAACTAAACCAAAACAAACCCTAGAAACCTGGGAAGTGGGGCCAAAGTGGGGAAGGGGTACCACGTGGGGAAGAGACACCGTAATCTGTGGTAGCAGAGTGTTTTGATGATGGGTATGGAGTGATCACATACATCTGAAGAAATGTGACCCTGCATTTCTAAATCATATACGATATTGTAAACCAGCATCTCCTCAATAAAAGCATACAATTAAGAAAGAAAGTATTTACTCCTCATGTATATTCATCAACATATCTTGATTGTGCCCACAATCAGTGGGTGAAGAGAGAGCTGAGGTATGAAATGGCATCTATTCTGGAGAATCTAGACTTGGATCGAAAATTCAAATTTACCAAAAATAAATGATTGCTTAAATGAGGCGTCCCAAGGACACGTACTTAGCTGTCCATTGGCCCTGTAGTGTTTCTGGGTCCTTCTCTCTCGGGTGTTGGAATGTCCATTTAGCCTGTGGAATCATTTGGTAGATCATTGCATATGGGCACTAGGGAATTGCTCCCAGATTCATGTTGATTTTAGTCTGAAGTTTAAAGTCTACCATGTGGATTCTCTGGAGTGAGGTAAAAATCTGATCTGACCTCTAGCAACTCCAATTCTGCACTAATAACTGACCCTGAACGTGTTTTAAATGAATGAAGACCTCAGTCTACAGAGTTCTTCTGGTGCCTCCCTATAGATGTCTTCTTGAAGGCAGGGGCTGTAATTCATCCATCTCCAAGCTTCAGGGTTCTGGAGCAGCATTGGCATCCTGGATATCTGCAAAGTGAACATGAGGACAAGCCCCGGCACTGTGATGGATGCCCCAACTTCAGGCCTACCCTGTCTCCCCCTAGAGTTAATATTAAAAATTCAACAGAGGGACTTGCTCCCAGGAAGCGTAGGTGTAGGCCACAGTGGCTACAAATGTAAAATGTCTTCTTTAAGTTTAGCATTTCTGGTTGATATTTCATCTCTATTCATGTGCCTTTCTAAAGATAATCTCAAGAGGATGGATAGAATGGATGCCCAAGAAGATACCATGTGTCGGTCCTCTGCTGAGTCTTCCCCATGCTGCCGCACTTGGTGCAGCATGGCCAAGATCAGGGTGTTCAAGAGGGACCAAGAGGTCAGTGCTAACTGTTACAGAGAGGAGAGAGAAGTAGGATGATGGCCAGAGTGACTTCCTGGCCCTTTATTGTGCCATCTTGTAGCCTCATTGATTCTTCCAACCCTTCTTAAAATAGCAGTAATGCTGGGCCCTCCCTGCTGGTGCAGCAGGTTAAAGCACAGCACTCTGAAATGATCCGCAGCCACTGCAGCACGAGTTTGATTCCCAGCCAGGGAGTGACCCACAGGGCCCAGCAGACCTCTCTGGTTTCACCTGCTGCTCCCCTGAGCAGTGTATTTCAGTACATCTGCCTGTTTTGCTCCCCACTCTGTTTCTGGTGAGTCCTCTCACCTCTCCACACCGCTGGCCTGTACTCCTGTTCTTGTGTGCATAAATAAATAAATACATCTTTAAAAAAACAAATAGTAATGCTAAAAAATGTCCTACTTCTTCCTGTACCTTGCTACATGCAAATAGCTCATTTGATCTGTGGAAGTGGCGTTTCTTGGTTGTCTGTGTTACTGTTTGCACAAATGAGTAATCTCAGACCAGGAACAGCATTGAGACTAGAATGAGGCATGAAAAGTCATGTGTCAGGTGCAGAATTTGAGGAAATGCCCCAAAATTCAATTACCAAGATGAATAATATTTCATGCAATATCCTTAAACATTCATACAGAATCTTCAAGGCACATGAGGTGAGGCGTGGCAAGTAAGTGCTAAGTGCAGGCTCAGGTCCTGCCATAATTTAACATTTTATTTTGTTAATAGTGGATTTTTGGGCATTGATTTTGATTTTTAAAATAGTGCACTAAAACATTACTTATCTTGATTGGTGAGTTGGTTTTGCACCCTCTTAAGTTTGGCCCCTGAGGCCAGTGGCACACTCACTCATGCCAGCCCAGGCCTTGTTCTGAGGTCAGGTGCCTCGGGCCACAGGATTTGCAAGTGGCTAAACCTGCACTTGAAGCTCAACTTGACTCCACTTCATCGGGTCTTTCTCCCTCCCACCTCCCCACTGCAAGTGCCTGGTTTTCTTTGTCTTTCAACATCTACCCGTCTTTTGTTGTTCTCTTTAAATGTCCTTAGGCATTTGAGGTCCATTATTTGAGAATATTCATAGTCCCATTCGATTTCCTGTACATTTATTTTCTGTACATGCACATTGTGTACCCACTATTACTTTAAATCATTTGATTTGTCAGCGTTACTGAATAAATCTTATCTCAAGGGCATATCACAACATAGGTGTGTTGCTTAGAACTAAATTCTGTGACCCAAATTAAGAACGTAGGAATGTAACTACCTGTGACAGAGTTGAGGTAGAGGAGATCTGTATTTTAAACACATTCAAGTGGTAGGGTGAAATAGGGATTAGAATAACACCGCGAATTCAGTAGCAGGTCTTCCAGAGTCGTAATGCCTGGAGACCGCTCTTCAGTAAAGTTTCTTGAGTAATGAAAATCAACCGTGGTAACAGGAACAAATAGTTGGCACCAGCCATGTCCACGTTCTATTGGACCGTCTGAAGGTATAAATTCTCTTTTTCTGTGAAGATCTTGTTTTTAAAGTATATCAATTTTTCCTGCTTTTTGGCTGGGAAGAATGGGAAAATCGCTAATGGATGATTTTCCTTATGCTTGGTTTTTTACTTCTGAAGAATTTTCAGTGAGCCTTGCAAATTTCAAATCCAATATACTTGTTGGGGATGAATCAAAAAAGAAAAAGAAAGTAGTGGTAGTTAAGATCAGAAATAGAAGTAAAATCAAAACCAGAGCAGTTGTAGAATTTAGTTTTTCTTTGCCATTAAGTCTGAGATAGGTAAAGGGTGTTGTTGGCTAGGAAACTTGATCTTGGGATTACTTATACCTCAGGGAGATGTTAGGAATTACTGTACTTCTGGAAATATCATAGGATAAAACATTGAGTACTTGCCTTGAGAATCAGGCACAGAAGTGGAAAGCCCTTCCTTTCCTAAGTTTATGTTCTGTTGATTGCCTCACTTTCGTGACTACAAGTCTGTAGTGGGATATTTATTCATTTTTGTATTTGTATGGACAATTATGAGAAGTGAGACTAGGCAGGACAAGCCAAAATGCTGATGGAGTTGAGTACTGGGCTAGGAAATCAGGACTCAGTTTTACAGTTGCTACTGAACTACCACGGAGTTTTGAGTTGGGAGACTCTAACCAAAGTAATATTTCAAAAAGTTTTAACTGGTGGCATTTTGAAGAAAAGAGGAAAAGCTGGCTAGAGGTAGAGCACAGGCTTGTGTGTTAACACAGTCAGTATTTTTGAGCAGAGTTGTTGGTTGGTGACATTAAGAATGCAAGGGAAGTGTAGTTGTGGGGGACAGGTCAGAAGAATTCGGTATTAGGCATTGGGATTTAAGCTGGTTGTTAGAAGGAGGAAGAGATACAGAAGGACCTCAGATTTGTCCTGAAAGACCTTGTGAGTGTTCAGTCCTTTACCAAACAATGCCAAAGGAACTGTTTGGGGAGTGAAGGAAAAGATGCAACATTCCATTTCAAACATGCTTTCTTTGAAGCAGTGGTGCAATGAGCAGTGAAATCCCTTAGGTTGTTGGGGATGCAGACCTGGACTCAAAGAAAGATCAAGCTTTAGTATGAATTACTTAAAAGTTGCATATGCTGATGACATTGACATCTTTCAAAAGGTCAGGTGAAAACAAACTAGAAATCTGACTGTAGAATTGAGGCTATTGGAGGGGTGGGGGAGAGAACTGGGGAGGAGGCAAATGGACCATGGTGGAGAGGTCTATGGGTGTGTCAGAGGTGGGAGGGTGTAGTGACATACACACGAAGGGTGTGCTGCTGCACCTCTAAGTCATGTACAGTGTGCTAAACCAATGTTACCTCAATTTAAGATAAAAAATTTTTTTTAAAGAGTTATTTATTTATACAGAACTGGGGTACAGGCCAGAGATGCGGAGGGTGACAGAGCGGGGAGCAGAACAGGCAGATGGACGAAGTACACTGCTGAGGGGAACAGCGGGCAGGTCAGGAGAGGTCTGCCACGCCATGTGGTCACCTCCGGGGCAGGTGGGGATCGAACTCTTGCAGAAGTGGCTTAAGCTTCTTAGTGTTGCGCTTTAACCCGCTGCGCCACCAGGGAGGGCCTAAAATAAAAAATTTTAAGGTAAAATTGGCTATTTTACTTTGAGAAGCTCTTTCATATATGACTGATTTGGTGTAACAGCATTCCAGAGCATGAAGTGAAATGTTTCCTTTTTCCCTTATATCCAAGGAGCAGACACATCCATAGCATTCTAAAATGACAACCCTCTGTATTTCACTCACTGCTTGATTAATTTATTTCCTGTCCCTACATAACTTTGATCAAGAGTTTTTGCAGCAGGGTTCTGATACATGTGAACATTCCATGATCACAGCTTTCTGCACAGTCATTAAGCCTCTTGTTTTCTGCCTCCAGTCTTTGCTTCTTGGCAACAGTTCATGGAATACGAACTAAAAGCTTTAAAGCAACTTGAGTCACTTAGGTATGTACTGCAATGGATAACTTTGTTCACTTGAATCTTAATAACAAATTGTCCTGAATCCGTTTGTTAGCATCACCATTGATAGTTAAGAACACCCACCAAAGTAATTGCTCAGGAGCCTTTTTCCAGGTTGAGGATGTAACAGAATTAAGTTAACATAGCTGGTTCAAGTCCTCTGGAAGCCTTTGTTCATTTGGTCAGCTATTCACTTGACATTGAGTACATATGTAATTTATGTCTAACTGAAGTAAAGAGCAGTTGCTGCCCTTCGGGGTCTTCTAGACTAGAATCTTCATATGTGAGGAGAATTTCAATGCGGTGTGGTAGTATAGCAGCAAATAGCATAGGGAGTTATCAAAAGACAGAAGAACCAGAGTATGGTATGGAAAGAGGTAAGAAATGAAGTTGCAGGCCCAGCCTGGTGGCATGACAGGTTAGGATGCAGCACTGCAAGCTAGCTGCAGCCACCTCAGTATGAGTTCTATCCCCACCCCAGAGGTGACCCACATGGCACGGCAGACCTCTCCTGACCCACCTGTTGCTCTCCTCAGCAGTGTACTTCTCAGTTGGCCTGTTCTGCTCCCCACTCTTGTCTCTGGTGAATCCTCTCACCACCCGTGCACCTCTGGCTTGTTCCCCAGTTCTGTGAATAAATGAATCTTTAAAGAAAAAAAAAAAAGAGGCCCTCCCTGGTGGCGCAGAGGGTTAAAGCACACCACTGAGAATCTAAAGCCGCTTCCACATGAGTTCGATTCCCGCCTGCCCCGGAAGTGACCACATGGCGAGGCAGACCTCTCCTGACCCACCGGCTGTTTCCCTCAGCAGTGTACTTCGTCAATCTGCCTGTTCTGCCCCCCCCCCCCCACTCTGTCTCTGGTGAAGCCTCTCACCGCCCCTGAGCCTCTGGCCTGTACCCCAGTTCTGTATGCATAAATAAATAAATCTTTAAAAAAAAATGAAGTTGCAAATAGTATATAGGTGACAGTTAATACAGATCCTTCTATCACTTGCTAAAGCATCTGTATTTTATCCTGAAAGCAATGGCATGTACTGATTGAACTGTTAAAACAAAATTTGAGAGCTACCTGGGAGGTAGCAATAACCTGTTGGAGAGATAGGTAGGAGGACAGAATAGAAGGACAAGTTTGGGGGTTTCAGTGTCCAGGCGATGGCGGAACAAAAGAAGAGGCATCACCCATTGCTCTCTAACACCAGAGTGATTATAGCAGCTGAGTCATCCAGGACTGATTCAGTCTTTCGTGAATCTTACCTACATCGTAGAAACCAGTGATGACATGGCTTCGGCCTCTTAAATCTGAGACCTTTGGAACCATTCTGGATAGGTACAGATCAGGTTCATAGGTAGGAGCCCTTGAGTTTCAATCAGGGTGCTGGAAGCTGCATGTGCTCTTTTACTGCAGAGGGACACCCTTTTGATAGTGGCTTTCAGCCTTGCTTTTTAATAACCGTAATCATATACGTGTTTTATGTTTCACCTTGATAATGGTTATTATGCTTAGCACTTTGTATCTTCAAAGAACTCAACAACATTAAATAATTAATCTGCATAACATCCCTGTGAGCGGGTAGGTGGAGATTATTGCCCCATTTTCCACATGGGAAAGCCCAGAGAGATAAGTGTCTTGCTCAAGACTCTGCAGACTCACGTTGACAGCATTGAATTTGGAATGTGCACTTTCCTTTATCTTATCACACTCATAATACAAGTTTATTGTCAGTCTTGTTAGATCAAGAGTGCCATTACACTTATGCAGAGGTCTCAGCATTTAGATCCAGAAAAGGATGTTAAGATCTGGGGAATGAGCGAAAGTGACTGAATGACCCACCCTGGTTGGAGGCAGGGGGTGCGGCTGGAATAGTAACATACCCAGGGCCTCCCTAGGTTAAAGTCTCGGCGCTGTCGGGCTGTTGCCAGCCACTGCGAGCACAAGTTCAGTCCCCGGCCAGGAGCTGACCCACATGGCGCAGCAGCCCTCTCCTGTCACCCCGCTGCTCCCCTCAGCAGTGTGTGTCAGTGGATCTGCCTGTTCTGCTCCCCACTCTGTCTCTGGTGAGTCTTCTCACCCCTTGCACCTGTGCCTGACCTGTATCCCAGTTCTTGTATTAATAAAAATAAATCTTTTAAAAATTATAATAATAACCATCTCTCACTGCAGTAATCTGGAAAAAGAAAGTCCATTTTCCAGTGAACCTGTGACATCACCCCAGCTCCCAGAGCACTAGTCAATGTGTCACCTTTTGGTGTGACTTTAGCCCTCTACGAAGTGACAAGAAAACTAATTATTATAGACACTGTCTTTTTTATCTCTGTTTACAATGCTGTGTGGTACCATGGAAAGAAAATTGCCTTAGGAGCTGGACAAGCCTGGGTCACAATCGCTCCCAAGAGAGAGCTGGGTGACCTTGGGCCCGATCCTTCCCCTGGAGCTGTTCGGTGTAGGCAGGACTGGGTGATGATGGATGTCACCTGCACAGTGTGGAACCGGACTGTGATTGCCTCATAAGTGGCTCCTGCTAGTCTTACTCTCATTCAAAGACAAGAAACAATGCTGAAAGGACCCTTTGATTGTTCAGTGGATTGACAGGACCAGGTAAATTCAGTTTTTGAGGAATTACAGCCTATTGAAGAAGCCAGTGAAACATTTTGCTATTGAGTCAACTGATAGGGTGCCACCCCTTGCTCACTGACAAATATGGGAAGGTAATTTCAGTAGGCCAATCGTCGGTGTGTGCCTTCCAAAACATTATAGTCATGTTACAGTAAACTTTTTATATTTGTTGCATCACAGAGATTTATTGAAGTGATAAAAGTTATTATGGAAAACAGTGTGCTGTAACTATGGTAACAGTTATTTGATCTCACAGTAATTAGCTAAGCATTTAGTTGCACAATACTCTTACAATGCCTTCCTGGTTAGTTCATTAAACAAAATTAGCTTTTGTTTGAACTGCCTTCCTCAGCGTCCTAAATTTGATTTGGGTTCAAAAGATTTGGAAAGTGGATTTTAAAATGACCTTCCTATCTGAGGTTGCAACCTCCAATTTTTATTCCTTATTGATACTACAGATTGGTTGTGATTCTTCAGATTATCCTCTGCAGTGCACCTTGCAGATGAAAGGAGTGCCCTAAACGAAGGGCAGTGCCCGCTTAATTCTGGCCCTGTACCTGGCTCAGGTGGCAGATGGGGGTCCGCTGGTGTCCTTACCTGACTTAGTGTCTGTCCTGGGAAGTGGGCTTGCTGTGTTATCAGTGTTAGACTGCTGAGACCTCATGAATGTCACTATTTCTTGGTAATCTGCTTGTGTCCTGATGGGTCCTGGAGCTAGGTTGTGCCTGGTTTTCTTAAGCCCCCTTCTCCCCACCCACCCACAGGTGCCCCTTCTGCCCTATTCAGGTACCTCTCCTTTTGTAAAGTGGAATGCAATGCAGGTGATTCACCTGAATGGTGATGTCATTCCCAGAGGACTTCAGAGCTCTTGAGACAAAAGCCACTCAAACCATGTTTAAGAAAGTCCTCTGCGCCTCACAACCCCTTCCCAGCTCAGCTTCAGCAGACAGGTAAAGCTTAGTTCATGACTGTGTAGCCAGTTGGATACCCAAAGCGCACAAGAAAACTCAGACATTCAGGATAGCAAGACAGAAAAATAATGAAAATGAAACAAGAACTCCTTTAGTGTATTTACTGAAACTGTAAGGATTCCAAAGTAAATTAGAAAAATAGGGTTTTTAAACTTTCAATGAAAGTTCCTTGTATTCATTTCGTTTTAATTCCTTTTGAATTAAGCCTTTTTGATTCACTTCTCTTTTAGAAATAGTATCTTTTGAAAAACCAGTTGCTTTCTGAGTTGTGACTCAAGCTCTTCTCTCCGTTTACTGGATGCCACCAGTTTTCAGCTGAGCAAGTGTTTTGGGGCCATGAAGTTCTTTGCATATTTATTTGCTTAATTAGGTTGATTTCTACGTAGGATAAATAAGTCTTTAATCCCGGATTAGGGTTAGCATTCTAATGATAAGCATGTTTGTTCTTGATTGGTTCTTGGAATTTTTAGGGCCAATGTTAAGGTAAGTAAAGTAATAATAGAATAGAAGTCATCCTAGGTGGCTACAAATGGGAGGTCCCATTCGTTTTCTAGAACATTCCATTCCTGCTTTTACCCTGTATGCTTTGGACTTCTCAGCAGAAAAGGACGCTTCACTTCACTCTTCATCCTTCTTTTCTTTCATGTATTCTTCCTTCTTTGGAGAAATTGTCTTTGACTACATTTGGAAGGAAATGTGTATCCTTTCATGTAACTCTCCTTTCCTGTCTCCCAGTCTGTTGCCTCTTGTCATGAACTCAGGACTGGACTTACCCTCTTACATTGTAACTTTTGGAAAAGACCATCTCTCCCCGTAGGCTGTAGCGCTCCTGTTCCACCCTGGTGTCAGATAGGAACCTGTGTCCCTGCACAGCCAAGCCAACCAATGAATCATATGAATCCCCCCATCTCCTAACCTCAAGTCATTTGCATTTTCTCTTTCTCCACCCAGTCCTGTTACTGGTTACTTACCCTCCAACTCCTTTCATTTTGTATTCCTTTTTGCTAGACCTGCACAATCCTCTGTGCATGGTCTCCAACCCATTCAGGAAAAGAGGGACGGAAGTGCTTTATGTTGAACACCCAACATGTTTTAGGTAATGTGCAGTATCACTCACTGGTCATCCCATAGTCCTGTGAGGCAAGTAATAATACTCACGCTTTTTGTCTTGAGAAACTAAGGTTCAATCAGATTAAGACATAAGAGCAATAGTTAGAACAAGACATAGTAACCATCATTGGAAGATTTAAATTTTCAAAGTAGCACTCTGCCTCCATGACCCAACCTAGTTCACTCTTTCCAAGCCCCGCGGACCATTTTGGTGGCTCTGCCCAACGTGAATTCACGCTCAACCAGCTCATCAGTGCAGCCACTACCACGCTGTGTTCCCTTTGATCTCTTGGTAGTCTGTTGTGCCATCAACCACCCAGAGGTCTGTTGACACTTCTGAGTCTTCTGTCCAGTTCTAATGCTCTCAGTCTCTGCTAAAGAAATGATAACAGATTCTTCCAGGTGTGGCTTTTGACAAAGATGAGCTATCCAATTTCATTTAAACAAAGAATGCCCTCTGTACTACACACCATCTCCCAGCCTCTGCTGACACAGACCAGCAGTCATAAGTTCCTTCTCACAGCCATCCCCGAAGCCATTTCCAGCTGAGGAGAGCTGGGAGAGTGCATGCAACCTGTTTTCTATTCTGATCCCCCACTAATCTGTGGCTGAGCAATTTCCCCACTCTCTGTTAATGTTACCACTAATAGATTAACCTCCTAAAACCTTCTTCCATGTTCTTCTACTTGGCCTACCTTCTTCCCCTCCCTGGCTGTAGAATAATTAGTAATATTAATCAAATACTCATTTATTGTAGTTTTCATGAAGCAAATGTATATGAATTTTCCCTCGTAGAGTACATGCTGACACATGGTAGAAGTTCAATATCATTTGAATAAAGACAGAAGGAAGGAAAAATGGAAGGAAAGATAGACACAGGACTTTGTTTCATCCTGATAACCAGTATTGTTGACCTGATTACAGATGAACACGTAAACGCCCTTAGAGGTTACTCTGCAAGATACATCTTTCATAAACCTGGCAAATGCCATCTCTTCTGGAAAGTTCTTTATTACCCACAGAGCGATGACCTGGGCACTACATACCTGCAGCAGACACCACACAGACCACAGCACCAAGCCCTGGGTTGGCAGTTTGGAGGCCTGGTGAGAGACCCTCCTCCATACTTTGATAGTACGTGAGGTCTTTCTTACAACGAACAGTTTTCTCACTCTGTCTTACATCCATGTTAAAGTCCTATTTTCCCTACCAGGCCATGAATCTTTGCTGTTGGAGGAGATGTGCTTTCTTTGTGTGTCCTCTTTGAACACATGTACAAAGCAATTCTTGAAAGATCTCATACCCTGTCTGCTGTTTTACAGTGGTTGAGCCTCTGTATCTTGGGTTCACTCAGCCCCCACCCTGTTCTCACTCTGGGTCTTTCCTCCCAGAAAGTGTGTGTCTCCCTCCTACTACCTCTCTGGTTCTTATGGTCAAGGCCATGATGTTCACTAGACTCTAGGGGTGCACTGGCTTAATGATATTGTACCTTTCAAGAGCCTCAAAAATTTTAGAGGTCTCAGGAAAAATTGATGGCTCTAAATAAAAGTATGTGGTCAAAAAAATCAATGTTTAAACAAATCAATGCAATACCAAATTTTTGTCATCTTCAGTAAATATTAAATTTAGTGATGATTCCTGAGAAATCAAGTCAGTTGTAAATTAGATGAACAACTGGTTGCCAAATCATTTCAAAGACACAAATACAAAATTCTTTCAGAAATTAAAAGAAAAGGAAAGAAAAGTAAATTATGGCTGTAAAATTTTATTACTTTTATTTCAGTTTTGAGTTTTATTGAGATGACATTGGTATACAACGTCACACCTCAACAACTAAATATATCACACCACACCTATCACCAAGACCTGCCTACCATACACTATCACCCAGTCTCCCACTGTCCCACCCATCACCTACCCCTTCCTATCTCGATACTATCCTTATGTTTTCAGCCCAAGGGTTTGGTTTTGTTCTGTTTTGTTTATGTTTGTTGTGTTCTTTTATATTCCACATATGAATGAAATCATGTGTCTTGTCTTTCTCCTGCTGATTTATTAAATTTAGCATCTTCTTCTGAAGGTCCGTCCATGCTGCTGCAAATGGCACAACTTTATCACTTTATGGCTGAATAGTATTCCATTATGTGTATAAGCCACATCTTCCTTTATTTCGCTCATCCGTGGGCATTTAACTTGTTTCCATGTCTTAATGTCAGTGAGTAGTGCTACAGGGGACTTTAGGGGTGAACATGTCTTTTCAGATCAGTGCTTTCATATTCCTTGTATAATATGCAGAATTCGAATTGCTGGATCATGTGGTAGTTCTACTCTTAACTTTTTGAGGAACCTACATGCTGTTTTCCATAGTGATATCCATCAGGAAATTTCCTTTTTCTCCCATGTCCTTGCCAGAACATACTGTTTCTTGTCTTTCTGATAATAACTATCCTAATGGGTATAATGTAAAATCTCATTGTCATTTTAATTTGCATTTCTCTAAAGGTAAACTGTGTAGAACATCTTTTCATGTGTCTGTGTTTTCTCTGGTGAAATACCTATTTAAATCCTCTGCTCATTTTTAATGGATTATTTTTTGTTGATGAGTTGTTTCTGTATTTTGGAAATTAGCTCCTTGTCTGATACATAATTTCCAAATACCTTCTCCCATTCAGTAAATAGATTGTCTTTTTGTTTTTACTCTGATTTCTTAGGCTGCACAGAAGTTTGTGCATAGTAGTACTTTGTTTATTTTTGTTTTGTTTCCCTTGCCACTGGAGATGAATCCCCAAAGAAATCACTGCAGCTAAAGTTTAAGAGCTTATTATGTTTTTTTCTGTATGTATTTTATGGTTTCAGATTTTACATTCATCTAAATCCATTTTGAGTTAATTTTTATATATGGCATAATATAGTGGTCTACTTTAATTCTTCTTATGTAATTGTTCTGTTTTTCCACTCCATTGGATGCTTTTCTTTGTCATAAATTTGTGTTCACATATGGGTGGACTGTCAATTTCATTACATAGATTCATGTATCATTTTAACACTAATATCATACTTTTTGATTACTGTAACTCTGTAGTATAGTTTGAACACAAGAATGTAACCATGTAACCCCTCCATTTTGGTTCTTTTTTCAGTATTATTTTGGCTTTTTGAGGTCTTGTGCATCCATACATCTTTTTTTTTTTTTTAAAGATTTATTTACTTATTCATACAGAACTGGGGTACAGGCCAGAGATGTGGAGGGTGAGAGGATTCACCAGGAACAGAGTGGGGAGCAGAACAGGCAGATCGACAAAGTACACTGCTGAGGGGAGCAGCGGGCGGGTCAGGAGAGGTCTGCCACGCCATATGGTCACCTCCGGGGCAGGCAGGGATGGAACTCATGAGGAATTGGCTTAAGCTTCTTAGTGCTGTGCTTTTACCCGCTGCGCCACCAGGGAGGGCCGCATCCATACATCTTTTAAGATGGGGGATACTATTTCTGTGAAGTACGTCATGTTGATAGGAACTACATTCATACTGTATCTGTATATTGCTTCAGGTAAATTAGCAATGCTATTTCTTTAGATCCAAGAGCCCAGAACAACTTTCTTAATCTTAATGACTTTTCTTAGTTCTTTCTACAGTATCTTACCAATTTTAGTGAAAAGATCTTTTTCTTCCAGCTTTAAGTTTGTTTTTAGGTACTTTATTCTGCTTGTTGTAGTCTTAAATGATATGATTTTCTTAATTTATCTTCTGCTAAGTAGTTGTTTGTGTATAAAATGGTCATAGATTTTTCAATTTTTATTTGGAACCCTGCAACTTTACTATATTTGTTTATTATTTCTAATGCATTTTTGGTTTACATCTTTAGGGTTTTCTATGTACAATAGCATGTCATCTGTAAGTAGTGACAACTGTACTTCTTTCCAGTTAGGATACCTTTTTTTCCCTTATCTAATTGCTCAGGCTAAAATTAATTTTAATGTAAGGTTATGAATACAACTTGTTGTGTTTGATATGCTGTTGGAACAGGGGACTCCAAAAATGAAGCATCATTTGAGATTTTAGAATTAAAACATCTGGGTTCTTTATGGTGTACATAGCCTAGAAATGTTTGCAGTGTATTAATTGATTGTAACGATGGTGATCTTGATTGTTATCCACGATTGAAGCATGGTTATTTTGTTAATTTACTTTTAGCTCTAAATTTTACTTATGAAAAGTAAAAAAGAACCAAGGGAATTCCCCCTCCACTTATTCAGAATAGGTGCCACATTCCTACAAAGGAGCTATTGAGCAATCTTTGGGGCCTGTAGGTGGTACCAGTATGGCCTTCTGAACTTTCTGTCCTGACCATTCTTTAAGCTAATTTGCCACTCTTTCTGATTCCTTCCCAGAATTAGGAGATGGGGGGCCTTGAGGGCAGAATGCTAGAGAAGGTGAGGCAAAGGGATGTCATGACTACCACATGGAAACAGTGAGGAAGCAAAGGCACATACAGTGTTTATCCTGTTTGCTTTTGCAAGGCATGCCGGAACTGACCTTTCCACTTGCCCTTCACATTTGAGTTGACTCAAAGCGCTGAACCATTGTTTTAGATACTGATTATGCGGTGACCATGTGGACAATGTGGTAAAGGTATTTCCTCAGCAATGTTTTTGAATATTTAAAAGTCAGGTAGATTTTTTTGGTATGCGCTTACTTCTATCAGAAGGGGACATTTTTCTCCTTCTCTGTGAATTTTCTGTGTGTTTCTTTTTTTTCATTGAGTAATATAAATTGCAGTCCAGGAAACTGAGATTAGCCTTCACCTGCTCAAAAAATGCTATAGACCTCTTCAGTTTTCACTGTCTGTTTTGATATACTTTTGCTGCTGAAGGTTCCTGCCTAACATTATCCATATCCCATAGCCAAGCTTCAGTTCTTAGTGGACACCAGCATGTGAATGGGGGAAATGTAAAGCATATTAAGTATGTTGTATGTATATATAGTCATCGTAGTACATAAACTATAACCACCACAGAGGGCTTTTTTTCCCCCCATAAAAGGAGTCATGTAATCTACCATCTACAAAGTTTAGAATTGCCGGTTAAATGCATATGTATTTTTCAAAGGAAATCATCAAAAAGGACATTCCACTCTTATTACAAAGCTATTTTCTGGGTAAATATTTTGATAGATGTGGTTCAGTGCACCTGGGAGCTGAGACAGGGCTGAGCCCGAGGCAGTTAGCACAGATGGGGGTGTTTTTTTTTTTTCCGTGTATATAGCAAATGGTAGATTGTAGCAGCCAGAATATAACTATTTTCTGTACAACTTTCAGAAGACTAGCTTCCTCCTAAGAATTGGTCTCACTCTCTAAGAAGGATCATGACCACACTCAGATTCTCTCAAATTTATATTAGAGAATATTCTGATACAGCTTTTTAGGGTTAGGGCATATGTTGGACTTATGGCCAAAAAAAAAAAAAATGATGTATTAAGATAGAAAGATCGCTACTTTAATTTTTCTCTCTTTTTGAGCTAAGTCTTGAAACATTCAGCAGACTTAAGTAATAATTTTATTCTTTATTAAAATAATCAGGTATTTCATCCAACTTTGTCATTAGGAAATAGTACGGACTTTTCAAATGCTGGCTGCTTGATGTGCCAGCCTATCTTCTAGGTAGGTAGGTGGTATGAAATGACATTTGAAAATTGAGAGGTTTTTTCCCCCCCTTTGAACTAAAGTTCTTTCATCAGCCTAAAACAATTTGTCCTGTGATTGGGGCATGGTTTATCTGCAGAGAAATGACAATAAATCCTGCATGCAAGTTAGTAAGAAATGGCTTGACCTGTGAACCAGTGAGCGTGGATTTTATCACTTTTTGTTTCTCTGTTGGAGTTTAAGTTCGTTGAGGGCAGGAACCATTTTATTTTATGTCCTTAGCCAGTGATTGTTACATAAATATTGAAAGCGTCATTGCTAAAAAAGTGATTATTTTAACACCCAAAAGCCATCAGCAAGCAGTTAGTACAGTGATTATTTTTATATTTAGCTTCTTTATTTGTATGTATTTTATGTCAGGTAGAGCCCCCCAACTCCCTCCACCAGTTCACCCGCGCGCATCGCCTTAGTCCTGTGCTCTCCCCGCCCTCGTTGTGTGCCCGCGCGCGCCCGCAGAAGCCTCTGACTTGTAGCTGTCTGAGTGTTGTTGTTGTATTTTTGAATTGTTATTTTTTTTCTCCTGATTCCTTATTTGGTTTCCCTATATTCCTCCTATAAGTGAAACCATCTGATATTTTTCTTTTTCTTTCTGACGTATTTCACTGAGCATAATCCCTTCTAATCCCATCCATGTTGCCACAAATGGCATTAGATTATCTTTTTTTTTTTTTTTGCTGCATAGTAATCCATTGTGTATATGTACTTTTTTTTTTTTAATTTATTAAAGAAACCACCCAGGTGTCTTTATTAGCACCACAAGTAGGAACATGGGTAATGCGAGCTAGTTAAAGGGGTTACACTCCCTCTGGTACACCTTTGCTGGAAGTAGGTTCACTGTAAGTTTAGTCTCATGTTTCTGCAAGAGGAAAATAAACCCTAGCGGTCCCTCAGAGAAGCCTGCATAATTCAGCAACTGAATTTGATTTTCCAGAGAGTGTGTCTATACCTACGAAATACCCTTTAAAAACTATTTACCTAAAATGTTCTATGATTGCAACATCTGCTGGGCCTATTATGTTCTTTTATTAAAACATTTTTATTGTTCTGTGTGCATACGGCTTACTTGAAGCAATAAAAATGAGTTGACTGAAAACTTTTTAACAGGCAGGAACTTTTTTCTAACAGTGAAAGAAACTGTGTATTTCTTATCATCATACACAGTATTTTCAAACCCTATGCAGAAATGATCTGATTAGCCTCATTTTTAAAAAGAAAGTCTCTATTTCAAAGCTAGCTGATGATGATATAAAATGACGCCAAGTCTATAATTTTAGCAATACTTATGAAAAAGGTATAAAATATTATACTTTTATCTGGGACTCAAACATGAAAAAAATCCTTAAATGTCAGTTCTTGAAGGCACAGGCTGAATGAACAGTAATTCACTAACAGAATATTTTTATTACTAAATATAAAAGCCAAAGTTTGGTAAGGGAAATCTCATTTTACACTTGGATTAAATAAATGTGTTTCATTTAGTGCTTTAAGGCTTCCTCAGCTGCACATTTACCTCCTGTCTGCTGCCCTGCAGTCTTCCTGAATGGTAGTGCAGCTGCAGAGACCACAGGGCTTTTCAGGAAGAAACCCTGCCCACCTATCCAGACAGTGTCAGTGAATACAAGGGTGGGCTTTTCCCCTCTAACCTCAGGCAGTGATGCTCAGATTAATAAAGCTTTCAAGAATTCAGAGTTTTGCCCACGATGACCTTTCTTCCTCAAAGCCCTTGCAGGATCCAGTTAGCTGTTTGCCCAAACTGTGCAGAGCACTGCGAACCACAGCGTGGCCCGCTTGGTCTGAACTAATGAGCGGCCGCTGGCCCCATTTGTTATGTGTGTGGGGTGCTTTAGTACTGCACACATTCCAGTTCTGGAGACTTCTCAACCAGATGGGACCGAGCTGTTGGTTGATTTTGTCATCCGACTTGTAGAAGAAAGCTCAGTTACTAGATGACTAAAATCTCCACATTCTGTAGCAAGGCAGGCAGAGCAGACTACTAGTATGTGGAGAATCTCAAACAACTCTGACACCCTTCCACATCTCCCACCACACTCTGTCTTGCTTGCTCAGAGCTGGCATTTCAGGATCGTATAGGGGACAGGGAAACTGGAGAGCCCAGTCAGCTATCATGATCATCCACCTTTTCTAGAGAAGTTAGAACTTGGGAGTTTTTAATTGCTAATTCTTGATTTTTTTCCTTCAATTTTTTTTATTATAATAGTTTGTTTTTACATCATTTTGTGCCTTTTTCCATCCTTGTTGACTTCCCATCACCAATTCACCCATGTGTCATCACCATGTCCCGTGCACTCCTCCCCTGCCCCCCATTTTTGATCCCATTCCCCACTCCAGCCCCGTGAAATGTCTCCGGTATATAGCTGTTCATTATTATTATTTTATTTCTTAATTTTTAAGTATGGCTGTTTTGAAATTTTAAATGCCATGTATAAAGAAATAAAGTTTATAAACTACAGTGAGATAAATGTGATAAATAAATGTGATATGTGTCAGACTTTACCCTCTTGATTTGAGTGTCTGTCTCTTATCCTTAGAATACAGCAGTGAGCCTGAGAAAGGATTGCTTCCGTCTGCATGTCCTTTGAGCTCCATTCTCACGTTTGCTCTGCATCGCCCTCTTTAACTGTGCCTGGGTACTGCTTTTCACGTGTCTGCAGCTTGACCCTGGTACCTGGGCTGTTGGTGACTGGCAGCTGTGGTGTAGAGCCAGTTAGGCAACTTGGCCTCTGTTTGCAAATATTTTCACCTAAATGCTGCATGTGGAAACTGTGGACAGAGTTTTCACTAGGGCAGCCGTGCTGTGCACGAAGGCAACCAGCCTAACTGTTGAAAGAGCAAATCATACAGCAACAGCCTGAATTAGAATCTTGATTGTGCTTCCTGATAGCTGTGTGACCTTGAGCATATTATGCAACTTCTCTGTCTCGCTTTGCACATCTGCAAGTGGGGATGGTAATGACACCGACATCATACGAATTATGATGGTGATTGCATAAGATAACCTTCTGTGTAACACTCTCAGCCTGACACATACTAAATGCACAGTCATTATTAACCATTGCTGTGACAGTTAAGAAAGCACTGAACGCAGAATCAAGAGAGTTGGGTGTAGGCACCCTTTCTGCCACTTTTAGTAGCCTTGACCAACTGGAAGGCATTTTGTTAACCGCTGTGAATATCAGTAAGATTGAAATAGTAAGGAGAATAATTATAGCTGCGTGTTATCACACATAAAGAGATGCACAGGTGAAAAACACTGTTCGATGGTGGGGAAGTGCTGGCAACATACTGGTGTGTCGGGGGTGGAGGGACTAGCCCTATGACATGATACAGCAGGCCCTAAGCTCCCATGGCACAGCGTTGGAATATTACCGTTTTCCAACGACTGCAATAACAATTCAGAGTAGAACGTTCACTTTGGGGTATTCTCTCTTTGTTTAAAAACAAAATACTCCCAGAGAGAAGATATTTCCTGGACTCTGCACTCCTTTGCTGAGCTTGCTTTAGAAGGCAAGACTGTGACTAAGATTTAGGGTGACAAGCAGATGCGGCGTGGAGGCTGGAATCTACTTCCGAGTGTGTGCCACCCTGGCAGAGAGCCCTGGCATTTTGAGACCAAACAACCCACCAGCCTGTGTTTCAGAAATGAGAACGCAGGACCAGAGCGGTCCTGTCCAGCTCCAGACCCCCAACCCAGTGGTCTCTGTGCCACCCCCAAATGCTCAGATGCCATTGTTTTCCAGGACCCTTAGCTGTTGCTCTGACTTGCCACATTCTGGAAACATGCCACTCAAATTAGTTTGGTATCTTTAAATATCTTGGGAAAGAATGACCTACGGGCTATGGATTCACTTAGATTCTTTGTGCTGTGTGCAGTGTTCCTTGCATCTGGCTCTAAGACCAGACCTTTATGGCATCTCCTTCTGGTGTGAAAATAGCAGAATAACAATGAGCAATAGCAAAACGTGTGGTACCGCCATCTGGGGAAAATCTTAGATTTGTTTTGTAGGAGAAAAAAAATAATACAACAAAATGAAAATAGATTGATGAAAGCAGTGAAAAACCCAGTGCCCTTCTTGGAGTTGTGCGAACAGAGTCTAACTTTACACTTTCCTTTTATAGCTGATGCACTAATTGACTCAGCGGTAACACCTGTGCAGTTTATTTTTAAAAATCTATGTCTCAGTAAGATTCTAGGAAAGAAGAGCAACAGCTGGCCCCACATCTGCGTGAATGATGCCGGGTGGAAAGGGTTCTAAATATAGTTGGAATTTTAGGCAAATGTGTGTCCCTTCGTACTGCGGAGCTATCCATGGGCCGCCATCGGAGGGAGCTTATCATTCAAAGAAGCTAAAGCTGAAATGGTGGGGTTTGCTCTGGAAAGCCACAAATATTTACCTTCAACAGGCTTTGTTGGCAAACTTGAAATATAACCGATCCTTCCCCACTTGCCAGATGGAGCGAACAGACACACCAGAGGGGGAAGAGTAAAAATAAATCACACCAACACGAGAAAGTGGCTTTTTACATGATGTCTTCATCACAGTCAGTAATCGGGAATATCTGTTTCTCTTTTCTCAGTCTTTAAATTTCTTATCACCTGGGTTAGCAGTTCTCAACACCCATCCCTCCTCCCTTCTCTTTTATCCTCCCCTTTCATCTCCTTCCCCCCCTACACATCTCCCTCTTCCTTCCTCCTTCTCTCCATCGCCCCTCACTTCCTCTTTCCTCTCCTCCCCTTCCTCCCTCACATAAATACCCACTCAGAGCTGAACTGTATTCACACTAAGGATTCAGAAAAAAGTAGCACATAGTTTTTAATCTCATAGATTTTAAAGTTTAAGTGACACAGTACATTTTATTCACAAAACAGTACGTTTAGATAACACTGCACCTATTTTTAGAAAATATTTCAATCAGTAACAGCTGTATGTGAACATAGTTCAAGGTCCCATGAAGCCAACAACAGACCTAGTATAATAGCTGTTTATTGACTTACACTGTATCAGGAATTTCACACGCACACACACACACCCTTCCATAGATACATATGTATCGTTGTGTGAAATTTAAAGGTTGCTATCACTATCCCAGTTTACAGGTGAGAAAACTGTAGCTCACTGCGGTTCTTGTCCAGGGCTACATGGAAACTAAGTGATGGGGCCAAGATTCGAACCCCACTTTGCCTGGACCGAAAACAGCCCTTAACCTGTGCACTGGACCTTGGAGTCTTGTTTGTGCAGTCTCCTTGGCCCTTGCTGCTTGCTCTCCTGGGGACAGTGCCTGGGAAAGCTCTTGTTTCCCCACCTCCAGGACCTGAGGTAACCTATTTGTACTTCACTCTTGATACCTGACCTGGCTCCTTCTCAGGCTACCAGACAATCGCAAAGGAATAAAGCATCAGCAAAAGCTGAAGGTCTTTGCTTTAACACTTACTTTCCCTTGTGGCCATGTCTTTACATTGGTGACAGAGACCATTCAGTGAGCAGTGTGTTGTCTGTGTGTTATGTTTGCATAGAGCATTGTGTCTTTTGAAGCTCTTAACTTCTGTAGCTGCTGAAGCCTCGGAAGCTTGGCAGTAGTGTCATCATCGTATAGATGAAGAAGCTCAGCTCAAAGATACTGCCCCAGACCCATAGTTAACTTTCAGTCAAGGTGAGACTCAAACTGATGTGATTCTTTTGCACCCTAAGAAAATCTTGTTTGTGAAGTGATGAGTGTCTCCTGGACTGGCGGGGATGTTTCCACTGTGTAGCCCAGAACTTCACCCAGCTCTATAGCCACCTTCAGGTTAATACAGGCAGAGCTTGTCTCCTGCTCTCTGCCCTGACCCTGTGTAGTGTGGCTGCTTCATGCCGCCACGGTCTCTTTCTGCAGGGCCTGACCTTGGGACAGATATTGCTTGACAACTCTCCAGGTGGGAAGTTAAAATTTGATTAAGTGGATTTCGCAATTAGGACAACTTTCTCCTCCAGGATCTCTTTCTTCAGTCATGTCTTATCTCATATACCATTAGTCTCCACTGGGGGAAAGAAAAGCAACAAAAAACACTGCGGGCTTTCCTCTCAGCCTAGAAACCCACCAAATCCTGTCTTTCCCTTTAAGAAAGAGATTGAGGTTGTCCTGCTTCTCTCACATCCACTTCCCCAATAGCCATAGAAGAATGCTCTGAACCCTTAAGGAACACTCCGTTCATTCACTCTACCTCCATCACCTCGCAGTCCCGCCATCCACTGTAAGCTGTCTGGAAATCTCCAACCACCTGCAGATTGCAGCATTTTCCCATCCATAGCCTGTGAGTCTCTTTGCTCTGTTTAAAACTGTTGACTGTTTCCTGCTTCTGGAAACTCACTGCTTCCTAGTCATCTCCTTTGCGTGCTCCTCAGCTCCTCCAGCTACAATACCGTTCTTTCTTAGGCCCTGGCTTCTGGCCAGCTGCCTGTCTTTATTCTGACTCTCCTTGCTTCGTGGCAGCTATTTTCATGGCTGCAGCTCTGGTTCCTACCTCGGTGCAGCCATTCGAGAGCCTGTTCTTGCTGCTCATCTTGCCACGTGAATGTGTCTTCCTCCCCCTGCCATCCCTGCCTCACGGGGGGCTTGTTCAGGCCACTCAAGCTAAAAACCTTGTTCATCATAGAACCCACTCTCCTCCTTTGCTCCCTGCAACCACACTTCATTATTTTTCCCTCTAACTCGTCCCAGACCTATTTCTCCTAGGGCAGCTGCCTTGCCTTTTTTCTTCCCTGTGTCCAAAATGCTTCTCTCCCTGGTTGTCATTGTTGTTAACAAGGCCACTGTGTCCTCACTCCTAGTTGAAGATGCATTTCAGGCTGTGTTGCCCTTCACTTCCGAGTCTTCTGGAATTGTGCAGATACGGTAGCTGCCGTCCCCAGGGCTAAGCACTTTCAGGCAGGTGCTGTTCCTGGTCTTTGCGCTGCCAGGCCTGTTAACGGTGCTAGAATTTTACTAAGTCCTCATTGGATACTTACTGCATTAAATCAAGCTTTTTGGGCCCTCCCTGGTGGCGCAGCTGGTTAGGACGCAGCACTGCAAGCTAGCTGTAGCCGCTTCAGTGCAAGTTTTATCCCTGGTCCAGAGCTGACCTACACGGCGCGGCAGACCTCTCCTGACCCGCCCGCTGCTCCCCTCAGCAGTGTACTTCAGCGATCTGCCTGTTCTGCTCCCCGCTCTGTCACTGGTAAAGCCTCTCGCCACTCCTGCACCTTTGGCTTCTGCCCCAGTTCTGTATGAATAAATAAATAAATCTTTTTTTAAGTAATCAAACTTTTTGGTCAGAACACATGATAAATACTAGCGGGGGGTAGGGGAGGCTTTAGAGGAAAAGAAAGGCAACTAGTCACCCAAAACATCTCACTGGCTTAGCTCTTAACAGGACTCCTGGGAGTTCGCACGTAGACTCTCGTCTCCTGCTACCCTGACTCTGTCTGACTCCTGCTTACTCTCTTGGACTCTGCTCAAAGGCCTCGCTCAGGCTGGATTAGATGCCTCTTGTCCGTGCTGGTATCTCTAGCCTGGCACTTATCAGAGGGCATATGGTTTCCCGTTTCCTTGTCACTTTCCCAGCACTGTGAGCTCATTTAGTACAGAGACCAGCATTGCCCCACCCCTCACCTTCACAGTGTCTGACACAGCTCTTGTGAGTAATGAAGACACACACGTTCAAAGTCACCGATGTTTGGGGGTGTGCTGTTAGTGAAGTCTCTAGATGAATCACCCCTGGCCCCCCAATATAAAACTTTAGTTTCTTTTCGTGAGTGGGACTTTAAAGCCATGTATTTTAGGTGTGTCCAAATCCTGGTGTCTCCAGTTAACAGTTGCTAATCAGACTCCCTGATCAACTCCTGAGCTTAAATCAAAGCATTCATTACCAAAGCCTTTTTGTTTATAAGTACAAATACACCATTGATGTTTATAAGAAGAACTATTTTCTCCCCTGAATGTTAACTAGCCACAAAAGTTGGTGTACACATGTGATAGTATTTTCCACAGAGTTTAAAGAATGTTGGCCTTTGATGTTGCCCTTGAATGAGAATGAGTCTGCATTATAAAATCAGCAGTGAGGGGAATGTGAGACTTCTAGGCAAGCACCTGAGAAGAGCTGTTAGAATTTCTCAGTCTTAAAACCCAACAGATGCATGATTTATGACATAGAAAAAGAGCCCTCTGAAGAGGAATGAGATTAAATAGAATACGTAAATATCTCACATTAAATAGGAATGTCTGGTTAACACCTAGCTGGAAGCAAGGGAACTTTAGGCCACCACCCCCAAAAAGCTATAAAGAAGCAGGGGTGTCTTGTGGGAAAAGAGATGAGAATGAGAAGAGGAAATGGGCTCTTTAGCTCTTTCTCAGATCATAAAGTCTCTCATCTCTGCTTCTTTCCACGACTCGCTTCTTTTTTCTCTCTCTCTAGACAAGCCTTCTCTGGCTGGCTGACAGAAGATGGCCGCTGCATAGCTCTCTAGGTTAGGTATCCTCTTTCAGTTCAACTAAAGAGCTCAGACAGAATTAGAATCTCTTGGTTCCAATTCCACCTTCTCAGAAGGGAAATGTTAGTCAGTGTAGCATAGGTCAGAAGTCCACTGTTGTCCCAGCAACTGTGGGCAAGGGGACAGATGTATGTGATACAAATACGGTCACGTTGGCACCCGAATGCAAACCAGGCAGCCCGCAGACATAATGAGCCATTGGGAACTAAACATCAGCTGCGCCATTGCCAAAACGCAGCATTTACATGCTAGCAGCACGTACTCCAGTACATTGTATTTACAGGCTCATGGCTTGCTTCCTCCACCACGCTATGCACCTTGAGGTCAGCTACTATATCTTATTTGTATTTCATTCCCAAGTACCTGGAGCAATGCCTGACAGTAGATATTCAGTAAGTGGTTTTTTTAGTGGACAGGAAGAGATATAACCTCTGCCTGAAAAAGGCAGTGTACAAGAAATAAAATGCTATTATTGTAGGAATACTGACAATGTTAAGGGAGGGAGAGGAGTTACTAAGAGAGACTGGGGATGTTCAGAAGGTAGTCAAAGGTGTTAAAGCTGAAAGTAGCTATCCAACCGCTTATTTATCCCAGGAGGCTAGAAACAGTCATCATAGGAGATTCCATTTACATTTCATCCCATTTGTAACTTTAATACAAAAAGATGTGATTTACATTAAGTACATATGCTAATAAAAGATGGCTGTAAAGAGCTGTATGAAAAAACTAAATGTGACTTGTGTTTGCTTTTAATTTTTATCTGACAATTTTAAATTGGTCAACTCCTAGCCCAGAGCTTGATATAATTACAAAGTTAATTCTCTCTGAGATGGTGAATGATTCATTAAGTGCACAATAAAAGAAATACTTTGGCCAGCTCTGCAAAGAGATCTGGATTAAGATTACAAATAACATAATACAATAGGCATAGTCTTTATAGAGAGGACTCCAACAGGATTAGATGATATACCAGAACATGTTTTGTCAATGTGATGAAGAGATTGTATCCAGTGATCTTGGCCATGGTGAAGGAGACTAGAGGAGAAGGGATCTAGGAAGTGTGTGTTATTAGGAAACTGGTTGCCAGTATCTAACAGAGAAAGAACTGTTCTGGAAGCAAACCAGATCCCCTAAACAATAATTAACAAAGCTTTTACCAAGCCATATTAATTAAAGCAACTAACAGGTGCTTCTGTGTAAACAACTCCAAAACCCTCACGACTGTATATTTCTCCCTATGTAAAGGTCTATGCAGATGGGGCAATCTGCTCCATAAAGCCACTCAGGGACCCAGGCTCCTTCTGTCTTGTGACTCCTTCCATTCATGCTAGTCCATGGGGAAGGAGTGAGCTTGGGCCAAGTCTAGAGAAAGAAATGCTTGCTCACCACTTCCACTCAAATTTCACTGGCCATGACTGAGTCACTATGTACCGCACCTACCTATAAGGAAGACAGGAAAAATGCATGACTAAGAGCCACGATGGGGGGCGGGGGGGGGGGACTATAGACAGCGATGGGGATTCTCAGTCTGCCACACTAGCAACTGTAGAGGGCATGTGTGGAAAACGTAAAAAGTCCTTTGTATTTTCAAAGCAAGTTTGGTGATAAAACTAAAAATTGTTTCACATTAGTTATCTTTCTAAAGCATAAAGGTAGGAGTTTACGAAATCTCACATAGGAGCCTGTTACCACTGACATCATTACTGGCTTCTATGGTGGTAGAAAATATAGAAGAAAATGAAAAGCTTACCAATTCTTAAAAAGTACTGGTATCTGATCATAATGGGGCAGTTTTGTCTGCCCTTCCAAAGCACAGCCATTTTAGCAGGTAACCTCCAAACAGCCATTTTAGGGGGTAAACACCAAGAGTCCAAACTCTTTCCTCTCATAGGATTCCACATGTGAGGCAAGATCCAGATGTTGGCAGGTCTACTTGCTAACATCTCTTTGTGTCTGGAGTAGCATTTCCCAACCAGGAATCTAGGAAGGAGTGTAACTCGGTGATTTTACTCTGACCTGTCCCAACGGGCCTAGTACAGATCTGATACCAGTGCTCCTCTCTTTAACAGTAGCTGTACCTGAGCTGCTGCAGGGATTGTGCACGTTTGAACTCTACCATGATAATAGCTTACACTGTGGAACACTTCTCATTCCAGACACGCTTCTAAGTACTTACATCCTCACAGAAATCCCTGTGCCATGTATTATTATTGTTACTCTCATTTTACAAATAGTGAAACTGAGGTACAGAAATGCCAGATGACTCAGGCCAAGCCTAACTAGTCAGTAAGTGACAGAACTAAAATTTAAACTCAGACAAAGTAGTTCCAGAGGCCATCTTCTTAAACCTCAAGTTATAGTAAAGAAAAAGAACAGAGCAAATTGGAACAAACCCCAAAGATCATGTGGGGATTTCTTGACAGTAAGTATCAGAGAACTGAGATGCTTCCCCATATGTACTTTCAGGGATCTTATCTATTAATTCACAATGGAAGTAACCTCCCGCTTGGGAAGTTTCCATTTTGTCAAAGGAGACAAATTGCAGAGCACAAATTTTGTGGTAGCCTAAACTGTAGTGATGATTGAACTTCTGTGTGGGAAAGCTCCATGCTAATTTTGTGGCAGATACAAGCAGGAAGAAATTTAAAACACCAAGGATGTTGATTAGCAGAAGAAGCAGGATTACCTTACATGTTAGTGAAGTCCCTGGAAGTTTTGAGCACCATCTATTAGGTCTTAAGTTGTGGCATTAGCACCCCCAAAGAAATGGTTCTTGCTATAGACAGTCATGCTCCCTCTGTCTGATGTCTTAATATTCCTTCTTAGAAGAGTTGTACTGAGATATATAGTTCACATGCCAGACAGCCCACCCATGGAAGTAGACAATGCAGTGATTTTTTTTAGGGTATTCAGAGTTGTATAACCATTAGCACAATCAATTTAGAACATTTTCAAGAAGAGACCCTCCGGGACACCACCCCCAGCTCTAGGCAACCACTAATCTACTTTTGTCTCTACAGATTTGCTTATTTGGACCTTTCCTTTAAGTGTTCGTGTGTGGTCTTTTGTGACTTTTTTCTCTTGGCATGTCTTCAGGCTTCATCCATGCTGTAGCATGTGTCAGAACTTCATTTTTTTAAGTGTTGAATAACATTCCATGGTGTGGATATAGCACATTTTATTTAGCCATTCATTAGTGGCCATTTCGATAGTTTTTGTTTTTTGGCTATTGTAAATTGTGCTGCTGTGATTGTTTGTATATAGATGGACATATGTTGACATTTTCACTTCTTGTGGTATTTGTCTTGGAGTGTGATTTCTGGGTCTTATGGTAACTCTATGTTTATCCTTTTTAGGAACTACCAGGCTGTTTCCCAAAGCGACTGCGCCATTTTACATTCCCATCAACAGTGTATGAGGGCTCCAATTGCTCCACGTCCTTGTCAACACTTGTTGTTATCTGTCTTTTTTATTGTAGCCATCCCCTAGTGGGTGTGAAGTGGTATCTCATTGTTTTAATATGCATTTCCCTGATGGATCAATATTGTAATATTTAACCAATGTAAAGCAAAAGCTTCAAGCTTACCCTTTCTTATGTGCTTAATGGAAACTGTTTTACATTACTGGATCGACTTTCCCAAATGAAACTATAGTCCTGTATAGGACAAATGTCATTTGTGGGGTTAGATTTATACCTGAAAGAATACAAAGTAAAATGACATGGAATTAATCTGGGAAATTTGTTTTGCAGGAGGCATTCATGCACAGTGTTCTGAGACCTTTATCTAAACTTCTCAAGTACAATGATGTGACATTTGCTGAATAATCCAGACAGCACTTTGGTTAAATCCCCACTGTGATGTCATCCAGTAAACACTTGAAAGTGGAGATGCGTGTCTCTTCTGGTTTTATCAGTCAAGATTAGCAGTGGTTCACGACACAATGAACTTTTTCTCCTTTGTGATCCATCAGTCTTTGTCTCATTGTGGGCCAATAATCTGTCACCTGAAACTACTTATAAAATAGGTTGGGCTTTCTTGAATGTCGTGTTGCTGTGATGCCATCAGGTTGGCCGCAGAACAAGAGGGAGCGGTGTTTTTATGACTTTCAACTGCCTGTGGATCCCATTTCCAGTGAAAGCCCTGTCGATGGTAGCCCCCTTCTGTCCACCTAGACTGTATTCTGTAACAGTTGTACTTTCCATCTCTATTTTTTAAGATGCTTGGTGTGGTTTTTCTTTCTGATTCTGTCAAGGAAAGAAAAGGATGTGGTGCTTAGAAGGTGTCGGCATCACCCTCTTGATTTCACCAGTCAGCAGCTGTGTGAAAAGAACATCCACCAGCATTCTCTCAGCTGGTGAAAAAAGAAAAGGATGAAAAGTTGATCAGAATTCAGAGGACACTTTCTCCAGAGAAGGTCTCGGGATCTCTCAGAAAGCACCCAGGGAAAGAGACCATCAGGTTAGCCCTGTGGAGAGAATTACTGACCAGGTCGTCTAGATTCTCTCCTTTGGCCATGATACACCTGTCTCCAGTTAGCACAGCTATGAGAAATTCTGGAAGAGATAGAAGAAGGAAGTAGAAAGAACTAAGAGTGGATAATTAACTCACTCTCAGTAGAATATATCATTATGTTTTGCCTTATTTGTTTCGTAACTTTTATTTTTTTAAGATTTGTTTACTTATTCATACAGAACTGGGGTACAGGCCAGAGATGCGGAGGGTGAGAGGATTCACCAGGAACAGTGGGGAGCAGAACAGGCAGGTGGGTCAGGAGAGGTCTGCTGTGCCATGTGGATCTCCTCCAGGGCAGGCGGGGATCGAACTCATGCGGAAGTGGCTTAAGCTCTTAGTGCAGTGCTTTAACCCGCTGCGCCACCAGGGAGGGCCCTGTTTCTTAACTCTTAATGGGCATTTAAGGAGATGGGGCAGGCAGGGAGGGAAGGTTGTTAGTAGCAATTGAAAGAATCAACTATTTTTATGGGAAGATCTTGAATTTTGTCTACTCCAAAGTAAAGGGAATCCAGCACTTCATACATACATAAAACTGAACTGGTTTGTTTAAGTTTCAGTCACTTCTGTTTAGAGCATTCTGTTAGCTGACAGTGCTTTGACTAAAAATGAGACACATCATGACTTGTGATGATTGCTGCCTCTTGAAGATCCTTAGCGGCTGCATAAGCCAGATCCAGGTGTCCTCAGAGCATCAAAGGTCTCAGTCATGTTATTGAACTATTAGTAGAAATTACAGTTACATTCTTACTTTTGCATCTGATTATCCCGTGAGTAGTAAAATAGCACTTTTTGAACATTGACAACATGCTGGGCTTTCTAGTAATAGCTTTGCATAGGTTATTGCTTTTTATTCTTTCCAGAGTATTCTGAAATAGGCACTTTCTTATCTCCATTATAAAAACTGAGGTTCAATGATATTTAGCACTTGCCTTATCTGGCTTGCACCCTGAGCCCTTCACAGTTTCCTCCGTGTGCATGGTGTAGTTAGCAAATACTGTAGCACCCCTTTCCTCTACCACATCACGTAGTAGAAAAGGGAAGGTACGAAAGAGAGAAAATGAATGAATGAATGATGTTTCCCTGTAGTAGAGTTTGGTTTTTTGCTTTTATCTTTTTATCATGATAGGTGTTTTTGTAATTTTTTACCAGAACTTTTAAGATTTCCTTTTCCTCTTCCATAGTCTTGTACACAAGAATTAATTAGCATCTCTCACTTTCACTCACACACACAGACACTTTGTGCACACCCTTGTTTAACAGCCTCTGTTTCATACCTTTCATTCTTTTTAGTCAAGGTAAGTGTCTGAGAATAATGGATCTAAAGTCACATTTCTATAAAAATGCAGGCCCAATAGCAGGTCCTCAACCAGCAAACTTGGCCAAGATTAGACTCCCTGGGGTTTATCACGTTGTGCTTCCCCTCCCCTGCAAAGGGGCAGATCTTTGATCTCCCTTATGAAGTCTCCACTAAGTAGTCATCTGAGGCTGAGGGGCCTCTTGGGGCAGGTAGCTCCATTCCACGTTCAAGTTGTTCTGAATTTTGGAAATGAGTTCTGTGGTTGATTCAAACTTGTGTTCTTTAATGCCTGCTGTTCCACACTAACCCTTCCAGAATGAGGCAGTGAAAACCAGGGTGGAATATTGCAATTAACAAACATTTATTTACCATTAAGATACCCAAAGCAGTTACGAAATGTTTCCAAATATTAATATGCATGCTTCCTAACGTTAACCCTTGATGTGGAAGAAAAAGCATGGACTTTGAAGTCAGATAAGAGCAAAAGTTCTACTGACTGTTTGCCAGGCACTGTTGCAAGCACTTCATATAAGTTAACTCATTAAGTCTGACTACAGCCCTCTGAAGTATGTGCTGCTAATATCTCCATTTTCCAGATGAGAAGACTGAGACACAGAGTTAAGAGACTTGTTCAAGTGTCAGTAAGTGTCGGAGCGGGCACTCTGGCTGCAGGGACCTCTCTCAGCCCCTTGGCTACGGCCACTCAGCCATCACATACGTCCTGCAGCGCCACCTTCTTGGCCCGTGATGCAGGGAATTTCCTTAATCTGCTTTCACTTTAGTTTCCTCATCTGTAAAAATGGGCAAATTATTATTAAATGGAATACCACTAAAAGGTGGTTTGGGTTTTTTTGTTTTCCTTTTTTTTAAGTTTGGGCCCCACCCGGAACTTCTGATTCATTTAAATACTTTGTGGTATGTGGTTTGTTGTCACTGATTTGAGACTCATGTCAACGGGGCTCTAGAATAAGCAGGGGGTTTCGTTTTTGTTTTAATTTTCTTGAGCGTGATAGTATTCAGCAGTTCGGTCAGCATTGATAGTATTAAGTTTGGGCTGATATTAAAAAACCTGACTGCATAATCCTGTAGAAGTGGTCCCCGGGTACTTAAGATGCACCTCGCTGGCCCCACTTATTGCTGACATCTGTATCTGCATGTGGACTCGAGGCCGTACAGTTCATGATTAACTGATGCCAAGGAATGAAGTGTTATTTTGCCCTGCATTTGCTAGCTTTTTTAGCCTGACTCCAGGAACTAGTTTGAAAGTGAACCCTTAAAAATATTAACAGCATCACCTACAAACATTTTGCATTTTTAAATCTGGATACCGTGAGGCTTGAGAGGTTATCAGTATTCTGATTGCTATGGGGCTTTTCACCATCCAAGGTATTGACTGAATTAAGAGCAGATGATGTATCATTATATCATTATGCCCCCTTTTGAAAGGAAGAAAAAGACCCGTAAGGACTGTCACGGTCCCTTTAATACACTTACTGAATGCAAATTAGGGGCGTTTCATTTCACTGAGAATAGCTGAACTCTGGTGTGAACAGCAGTGGCACCTGGTGTGAGCACTGTGAACTTGGCCTCATCACCTTGGCTTTCCTGAACAAGACTGGGTGGTGGCAGCGGCTGTGCCACTAGGAGGTCAGATCAAGATGACACGGCCATTTGGAGCCCCCAGAGGTGGTGATTTCCCACTTGGCCATGCTGTGCTGTTCAGCAGCCACTGCCTGAGCTCTCTACCCACCAGGCACGGAAACGGTCCCTGCGCCCATTTCTACTGTGACAGGAGAGGGGCTGGTGGTTTCAGTGCAGTCAGCGAGTATTCTGATAATGGAAGATACAGGGAGTGAGGAGAGTAGAGGTTAGCCTGGGGAAGGAGGATGGAGCGTGGGGGGTGGGGGTTGCTATTCTGAGGAGGCTTGGGGTTGGGGGGAGCCACATAGTCTTGAAGGATGGATTGGCCCTGGCAAGGTGAAGAAAGGATGTGGGCGTGTTCCAGCTGCTGTGTATCTTCTTGAGCAGTTCTCAGTCATCTGATGTAACCTGTGGCTTCAGCTTCAAATAATGTCCTGACCAACCCACTGGCTTCAAGTAGTGTCATTATGTGACTGTTAAAGAAAAACTTCATGTCTTTGTCTCAGCGATTAGCTGCTTCTGTGAAGTATAAGTTCTAAGGAAACAAAAAGGAAAACTTGGGGCCTTTTGGTCCCGGAGATAAACAGTCAGCCTCACCCAGCCCACAGACCTCCTTTATCAGACACTGAGCAGGGCTGCCAGGGAGTGTACTGGAACTCCAACAGCGGGGGCTGGGGTGGGAGTGAGCCCTGGGGAAAATGGCCTGCCTGGAACCAGAGGAGATTGCACATAGTGAGAACCAGATAGTAATTCACAGTGGTCATCAGCCCTGAGGGCTGTTGCCCTGGCCACAAGTGGTACCTCATGGTGTCCAACCTACATCACTTACCAGCTTTGTGTCCTTTAGCAAAGGACGTTGCCTCTCAGTGCCTGGCTTTCTCTGCATAAGGATTACTAACCGTACCTCACTATGTCTCCCCACAGTGGGATGGTGGGTAAGGGTGAGGAAGAAAAATAAATGAGCTTATTCTTGGAAAGCACTTAGAACAGTTTCTTAGGGAACAGAGTCCCAATTCTCTTAGCAGGAGCCCAAATGTATCGATACTTCTGCAATTAGTGAAACATTTAATCCAGACTTTAAAATAGTTTACCATCTAATTTATTCATTCAGCATTCATTCAGCCACATTTATTAGATATCTGCCAGGTGCTGTTCTTATCACTTTGGGAAAAATAGAGGCATCAGCTTATGCAGAGGTCCTGAGGTAGAAGTAGGCATGGCACATCCCTGAAATGACAAAGAAGCCTACGTGGAGTGAGTGAAGGGGAGAAAAGGAAGCAATGAGTCAGAGAGGTCATAATGGGGCATCTCTCAAAGGACCTCATGAGCCATTATTGTAAAGACTTTGGTTTTGCCTTGAGGTCGGTCACTTAGGGTGAGAACTGAAGGAGAAATTCTAACAATTACTACTGATCATTGAGCTTATAGAGTTTAAGAGGCACTGTGCCAAGTGCTTGCCGATAGTGTCTGATTTAATGAGATAGAAATAACATACCCAAACAACAGGGCACATGACAATGTCTCCAGGGAGGAAACTGAGACTGGAGGGTTAAGGAACTTGCCTGCGGTAATATGTGAACCCAGAAATGGGTGACTTCATGTTGTGAACATTGGAATGTTCTTGCCGCCGGATTAGTTGTAGCAAGATTAATCTTAGACTCCTTAAGCACTCTGCAAGGCTACCATGAAGGAACTGGGTAGGAACACCCTGCCTTTGCTTCTGAAGGACTCAGATTCGTCGACAACTCAAGTATACTTCACTCACCACCCAGACATTTTTCCTGGGGTTGAACAGGTAGACACGCTGTTGAAGGTCCAGCTCTTCCAGCATCTTCTCTCTTCTCAGCAGACATTTTCACTGTTCTCACTCTTTCCCCATCTAGAGATCCCTTTTTAAGGGCTGGGTAGAATCAAAGACAAACACCACACCAGAGCAGAAAAGGAGGCAGCTCTTAGAGCAGCTGTCTCCACCTGGGACCTACCATTCAGCTTCCATACAGAGGAGTAAGCAGGATGTGGTCTTGGGTACCTACCCCAAAGCAGGCTGGGTGTTCAAGACTAAGCTGCAGCACAGAACAGTGAGGATAACGGTCTTGTTGAAGACAAGGTGGGTTGGTTTTGCAGGGCCACTTAAGGCCCACCCTGACAACCCAACCCAGCCCTTAAAATTCATGATCACTGCTGGAGGAGTTAAACTGTGAGGTAAAGAAGACAAGGGATTCATGTTTTCCAACAAATGCATAGACTTAGCAACTTAGCGGCCTGTTCTCTGCTACTGCTTGGGAGGGTCAGATAGTTTACAGGTGCTGGGGGTGTATGCTAAGTGTTCTGTTAGCCAGATATTCCAATTGTTCTGCCCAAATTCAGTTGTTCATACTTAGCAGCAAATGAAAAGAGAAAAAGACTACAATTAATTACCACAGGTGATGCATATCAACTGCTTCATCTGTGTCAGCTAAAGAAACAGCATTCTTTCCAACTCTAAAGAGGTATTGGCTGTACTCAGCCTCCCTAAGATTTTGTCAGGTTGGCTTTGATTTAGGAGAGTTTCATCTCATGCTTTGACAGTAGAGTTCATGCTCAGGGCAAGAAGTGAATTCACTGTACTGACAGATGTACAGGCGAGAGTTCAGCTTGATTGGGAATTCCCATCTCTGACTGATTGAGACAGGCGAATTATTTGTCTTCCATGAGTGGATAAGGAGTCACTTCATTTTTCGTTTTTAATCCGTCAGGCAAGAATAATTATATTTATTTCTTCGGCATTTTGTGGTGAATATGTGGGGAAAAAAACAAACCATAAAGATCCTAGCTAGGTATTCAGCAGTTGCTTTTCAGTGTTGCTAGTGATAGCTCCTGCCCCATTCATTCCTGCATATGCAGGTATGGGCTCCCTGAGGGCCCACAGAAGGCTTAAAGGCAGAGGAGTGACTGTGGCTTTAGCAAAGATGACTTTGGTGTCACTGAGCTACCTGGGCTACAGCCAGAGTGAGGAAGTCAGCTAGGCAATGGTGATGGTGGTTTAGGCCAAGGCAAACCCCTTCCAGGAGGCCGTGGCAGTGGATAGAAAGACAGAGAACCTGGGCTGTGCTCCAGAAGTAGAATTGACAACTTGGGGACTATTTGAATTAAGAGGAAGTGGAGGAGGCCCATCAGGAGTCAAGGCTGGCAGTGAGTTGTTCAGCTTACTAGGTTGCGTGGCTGAAGAACTGAACTCACTGGCGTAGAGAATAGGAAAAGGCACTATTTTGCTGCAGATTAAATTCTAGGCCTGGTACTGAGCTCAGGAATTAAATCTACCACTTCATTGAATCATCATGACAGCAACATGTAGTAATAAGAGCATTTTATAGCCGTTAAAACGTAAACTCTGACAGGCCCCATATCATAAAGACAGTGTCTCCCTAGAATTTGAACATGGATTTCTCTAACTCCAGTACCTCACTTTCTACTACAGCAAGAAATAAGGGGAACTGGAGTAGCGTCGGGAGGATAAAGATAAAACTGAGTTCTGGAAACGTTAACCAAATGATTCTGCATGTAAGGCAGAGATATCTTGAGGTCAGTTGGAAAATCAGACTATTGCTGGGGGTGGGCATGGAGGGAGAGATATAAAAATGGAGGTGGTGGTGTTATATGGTTCTTGCTAGGAATGAATGCGATCACCCAGCAAGAGATGTGCATCAAGGGAAACAGCCCATATAAGTGGAGCTTGAACTCAGTCTAGAAGGTAAGAAACACGCATATATCCACAGGTGATGTAACTTTTTTCTGAGCACGTTACAGCTTCGGGCTTCAGCACACATTTCACGACATTTCATCAGGCAGACTCTGAGTATTCACCACATGCCAGTCCTGCCTTCGCAAAGCTTATAGTCTAGTGAAGACCTATAATCTTAAAAAGCATTTCAACAGCAACTACAAGCTTTTATCAATTACAGGGGAGGCTTAAATATTATCATGGGCTGTTCTTCACTGGTCCTGAAACTGGCTCCAAAATCAGACTGCAGCCTCATAGCCAGGGAATAGGATCACGTGTCCCAGCATAGAATGAGTTCCATTCTTGGAAAAAAAACAAAGGCTGAGCCAAAAAAAATAGCTGTGGATTCTCTCTTTACTGAAATGCCTGCAAATGATTATAAGAAATACTGAGATGATAGATACTGAAATTAATATGGCTGCAGTTTATGCCGGAAGCTGGATTTTGTTAAGCTGTGTAAGGCAAAAGTTAAATACACAAGATTACCTCTGCAAGCCCTTCGGGGAGGCTGCAACACCATCTCCTAAGTCAGCTCCACACAGTTTTTTTCTCAAGTGTTGCAACTCTTTTTTTTTTTTTTCCCCAGTTGAGCACCAGATGAAGTAGTTGGCTTCCCTTGAGAGGCCTTGCTATATAGAAGGAAACTTATCTTTTAAGAGCAGACTTGCAGCGCACACAAGACCTGCACTTGTAAGAGGCATGCGGAGGAGACCCACTAGGACAGCAGGTTCCTGCCTCCCTCCCACTGCCCGCTTTATTCTCTCTCTCTCTCCCTCTGAGTATGGTTGACTCTGTATAATGCTGTGAGGCAGCTCCACTGTAACCAGGATTTGAGTCAAGTGTGCACCCTAGAATTTCTTAGATCCCCTCCTTGGATGCATAATGATTACTCAGTTCTGCCTCAGATGTGATGATAGCACATTTGTTTCCCGCTGACCCTCAGAATAGAAAATTCTCGTATTTTCCTGTTGTACAGTAAGTGACCCAGTCTCAGCTTGCTGTCCAGTTTTCATTGTGAGGTACAGAGCAGGAGGGTTCAGGTAAGACCAGGAGCCAGACTCTCTATATTTGAATTCCTGTGCTATCAGTCACTGTGTGATTTGGGGCAACATACTTAACCTCTCTGTGCATCTGTTTCCATGTCTGTCAAATAGGATGATAATCACATGCCTGCATCTTTAGGGTTATGTGAGCAATAAATAATACATGTGATGCATGTAAAGCACTTTGAACAGCCCCCGCAGTGAGCAGTCTAAAGGTTAGGTTGAAGTGTAAAACAGCACACTACGATGGTGGTGCTGCCCATGGTTCCCACACCTGTCATGTATCCTTTCACTAACTAGAGGGACAAGCTCTTAGCCTCTTTCCTCTTCCTGTTCTGCAACACCAAGGAGCTCTGGTCTGTGGTAGAATTGAGTGGGTGGTCAATGTCAAGCCTCTTAGCCAAAGAAAGGAACTTTTTCCTCTTCACAAGTGAAGCCCCCTTGGCCTTCCCTGGTGGCGCAAGGGATTAAGTAAGTCTCAGCACTGTGAAGCTGTCGGCAATCACTGCAGCATGAGTTTGATCCCCAGCCAGGGAGTGACCCACAAGGCACGGCAGGCCTCTCCTGCCTCCCCCTGCCCCCTCAGCAGTGGAATTCAGTAGATCCGCCTGTTTTGCTCCCCACTCTGTCTCTGATGAATCCCCTCACTCCCCGCACCTCTGGCCTATACCCTAGTTCTTGTATGCATAAATAAATAAAATAAATCCTTAAAAAATTAATAAAAGAGAGGCCCCCTTTCTTCCACACACGAGTGCCAGGGTTGTGTTTAGAAACCTCCCAGGAGCAGTGCAGGAAGATGGTGCCGTATGTATGACGAGGAAGGTAGGCAGGTGGCCAGCCAGCCTGTTGTCAGATCAGAGGGGAAGGTCATTCTCCCTAGCTGAACTTTCCTGTCAGAACTCTGAACTGCCAACTGGCAGCCCCTAGCAGGCACATTTCTTGTACTCACTGGTCTCTCGCAGCATCATTGCTGAGAGCTCTCATAGATAGAATGAGGTACAGCTGGCGGGGGGCGGCCTCCTGTGGTGATGCTCCTGACCACCTCCTCGCGTGCCACCCTCACTCCACTGGGAGCTCTCCCAATGCCAGCCTCCTTCCCCAGGAAGTGGACAAGTCAAAGACTCAATAGTGTCACTGGAAGAAAGTCCTCAACTTCTCGGACTCATTTCTGAAACCCCGCACGGCAGAGTTTAACGTGCCTCTGGCCAACAGCAGTATGTCATTCACTCCCTGGGGGAATATGTCAGCTCTTGCTTCCTTCCAACTGCTTAAGGGTTAAAAACGAGTACTCTGGCCTCTGAGGTCAGACACCAGTGTCCGGGAGCTGGAATCGGCCCACAGTTGTGTTTGGTTTGGCCCACACACTTGTATATACATATATCAGTTAGTTGCAACACACAATTGGGAAATTTCACTTAACAACCTGCATTTCCAACTTCTTATTTTATACTGGACCTGCCAGCTCGGGGTCTCCCTGGCTCTGGTGTGGAGCAGCCTGCCTGCGCAGGGAGCAGCGCCCCTGAGTCCCACCTCTCTGCTGGGGCTCCCGCCTGGCCACCTCCTACGCCTGTGCTCATTTTCCAGCCTCAGAGGTGCTGGGGTTTCTCCAGCTCTCTGAGCCTGGGGCCACGCTCCTCATGCGTAATCCCCACTGAGAAGTGAAAAGTCTTCTCATCACACTCCTCAACCTAAGTTGAACAAGATGTGAAATTTGCTTTCTGATTTAAGATGAAAAATTCCAAGGAAAGGAAAACATTCTTTGCGTCACTTGCTTTAAAAATCACACGGTTGATGATCCTCACCTGATGTCTCTCCTGAGTCAGAAATAGTCTGTTTCCTGTGGCCTTTTTTTCATGGTAGCATTTTCTGCTGTTCTGGTTGCTACCAGTCATACAGGCTAAACGGCCATCCAAAGTTGACCCCTCTGGCCTTGTCCTTAGTCATCTGCTTTTGGCTACAGAGAAATTTGAGGTTACAGGCTGTATCTAGGGAAGGGAGCATGGAGATCTACAGGGAAATAAAACACGTTTCCCACCCACAACCCAGCCATGGGGCCACGCGGCCAGGGTGCTGTGCGCAGAGTCTCTGTGAATGACGTTGCTTAAACCATCTGCTTATCTCTGTTTGAGCTGCATGGCCAGCCTCTCCCCCTGGCTCCGCAGCTTTTCCCCCAACACCCCCTATCCCCAACACCTCACAGGTGCAGTCTGCCCCTGCCCAACCTCTCCCTTCTTTGCACCATTTCTTTCTTCTGATGATGGGAGAAATGTGTTTCTTGTGCCACCTGCCAGCTACCACTGGAGAGCAGTTGGCATTTGGTCACTTGAGGCTGGGGCACTAAGTCCCTGAAGGTGGGAAGCACAGTTATTACTGGGTAGAAGTTCAACCCGTTTACGAAAATACATTAAACACTTTGGAGGCTTTGGATTACAAGTCCTATGTGAATATTCGTCATCTGTTCCTTTGTATCATTGTGTCAGTTTACTACCATTGAATGTTTTATTCGTTTGCTCTAATTCCCATGACTCGGATTTCACTCAAGGTCGTGGACTCCTCCATCAAAAAGTTTCTACTAGCTTTGGAGGGTCTGAAATTTCATAGTATTGAGCAAGGCCTACACTGAGCTAGAACATGATCTAATAAGATTGGACTGTCAAAACAAGAAGCGCCAGTCTGTGGTTACAAGGTTTTTAAGAAGGAAATGTTAAAGCTCTGTTGTGAGAATCTCAGAAAGCTAATAAAGCACATTCGATTGGAAGCCAGTTTCTGTTTCATTTCTCCTGTGTAAGGTGGGACCACCCCCTCCTTAAACAGAGACCTTGCAGGGAAAGAGGGATGATTGAACAGAAACAATACTTGGTATCTCACTATTGGGAAATGCTAATCATTTGTGTCATCAGTAGAATGAAGCATCAGAAAATACTTGAAACATTTTACGAGAGCCCTGAAGGCTTCTCGGGGGGCCTTGCTCTAAAATGCCAAGATAGAGAAGATTTGTCCTCTGTTTAATAACTCAGATCAAAGTTGGACAGAAGTGAGTTTCATTCCCAGCCACCAGCTGTGAGGGTTGGGGCTAATTATTTAAGCATTTTGTTCCTCAGTTTTTTGTTTTTTGTTTTTGTTTTTTATCTCTAGAATGAACATTGGAACATTATAGAACTGCCATGGGGGTTAAAAGAGATAATAATGTGTGTAGAATTCTTGGAGCAGTACCTAGCATAGATCGAATACCCAGTAACTGACAGCCGTTGCAGTTAGGTTAAATGGAAATGTGTAATCACTTTTTATATGGTCATTCAGTATGGTTTTCAAAATAGAGACCCTTATTACAGAGAGTATTGGTTCTAAGTTTCCCACAATGATTTGAAATTTCCTAGTCACATTAAGTGTCTTCCCTTGGTCTTCAGTATACCTACCAAATTGCATTCATTCTTTAGGAATTTCTTACTCTCCCAGCCAATACCATTCTAATGAGTGAAAGCTTAAGGTCCCAGCTGATGGAAGTCTCAGCTGGTTCTGGGACTGAGTCACTGAGATCTATTTCAGTTTTCCAAAGGTTTCTTTTGTTGTTCTTTGTTCATTTACGGAGTATTATCATTTATACCTCATCTCTCTTGCTGAATCACAATGTAATGGCTAACCAGATATGTTTGTGAAATGTCTTGTATTTGTAGCCACTTACAATAAAGCATTAATAATGACTATAGTTTATTGATAAAGTCAAACAGACTACAAGCGGGTGAAACTCAGTGCTAATGATGATCTCATTTTTAATATGTTACATAATCACTGCAACTGAAACCTAGTTGGTCTTAGATTAATTGGGGGTCAAAGTTACATCGTGGTAGTTGCTATCTTCAAACTGTCTTCTTTTCTTAACTTGGGGAGGATTTGGTTCTGAGAACTCTGTACATTGGCCCTAACCACCTGCTGGTAACTTTGATCTCTGGGACCACAGCTAGAGGCAGCAGATCAAATTTTAGGAGCCATGAAGAAAAGCACTCTCCTCAGTTCTGGATGGAATTAGACACAAATTAAGAACTACTTTAACTCAGTTCTGTGTTTCACTTAACACCTAGAATCATTGTAGAAGTCTGGGGAAAAAAAAAAAAAAAGACAGACTGTTTGATATTTCCTTTTTCCCATAAAGTCTCCAAAGAAGGGAATCTTACTTTCACCTTGGGCTCTCGGAAACAGGGACAATAGAAACAGTTCATTTGCTCCAACACAGCTTGTGATGTCACTAGAAATTCTTGATAAGATTGTCAGCATGAGTGTGCCGTTCAGTTCATAAACCATGCTTTTATTCAGGGTGTGTTGTGCAATGTGTCAGTATTTCCCCTTTCTTTCCTGTAAATTACAACTTTTCTGGTGATTAGCATTTATAGTCTTTTCTGATGAAGGAATTGTCAGCTGGAACCATCAGGGATTTCCCCTAACTGTTTTGAAAGAAATCTGAAGAATTTGACATGTGGCTTGGAAATTAAGAAATTTGGAATGATTTGTCTGAATTTAAATAGTGAAAGAGAATCAAGAGATGATTGTTTTACTTGAAAATAAGATGATGGTAGAAACACAGAAGGAATAATAAAACTGTTCGAAATACTAATAAAGTCTTAAATCATTTCATGAACCCGAATGTCTCTGTTCTGTGCTTTTCAGAAGAGCTGTTTACTTTAGGCACTCAACTGAAATTGAAATGTTAAAATTTGGGAAAGTGTCTTTTACATTTACTTTCTCGATTTACTTGAAGTTAACCTGTTTTTGTTTTAAGGCATTGTTAGAAAACCATGTGAAGTATAAATCCACACTGCTACCCGACAAGTGTGGCGACTGAGGTAGAGTGTATTGGATGAGGCCAAGACAAGAGACCTATTTTAGGCACAGGACACAAGGGTTATCTAATAAGCTTTCTGCTGTAGGAGAGTGGGGCTCCTGACTGGTGTGATAACAAATGGGTGGGGGAGGGGTTTTCTGGGGGGAAGGGGTTATCTGGAAAAAGGCGATCAAGGAAAGCCTCTCAAAGAAAGTAAATTTTGAGCTGAACCAGAGAAACCAACAGGAATAGAACACTGAGAGTTCTTGGAAACTATAAAAGAAAGGAAACAGCAGGTACAAAGGCCCTGGGGCTGGGATAAATTGATGTTCCAGAAACAGTGAGGAAGTAGCTGGAGCTGGAGCTTAGCATGAGAATGGTGGGGTAAGATCGAAAGGTTGGAAGGGGCAGCTTTGATGATAGTCCATTACAGGCAGAAAAATGTTGGCAGTGGGTTTGTTTAATGAAAGCTTCTTACTACTGCGTTTCAGAATTATCCCGGTTCTAAAAATGGCATGTGAAAAACACTTTAAAGGAATAGTAAGTGCCAGTAGGCCAAGTCTGAACCAGCTGCAAGCTCCAAATTTGTATCTGATGACAGATAGATTGTACTCTTAGCAAAGAGCAGGACCTCAGGGCTTGCCAGCTACACCTCTCCTGTTGTCAACCTCCATATAACAGAGACTAAAGCAAGTCCTCGACCCTGTCACCCTGCGACTCCATCCAACCCCAGCATCTGTGTTACCTACTTTACATATGCCCCCCCAATAGTTTCTCAATGCCCCTATTCCGAAGGGTGACGCTGCTCAGTCTGGTGACAAACAAGGCGGGAAATCCCACACCTTTGTCTTCTTCTCTTCTTGAAGTGAAATTGGCTTTGCAGGACAAAATGGAAAACAAAGATGGCCACAATGATATCCCCCAAAGTTCAGTCTGCCAACGTTATCTCCCCATTGTGGCAGAAGCCGATGCTGCCTTCCTGCTCTTCTCCCCCAGGCAGCTAAGGCTTCCCCGGCAGCACTGTGCGAGCAATTTCAGGCTCTACAGTGTCTCCAGGATAGTTGTTTAGACTAACGGAAAATGGAAAAGTTTGGCATGTGGCTTGCAAAGACTGGTCATCAAGTAGAGTAGCAAACAGGCAGGGATTTGAGTTGGAAGGATGTAGAAGATGATTTATTCACAAGAATTTAGCAACTAGAAGCAAAGTCTTTAATGCTTAAGCGAATATCCAAACAGCAGCCAAGACCTCCCTCCATTCAAGCTTAGACAAATCCCATAAATCAGTAACGTGCTTTTTGAGGTTTGCCATTTCCTTTCAAGGAGACTTGTTTTTCTGGGTGCTCAGCTATTCCCCTGAAAGTATAACCAAGCCCAGTGGTGGTTTCCTACCACTTACCTCTTTCACACCCCTGAACATAGGGTCCTACAGTAACTCAGTGAGCGCTGTCTAGGGACCTAAGACTTTCACTCTTGCGGTTGAGTCCATTCATTGCACCTGGGCAATGCCAGCTGTTGGTGACACCACCAGTAAATGAGAGGCCAGTGTGCCAGTGGAGAAATGGGCAGAATGGGAGCAGCACTGTAATGGGGGTGGGGTAGGTAGAGTGCTAAGGGCAGGGGACAACAATCGACACGAGAGGGAGATGGAAGCCGAGGAGGACTTCCAGGGGCTAACTAGGTTCCCATGGAAGAATTTCAAGGACGGTATCACTAGGTGCGGAATCACATGAGCCAGGACCGAACCAGAAAAACGGCCGTGCACAGCATGTGCCTTTATTATGGCCTGTTCTCATGTGACTGGATTCTTTTTCCCTTCTCGTGGATGTGCATGTGTTGGGAACAGATGGAAGGACAGCTATCAGGGTAGAGAGATAAGGCCAGCTGGAGTAGAGAAGAATGTGAGATGCCACTTTACAACAGAGTAGAGGAGCTTTGGAGTCAGAAAGCTCCCGATGGGCCTCAGGCAGTGTATTTCCTGCGGAGCTCTGTTTCCACATCAACAGTGGGGGAGGCTTCTATTTGGGTTGATCTGGGGGGGAAATGAAGTGTGTTGTGGCATAGTGGGGACTGGACCCTGGTCAGATAGACCTGTGCGCCGGTCACTCTAAATCTTGTGTTACTTAAGTAATATTGTGTGTCCCTGAACTTCTATTTTCATTCCTAAAATGTGAGTAGTAGCATCTTCCTAATGGATTTATGAGGAATCAATGAGCCAATTCATGAAAGGTGCTTTTTAGGACCGTGCTGGGCGCACAATAAGATAAACGTGACCTGTCTTCTTCCTTCATCCCCAGTACCCATAGATCCTCTCTGAAGCTTATAGCCCTTGCTCCTAGGGAGTATGAGAGTTTGCAAAGTTAAGTCCCCTGGTGATTTACTCACAGCAGCTGTGCTAAGAGAAAGCTTGACCTTTTTTGTATTTACATTTTCCTCAGAGGGGGTCTTCTATTCATGCTTCACTGGCACAAATAGTGAAATAGCCTTCACTTGTGAAGTAACCTGATTCTTGTCAAAAAATGGTATTGGCCGTTCTCAAGCAAGCAAATGACCTGAGGTCATCTCCATTTCTGTTTTTGCTGTGTAGAAGAGCACATACTTAAACTCAGCACAACTCTGTTCAACTGTATAACAAACATATATTTCAGCTCAAGATCATGAGAAGCATGCAGCCCTAGGCCCTGCTTTCAAGCAGCTAAGGAAGACAGCACTTACAAAAAACATTTAAGCAATAATATAGGAAAGTGTATGACAAAGTATAAAACTTACTCTGACTATGTTTATAATTCATTAAGTATACTGATCATCAAGGGGAGAAAGAAGTGGCATTTTCAGGAGATACTCCAGGCTTTATGAACTGTCTATGACCATCAACATGTCTTAGACTAAGAATAGCTTTCGTTTCATATCATCCTCTGCTTTCCCAGCAAACTCTAAAGATGAGTCCATCCTGGGACTAATACTTAAGACGAGCGGTACCTCAAGGTCCCTTTTTAATAACACTTCTCAATGCTTTGAAATTCTTCCCCGTTCCCCCCAGCTGCATTTGATAGTAATAATTTATATCTTCTGTGTTTTATTCATCAAAGGCAGTTGCTCATCAGAGATCCTGATCAGTATATATTACATGAACTCGGTGTAGCAACACTGTTGCCTAATTTTAATTTATAGGGGGGAAAATTGGCAATTTCACTTATTAATTATAATAAATATGTTAACCCCTGTTGCTATCATGTAGCTGTCTGCTTCTAGAGAGCATGCAAAATCTAGAAGTTATACAGGGAAAATGAAATTGCTTAGGCTACATAAAAATTAAAAAATGATTTATGGCAAAAAAAGTCCAAAAAAGAAAAGCTTCCTCAATAATGTCAAAAGAGAAACTATTAATGTAGTGCAGAAAATTGCAGTTCATGTGCTAGAGGGTTAGTTTCCAGCATACATTTTTGCAAATCAATAGGAAAATAACCAATTTTCTAAAAATTCCATGGACATAACTAGGGAGTTCCAGGAAAAAAGCAATACCATTCACTAGTAAGCATGGAAGATGTTTAACCTCACAAAAGCAATGAAAATAATTTTTAGACCTGTCAAAGTAGTGAAGATGTACATACCTGACAGTCATCAGTGTTATCAAGTGTATGGGGAAGGAGGCATTCTCTAAAACTGTTCATATGATTGTTAAAGCTTTTCTGGAGGGCAATTTGGCAAAGTCATCTACATTTAAAATATATCTATTCTTTAATAATGACACCTGAAATAATTTACTCAGCAGATGTAGCTTTATGTTGAACCAAAGGTATGTGTTCAGTGTTGCTTATTGCAGCATCTATTAAATAGACCAAAAGCTAGAAGCAAGATTTAAGCATCCGATGAGGGTCACATTTAATCTCCACCTAAAACAAAAACAAAAGAAAAAAAATAGACAGTATATAAAAGCAATAATACTCAAGACATTGGACATCATATGTCAGAAGGCAGTGACTTTTTTTTTTTTTTAAAGATTTATTTGTTCATACAGAACTGGGGTACAGGCCAGAGGCTGAGGGGCGGTGAGAGGCTTCACCAGAGACAGAGCGGGGAGCAGAACAGGCAGATTGACGAAGTACACTGCTGAGGGGAGCAGCGGGCGGGTCAGGAGAGGTCTGCCACGCCATGTGGTCACCTCCGGGGCAGGCAGGGATCGAACTCATGCGGAAGTGGCTTTTAGCTTCTCAGTGCTGCGCTTTAACCCGCTGCGCCACCAGGGAGGGCCGGCAGTGACTTTTGAAGGCAGAAAACAAAGTGAACTCCGTGGTTTCTTCAGCTTTCTGTCCAGAGAAAGTCTCCAGGCAATAGCCCAAACCTATAGAAAATTAGTCCTATGGTTTCCCTGATTGTAGATATCCAGGGATTAGAGGAGGCAAGCCACAGTGACTAGACCATGCATAGCACTGGCAAAGCCAGGAATCTGGAGACCCAAGGAGGACAGACTTCAGGATTGAGTTGACTATAAATGAGCACATGTATGAGAAGAAACAACCCGAGACTAGGGCATGATTAGAGAGTATAGTGCTGGAATTCACCAGAGACAAAGTATCTGTTCTCTATAGTCAGAAAGAAAAACTATTTCATAATTCAAGGACATTAGTTAAAGATTTGCCTCAGTAGTGGAAGTGGATTAACCCTAGATTCAATTCAGCTCTAGTCATCTTGAAGAAATCTTAAAAGCAAGGCCCCAAAAAACCAATCCATTTCTAATTAATTTAGCTGCCTCCCAGAATAAACTCAAGAATGTTTATAAGAAGATAAAAATAAACATCATCTCACAATGCCTGGCATTCAATCAAAAATTATCAGGCAAGCATAGTAGCAGGAAAATACAGCTCAGATGAAGGGTAAAAAAAACCAACCCATTGAAACTGACCCATAATTGACATAGCTATAAAAATAAGTAGGCAATAAGAAAGACAATTGTTCTAACTGTATTCAGAAAGCTAAAGGCTGATATTTTTTAAGAAGAGAAAAACTCACTGGAAGGGATTAACAACACCATGGTCATCACAGAAGAAAGAATGAATTAACTGGACAACAGCAATGAGGGCTAGCCAAACAAAGAAAACCAGACTTTTAATTTATGAACAGGGCACTATTGAATTGTGGTTCAGGGAGTCAAATATAGGTGTCACTGAGGTACCCAAAAGAGGAAAGTGAGGGGTAAAATGGAAAGATACGTGAAGAAATAATGGATGAAAACTAGAAACCCATAGATACAAAGCCAGCAAACCCTAGCACTAGAAACATGAAGAAAACTATCCCAGGACCATTGTACTTAAGCTACTTAAAACTGGTAATAAGAGAAAAATCTTAAAAACGCAATTAGAAGGGGGAAAGACATTATATACAGAAAAACAAGGATAGAGTTGACAGCACACTTTTTATTGAGAATAAAGCAGCTAGACAATAGTGAAACAAAATCTTTAAGAGACTGGAAAAGAAAAGAAAAAAAAGCTGAATCTAGCATTTTAGACCCAGGAATAAAAATCTTTTAAAAAATTGAATTACAGATATTTTTAGAAATACAAAATGTGAAATAATTCATCACCAACAGTCTTCATTACAAGAGAGGTTAAAAGAAACTTTGCAAGAAGAAAGAAAATTAGATACAACCTGGGTCTGCACAAAGAAAACAAAAATGCTATAAATGATGACTAGGTGTTAATGAATACTTTTCACCTTTAACCACTTAAGATGATTGTTTACTTTGTAAAGCAGAAATAATAACCTTTGTATCATATGGTAAAGTAACATATATGACAATAACATGGAACTGAGAAATTGAAGTACACTGTTTTGATTCTCTTATGTAGGAAGCTGGATATCACTAGAAAGTAGTCTGATAAATTAAAGATACAAAATATAATCTAAGGTAACCATTGGACTATCACAACAAAGGATTATAGCTAGTAGTCATACAAAGAAAATAAAATGCAGTCGTAAGAAAGACTCAATCCAAAAGTTACTACCATCACCAACCCTCCAAAGAAGAAAAAAGGGTCCTCTCTGGTGGTGCAAGGGGTTAAAGCACTGCACTATGAAGCTATCCACAGCCACTGTAGCATGCGTTGGATCCTCAGCCAGGGAGCTGACCCACATGGAGCAGCAGA
>NW_004567110.1:10453871-10508442 GCF_000260355.1 Condylura cristata | reverse complement strand
TTTAGCTTCTCAGTGCTGTGCTTTAACCCGCTGCGCCACCGGGGAGGGCCTGATTTTAATTTTTAATCTTATCTCTCTGAGGAGAGAGTTTCTAAAGACCTAATTAATAGCGGGGTTCTTGTGAAAAAATCTGTAGTTTACATCATACTTCATGGTCATACTTCATGGTCAAAAAACTGACAGTTTTATCCTCTGAGGAAATAAGAAATGATGTCTATTCGCACCACTTCTACTCAGCACTATGGGGAATTCTAGCAATTGCAATAGGCAAGAACAAGCAATAAAATGTTTAGAAAATAGTAAAATGTCTTTGTTTGAAGGTAATAGGCAGAAAATCCAATTGAATCTACCAAAAAATAATACTACTAGACTAATAAATCTATAGTAATCAAGACAGTGTAGTAAGATAGACTTGGTTAACAGATTGATAGAACAGAATAGAATCCAGAAATAAGCCTATACATAGGCAACCACTTAGTTACCCGCAGTTGTGCAAAGGCAGTTCAGTTGTTTACCGCACAATTCAGTGAAGAAAGCATACATAGCCTTTTTCAATGAATGGACTATCTGTAGATTTTAAAAATAAACTTGGATTCATTTTCTACTCCATGTATACAAATTAGCTTAAAATGGGCCATGCATGTAGGGCCTCCCTGCTGGCACAAGGGGTTGAGTCTCAACACTATGAATCCATCTGCAGCCACTGCAGCACAAGTTCGATCCCCGGCCAGGGAGCTGACACACAGGATGCAGCCGACCACTCGTGTGTTGCCTGCCGCTTCCCTCAGCAGTGGATTTCAGTAGATCATCTGTTCTGCTCCCTACTCTGTCTCTGGTGAATCTTCTCACCCCAGCCCCCACACACACTTCTAGCCTACATCCCAGCTCTTGTATGCATAAATAACTAAAGTAAATCTTTTGTAAAAAGCAGTTGATTACAAATAGAAAAAGGATTTTGAAATGATCTTCAAATGAACAGAATATATTGAAGTAGACACTTAAATACAGTGGACAGGTGATAAATAAGCATATAGAAAGATCTCACTCTCATTAGCCAATAGAGAAATGCAGATTAAACCCATAATGAGATACCTCTACACACCTGTAGAAGGACTAAAAATTAAAAATATGAAAAGGCTGGTCATAGTAGGTTTTAGCAAGACTATGAAGTAAAACAAGAATATGAAGTAACTTCTCTTACTCTGTTGAAAATCGTGTAAAATGTTACAATCACTTTGAAAAGCAATTCAACTGTTTTTTAAAAGCCAAACATTAGAAGGGCCTATCTATTAGCTTAGGGTTTAAGTCTCAGTACTGTCATCTCGACAACCTGAGTCTGATCCCTGACATCCAGCCGGAGAGTTACCCCACATGGCGCAGCAGACCTGTCTTACTCACTGCTCCCCTTAGTAGGGCACTTCAGTCATCCACCTGCTCTGCTCCCCACTTTGTCTTGGTGAATCCTCTCACCTATACAGTGGCTTGTACCTCTGACCTATACATACCCAGTTCGTCTATGCAAAAATAAATAAATAAATAACCAAACATTAGAGGATAATAAAGGTTCAACAGAAATCTGTGTGTGCCCCGGCAATCCCACTCCTAGACATTATACTAAAAGCACTGGAAGTATATCTCACACAAAGACTTGTTCATTGCAGCCTTATTTATAAATCCTTTAAAGCTGGAAACAACTCACATATCCTTCAAGTGATGAACATATAAACATCCTGTGATAGATCTATAGAATACTACTCAGCAAAAAGGCAAGAGCAAATTATTGTTGCCTATAGCAAGGAACCAGAGAAAAAGCTCATACTGTGTCACTCCTCATATAGCTAAAATTTATTATTTCAGTTAAAGTGGCAGAAAAGAGGTAAGTTGTTGACTGAGGGTGGAGGGGGTGAGGAAGGGGATCAAGAAGGTATGGGAGAGAGGAATTACTCAGGGAGCACGGAAATTTGGGGGGTATTGATGATATGTTTGCTTACCTTGTTTGTGGTGATGGTGTGGATACATAGGTATATCAGACTTACCGATGTGTATACTGCAAGTGTCAGGTCAGTTTGCATCAGTTATGCCTCAGTAAAAGAGGGGGAAGAGGGGCCTCCCTGTTGGTGCAGGGTTTAAAGTTTCAGTGCTGTCAAGCTTTCGCCAGGCACTGAGGCATGATCTCTGGCCAAGGAGCTGGCCCACATGGCGCAGCAGACCTCTCCTGTCTCTCCAGTGCTCCCCGCAGCAGTGATACACATGATCGGTTCCCCACTCTGTCTCTGGTGAATCCTGTCATCCCCTGCACCTGTGGTCTGCATCCCAGTTCTTGCATGCATAAATAAATAAAAATTAAATCTTTAAAAACATAAGCGGGGAGCAGGAAGCTACTTTTATTAATATGTACATGCTACAAATTTTAATGAGAGCACTGATAAATGAATTCTAGATGACCACAAAAAGTTAAGCAACTATTTTTAAAAATGAACTCAATGTGTATATGCCAGTATGAAATGATTCCCCAAATATACTAGTCGGTATAAAAAGCAAGGTGCCGGGCCCTCCCTGGTGGCACAGCGGGTTAAAGCACAGCACTAAGAAGCTAAAGCCACTTCCGCATGAGTTCGATTCCCGCCTGCCCCGGAGGTGACCACATGGCGTGGCAGACCTCTCCTGACCCGCCCGCTGCTCCCCTCAGCAGTGTACTTCGTCGATCTGCCTGTTCTGCTCCCCACTCTGTCTCTGGTGAAGCCTCTCACTGCCCCTGCACCTCTGGCCTGTACCCCAGTTTCATATGCACAAATAAATAAATCTTTAAAAAAAAAAGCAAGTTGCCAAATAATATATGTTAGCTTATTTAACATACTTCATTTTGAATGAAAAATGGGCCTATTTACATATTCTGTGCATACACAAATACTCTGTGTATGTGTATTATGCATGTGTGTTCATACATACTATGTGTATAAAATACATGCATCATAAGTGTATGTACAATTGATCCCTGTACAACAATGAGGGTTCAGGCACCAACTCCCTATACAGTCAAAAATCTATACATTACTTGATCCCCCAAAACTTAACTACTACTGATCAAAAGCTTTACTAATAACACAAATGCAACATGTATTTTGTATGTTGATGTATTATAGTAAGCTAGAGAAAGGAAAATGTTATGAAGAAAATCCTAAGAATGGGAAAATATATTTATACCCTGTACTGGATTTATTGATGCTATAAGTGATTGTCTGTTTACAAGGAGCTCTGCTTACAAGTGGAAGTTCAGAGGTCTTAACTGTGTGTGAATGTGTGCTTACATTGCTTATACATAGACGCGCTACTCTGTGTGACAAAGGGATTTCTTGAAGCATATGCCAAACCTAACAGTTACTTCTGAGGATTGGGATTGTGGGTTTGTGGACTGAGCGAGACTTTTACTTCTCATTTTATCCACTGCTGTTGACTTTTTTTAAACATAGATATGTATACACATTTGTTTAATGTGTTTAAAAAGAAGACTGGTTTAAAAAATACAGAAAAGAGGAATGAAAATGTGAGCATTAGCAATTGAAATAGAATTGCAAACTGAATATAATTATCACTTGAATGATGCAGTGTAATTAAAATATAATCCAGGTTTTTTTTTATTCTTTTGAATCATTGTATTATGGCATCTTTTTAGGGGATTTTTAAAGATTATTCTTGATTCAGAAATTGATTTTATGGGTTTTTCCTAAAGTTTTATGCCTTATTTCCTGATTGGACTGAAGAGAGCTAACAACAAATTTCTAGCAGTGTATGAGTGCTGTTGCCATATTACAAGCATGCAGGTGCAGAACTTAGAGAGGTTAGAAGTTGTTTCCACACAATCATTGCACATAGAATGTAAGGAATAGAAAGTGCTGAGAGTAAGGTTTCTTTAGGAAGATTGTGAGTTGAACATTTGACTCGTAGGACCCCATTTCACCAATAGGGTATAAGTAATCACACAATTAATGTATGTAATTGTTGAAGGATTTAAAGGCAGAACCGTATTAGGTAACTAATTATCATAGGGATTACCATGAATGGGTTTACAAAGGTTCTCAGTATCTCTAAGTGGTTCTAGATGGATTAATGGTCATCTGGGAACTCCCTTTGAATTTTTTGAGATTAGCTTGTATTAGAACTCCTCCTCAGTGAAACATTGCCATATTCCAGAACTGTCATAATTATGGGTGTGGTTACAGTACAAGGAAATTCATGTTTAAAAACTCTTTGCTTAATGAGACTGGCTTTTGAAGAAATAACCAGTTTCCCAGGTTGGAGAGTTGCTTTCAAGAGGCAGACATCACCCATAAACTCCTCACTGGAGTCTTTTCTACAGATTCTTTCAGTCATGTTTTTAGTTGTGATACTGACTTTGACCATCAGAAGCATACCCACAAGTTGCATTTAATGAAGCGGATCATAGGTGGCCTCTGTCTTTAGGAGAGACTCCTGAGTGAGGTCTAAGGCATTCATTGGCACACAGTGAGCTAGAGCTAAGTAGAATAATTAATACCCCTAATGCACGGCCAGTTTCTGTGCCTTTCAACTTAGCTTCCAGTGAAAAGAGAACACTGGAAATGTCGACAGAGGCACATACAAGCTACGCAGCAGTAACTGTCTGAGCCCCTGGCCTCCTGCACAGGGTCTCTGCCGTCCACAGAGGACCCCAGGTCACTTTTCACTGGAAAGAAGCTGCACACCAAGCCTGCTGGTTTGGGAACTTGACTAGCTGCCAAGCAAGAGGTGGGTGATGAGTAGACTTCTCATGAGAGGCCGACTCAGGGGTTTTTCACAATGTGGTCTTGAGGCTCCTCCATATGTGTGATTCAGAGGCTGCCACACAAGATCTCAGTTCACTGGTTGGTTTCTGGCATGAATGAGTGATAGGATTATTCTTCAACAGTGTTTCATCAGAAACACTGTACCCGCCTTTCCATTAATCACAGTCAAGCCGTTAACCAATTTCTGGTGCTTTTCTTTCTTTTTTTTCTTTGAGTGGTGGTAGGGGAGTCCTGTCATCAGTGCTGTAGCCAGAGTAATATCCCAGGCCAGCCCCACCCAGCCCAGAAGAGGAAACGTCTAGTCACCGCTTCAGTGGGCCTCCAGGTCAGAGCTCCTGACCCGAGTTCAGCGCTGCAGATGGAGATTCTGAGAATATCACTCTTTAGTACTGTTGCAGGATCATCAAAGAGGGCCTCGGAGCCCAGCACAGGTCCTGGTGGGAGCCAAGTCTCAAGCAGCAAGGCCAGCCAGAGCCAGCCACCGCAGGGCTCCCTGCCTTACTAGTTTCTCGCAGTATTAAGCTGTTCTTGGAAGTGTTCACAGCCCCCATGCAGCTTTACTGCTGGGCCCCAGGTCCACCCGGCATGGGGGGGCAGGGTGCACAGGGTTGGCCCCTCATCTCAGCTCTTCTTTCAAAGCCACCACCAGATCTTTGAATTGCCATTGTGTTTTGATATCCTGTTTCCTTTCTTTTTAGTTAACAAGAACATTTCCTTTTGAACAAATATTGTGCTATGTTGATATTCGGGGTTAGGTGTTTATGTTGATCTCGACTTGGAATCCGCATCTGCCTTTGATTATAGACAACCCCCTTGCCAGGTGATCTGATTCTCTGGGAACACACCTGGCAGGCATGTTCCAACACCCTGGACGCATTTGGAGCGTCTGGAGGCCCTTCTTTACCTTGTGACCAAACCAGGGAGTACAGAATGGTAACCAGTGTGGCCTGAGGGCCAGGCTTACTAGCTTAGTGAAAGTGGGTGAGTTTAACCCTCTGCACCCCAGGTTGCTGTCTGTAAAATGGGTGCACTGATTGTAACCTGCTCCAGAGAGTAGCGTGTGGCGAGACATTGAATTGGGCTCGTTCAGGCTGAGGGTTTGCCTCGTGCAGGGCCTGCCCATTGTTAGCGCACTGGTATGTGGCAAGGTGGGGGGAGAGCTGTGGTGGTAATAGCAGTAGCAAGAGAAGTCGTTATTGCCACTTCCCTCCAGGCCCCTCCAAAAGAACTACCACTGCTAGAACTCTTGTCCTTAGGGCCAGGGAGGTTAGGAGTTAGAGCCCAACATCCGGGCCCCCCGGAGCTGATAGCGTAGCTCTGAGTATTTGGAACACGTGGCCTTCGGAGAATGGGAATGCATTTGCTATCTTCCTGGGGCAAAACAGAAATCGCTTTTTGAGGTCCCCCCCATCCCCAATGAAAAAGGTCTGCTCTGCTGCCCTTTTGATCATCTTAAACCTCAGGGAGGAAGGCTAGCCACAGGAAACACATCTGCTTAAAAGGTTTAAGGAATTCATGCGCCAGTTGATAAGCCTGCATTGGAGGCTTCATGGTTGAATTCCACACCTATGACATTCATTGCTTTAGCCTCGAATGGCTGCTGGACGCGAAAGAAAGCAGAAAGTAGATGTGACCCCTCAGACTTTCAAGTCCCAGCAAGTAGGAACCGTAGCGAGGGGAAGCTACTTTCTCAGGCCTGGCTGAGAGGCAATCATTCCAACGCAGGCACCTCCCGCTCTTTGGGTAGATGGTCGGGGGCTCCCCTCCATTTGACAGTGACACCAAGTCACTAGTGAGAAGCCCCAACCTTGTTCCCTCGAGGGGGTACGCTTTGCTTCTGTGCAGATACCCTGAAAGAGGTGGTCCCGTCACCGTACTGAGGAAGAAAGGGTTCTCATCACTTTGAAGAAGCCATTGGGCTTCTATGGCTCTTTCCTCACCTGTAAAATGGTTATCAATATCCAGGTCCCTCCCCCATAGGGAGCTTGTGGACATTAGATAACAAAAAAAGATTGTAAAACACTGTGTAAATGTCAAGTGCCTGGTAATGGGAGAGAGCAACCTCAGAAAGGGTGAGAAAACTCGGCAGGTCAAAGCTGAACACCACATTTTCTCCTTTAGAAGTTTAAAAGATAGGTATTTATTTGTTCACTGTTTCACAGTAAACAGCCAACTTCTTTTCATACCTGTTTCTGTGACTGTTTTCTAATAACACACTGTGACTGCCTTCCAGACCAGCCTATAGTGTAAGAAGGGAGGCCTCTGTTTCAGAACCCGAATCCCCTGCGGGGCTGGAAGCCAAGCTTACTGTATCTCAACCCCCCTGAGCAGTGAAGTAGCCAGGTTCACTTCTTGGCATCACAGATTTAATTGCAAGGGTGAAATTTGGCAAGTTTAGAGAACAGTGGGGAAGTCTGGTCTCCAGAGTGTTTCTTAGAAGCTTCCACCAACCACACTTCTTTGCAGGGCAAATAATAGTTCCATATTTCACTTATTTGGCACCTTTCTCAGAGGAGATTCAAGCTGCTTTATGGGCTTAATCCAGTTAATTCTCACAGCATCCCTGCATGTCCATAGTTCCTGTCATGCCTGTGTTGAAGGGACAACCAGACACAAGAACTGGCTCTCAAGGGCACATTCACAATGAGCAAACCGACATCAAGAGAGGGAATTAGATTTAAATTTCCTAAGTTACATTTATTGTCTTCTCTTTGTCTGGCCAAATTCCACTATATATAAAGCAAAGTTGACAGCCTTCTATAAAAGGGGTATTTTGCCTCCAAACAGATTTTTAGAAAGTTTGTAGATTTTCTAAGCCTTCCTATCTTGGGCTAGATAATCTAGAAATTTTGACCTTAGGTACATTAGGTATTAAGGTATTATTTATGGCCTTGGCTGGTCTGTGGAGTCAGGTATACCTGACTTTGGCTATCTCTGTGAACATTGGCTTTTTCTGAGTGTGTGTGTGTCAAATCTGTGTCAGTTGAATGGGCGATGTGTGTAAGATGCTTAGCTTGCAGCCTGGTACACATCACCAGCCTGCAGACAGTAAGTGCCTTCACTTCATAAAACAACTGAATGCTGAGATGAGCATTTCCCTCCCTAGTAAGACGTCCTCTGAATCTCTGCACCTTTGTCAAGTAAATCCAGTTATATGTTATAGGGATTTTTTGGAAAGAAGCTTCTGTTGTCACCCCAGCAAGCCTGCGGCCCCTTTGGCATTCCATTTTGGTCACAGAAGCTTGCTCAGGGAGGAGTTGCTGCACTTCAGCTTGGATTTCTGTCAAGACATTACCTCTTTACTTGACCCCATGAGTCTCATGAACCAACCTTTGATTTCAAAATTCTTTGGGTTCTCATGCATGCGGTCAGCTCCATGCAATAGGCTTGGAAATGGTCCAGTGTGGGTTCTCCTCCAGAGAGAGAGAAGGATAAGATGACCTAATGGGCTTTGGAACTTGGAACACTGAAGTGTGAATCCAGTGTCATTGGTATTTACTGCTGCCAAAACCTTTGTCCCCATATGGGGGACATGTACAGAAAATAGTGTCCTGGGCCCCGCGCCAGACCTACAGAATGAATCTCTCCACGCGTGGACCTTGGAGTCTAGATGTCTTTCTAATATTTTTTTCCTTGTGGTTCCCATGGCCTGAGGAAGAGAGAAAGCCAGGCTGCGAAGCCTCCTCCAAGCTGGCACACAGTTCATGGCAGAGGCCTGCCCGGAAGCGCTCTCCCCACCAGTCCATCCAGAGTTTCCCCTGCTGCTCCCTAGCCAGGATCCTCTGCTGGCTCAGAAGAAGCCAGCCCAGCTGTCTGTCTGTATTTTCTCATCTGTATCACAGAGATAAAAACTCTTGACCCTAAAGGGCCATTGTGAGATTCAATTAGCTTAAAAGGGTGTTGGTTCACCTCATTCTTTGAGCAGAGTCTGTTCTGCAGACCACTGAAAGGTGCTAAATTAAGCCATTTTGCAGAGCTCTCTGAGTGGCAGGGGCAGCTGCCTGTGCCTCCCGGAGGCTTTGATGATTGTCATCTAGAGGCAGGTGTGAAGTGCTATCTAGAGTTAGCTCTGGGCTGTGCTAAGTGAGTTACCCAGATAATGGTCTCTACCCTTGAGAAGGGTGCTGAGGCTGAGGGACCTGCAGGTTATTCCCACAGCAACTGAACACAAACAGGGAGACTAAAGGTTATTCACAAAGCATCAGGACATGGGCAGGTGGGAGGTGTGGCTCCCAGCATCCTGAGCTCAGACATTATAATCCTCTACTCAAAGGGCCTTGGAGACAGCCTGGCTGATCTAGAAGAGTGCTTGAACCCAGGCCACATGGCACACAGGGAACAGGTCGCCTGGCCCACCAGAGACTTCTCACCTCCTCATGCTGAAGCAGAATTGTTTTTCTCAAGTTGGAATGTAATAGTATGTTCTGTTTAATCAAGAAAGGCCCTAATTAGGAGTTGGCACTTCAGTGCCATCTTGAGATGAGGACTTTAGAGCTCGGGATGTGGCCTCAGAGACACTGAGCAGAGTGCATTGGAGAAAGATCAAGCCAGGAGGGGTGATACGGTATCTTGAAGCAACTAGAAAGGAGTTTTGAAGCAGTGGTTGAGGTCCTTGGGTACGTGTTATACCGCTAAGGGAAGTCTTCATTGGAGCCTGAAAGAGAAGTCAAATGCTCAGAATTGCTGCCCAAAAAGGAAGATGATGGGCATGGAGGAAAGACCCGGATGTAGGAAGCAGTTGGGAGTGTGTGTGAAAAGAGACCTCGCCTCCACTTCTTGGTAAGTGTTATGCTCTAAGCGCCATCATTAGCATTTTGCCTGAAATATTTTCATCCTCTACAGCAGCCCTACCATCTTCAGGTGAGAAGACACTAAGGGAGGCCGAGTAACTGCTTCCAGCCACAGACGTGCCAGGGGAGGCAGTGTTTAAGCCCTCCTTCCAGGAGGCCTTCTGGGAGTACTGGGAAGAACCTTATACATAGCCAGAAGGAGGTCAATAACAGTGTCTATTTTTTACCAAGGGAAGGAGAAAATGGAGGCAGCAGGAGCGGATATTGCAGAGGGTGAGGGAAATGAAAACCAACACGGGCCCTTCAGGGTAGTCTGAATCATGCTGGAGAAAGGACAAGTAGAAACTGACCAGGAGTGCTTATTCGGCAGGTCATTGGCATGGTGACGTGAGCCAGCGAGAATGCAAAGGGAAGGCCCCCAGAAGAAAGATAAGCAGATGCCACTTATAAAAGAGTCACGGATGATTGGGGGTGTTTAAGACTGAGAACTAGGCATTGCTCGACCAAAGGGGAAAGTTCAAAGGGGATAGGGAGGTTGATGTGTCATTTAATCAGATAATATCATGGCACTGGGTGAGAGAGAGCCTCAGAAGACGTCATTTATGGCCCTGTGTGTATCTGGCACGGTACTAAAATACATAGCAAAGAAGTCAGCAGCCAAGACCAGGCCAGGCCCTGTTATCACACAGAGGCCTTGTAATGGAGGGAGAATGACGGAAGGTTAAGCCTGGCGGGACCCCAGCGCAGTCAGAAAGGACCGTTGAGAGAGTTTTGAAGAAGATATGAAAGACCAGGTCGAAGCAGAAGAAGAAAGCCAAAGTCTGCAGCATCCTGGAATCCCAGGGAGGGGCTGGAGAGAAGACCTGCTGTTGAGTGTGCCATGTGCTGGGTACTTTACATGATCAGTTTCCCAATTAAATGAAATTAGTCCTTACGACAGTCCTGCCAGTGAAGTATTTTCCCATTTTACGGAGTGGTGGGGCCTGAGGCCAGGCGGCAGGGGCGGGATGCACCTCCTTCTGACTCTGCTCTCCTTCTCTGGCCACCTCAGTCAGAAGTTGGGGGGTAGGGAGCGAGGGTGGTGGGGGCACTGGTCACGTGCACAGTCAGAAGCAGAGAGAGGCTCCAGGGTTCCGAAGTGACCCAGGGAAAGGCTGGGGTGCTGGTGCTCTTGCTGCTATGGAGTAGGAACAGGGAAAGTTGGCACAGGGCATGCATGAGGCCACGAGCCCTAGGTGGGATTTTACTACTCACACCGTGTGAAATTAGTTATTTGCTGCATTCTTTTGGGGAAGCAGGTTCCTTGTTTGAAAATTCTTTGCAAGGCCATGTGTTAGTCCAGGCGATAGTAGTTTGACTTCCAGGTAAGTGTGCCTTCAGAGAATAGTTCCAAGAAAATAGTGACTCTGGGGTGTTTTGATTTTTTTTACATTTTTAACCTGATGGTCCAGTTGGCAACATAGAGAGTCTACACCAGCAAGATACCTGGAAGTTGGGGGCGCCTTTCCCCTGGCTTCCTATGGTCAATTGGTCATTTCCCTGGGGTCTTCCCTGGCCCTTTTCAGCGACTAACAGGCTACTTAGTGTCGGCAAGATGATGAGTCTATGTGAATTGCAGCTAATTGGTAGAAGTCTGCAAAATACTTATAATTTGGAAAATGGGGTTTGTCTGTACCAAAGGTCAAAGGTAAGAGATTTTCATAATCTTAAAGTATAAAAAGAAGCTTTACTCTGAAATAGCTAAGTGTCCATCACACAGGAAGCAGTTGGTTTCAGCTCACTGGGAAAACACACTCCAGCCATTGATCTCCCATCTGCTATTGTTGCTTACTTGGCCCTTGCCCACCCCCAAGTATATGACAGGTCTGAACACAGTTCCCCCTTGTGGGCCACTGACTCTTGTAAAAGAAGGCTGTGATTACAAGGTTTCCTGAACACCGTTTTCAAAATCTCAGTAACTGCATTACACCTACCTGCTAGACTTGGGTAACCATTTCTATTGCTCAATGTATACTTAATATTGGTCATAGTGAAACATGTTTTCATCACTTGAAATCTAAATTTTATTTGCTGTGTTCCTAATGGCCATTTACTTCTGTAACATCAATTAGGATGTTGTGCAAGTTTGGTTTGCAAATAGGTTGACTCTTGAAGGCAACGAGTCTGCCCTGAGACTGGTTTGAGGAGTTGAGTTTACTGCCTGAATATTCATGGAAACCTATGTTGGTTTTTAATATGATCTGATTCTTCTCTGGGTAAAATCTCGATGATTGGAAGCATAGGGGTTTAAAAGAACGGGGATTTGAGACTACAGAGTGTATCGTCCGCCCTCTTCGTTCCTTTACATTTCAGGCTGGAGAAGGAACAGTGAAGGCCGTAGCATAAGGACATCTAGAGAGTGGGTACAGAGCCAGAGACTTCCAGGCGCTCTGATGCACTTTACACCAAAATACTACTTTTTTTTTTTAATTGGCAAAGAGTTGCCTTGAAGTTCCTGTGTTTTCCTAGATGTTGATTAAAAAAGAAGGCCTTTGTATAAAAGCTCTTGAAAAATTTTCTCCTGCAATCAGATCAACAGAACATGAAAATTTCTTCCTACCAGACTTCCCAAAACCACCTTTGCTTGAATTTTCTTCTCCTTTTTCTTGTGAAAGGCCCTGTTCCTTTTGTGCTCAGCAGTAGGGACTTTTGTTTGTTCTGACAGCAGTGTGCAAACATCTATTGCACCCCTAGTCCCTGGGCAGAGTGAAAAAAACCAGGGGTCCTTCTCTGAATTCCATTAGCTGTGGCAGCACACACTGCATGAAAATCAGTACAGAGAAGAAAAGAAAAATCAAGTTAGCAACTGTATTGTCAACACCGTAGAAGATGAAAAGTCTGCATTATAAAACCCTGAGTGATGTAAACTCTGCTTTGGCACCTGCGTGCAGGCTGTCTCTCCTTCAAACACAGAACCTGTTTGTTGTCAGCAGCAGGATTTTATACGAACCTTATTAAAGAGATAACAGTGTTTCTGATGAACTTGAATGTTTATAGAAAATGCGTGCAATAGGTAAATGAGGCCATTGCCGTGCAGGCCACCGCTGAGAGTTGAAGACAAAGGTTTTTTCGAAATTTTGTCAAAAATGTCTTATGTTTGTCATTTATATTCAGAGAAGATACATTTTAAACAGTGACTTGATGCCCAGAAAGGGTTACAGCTTAGTAGCGCCAGGCTTGCCTGGTGAGTCTGGGCCCTCCCAACTCCCTGTGCCCGAGTTTCCAGCCAAACTCTTAGAGATCTCCAACTGCCCTGTGATCTTTCTCACTATGGGCCCAGCAGTCACTCCGCACCCTGCTCCTCTGGAGCCCGCTGCTGACACCCCCAAGGCTTACCCCATGTTCTTTCCTTTTCTAAAAGATTTTTATTTATGTATGCATACAAGAACTGGGATATAGGCCACAGCTGATGGGGTTGGGAGGTGAGAGGATTCACCAGAGACAGAATGGGGAACAGAGCAGGCAGACTGACTGAAACTCACAGCTGAGGGGAGCAGCGGGGAGACAGGAGAGGTCTGCTGCACCATCTGGGTCAGCTCCCTGGCTGGGGATCGAACTCGTGCTGCAGTGTCTGCAGACAGCTTCATAGTGTTTTGCTTTAATGCCTTGGGCCACCAGGGAGGTCCCACCCCCATCTTCTGAGGATGTGCTCCCTCCCAACTCTAGACCAAGTCAGGGTCAGTCTCACTGAGCGCAGGACCCACTGAGCATGAGGACCCTCAGCTGATGGTGGTGCGGGAGTGGGTGGAAGACAAAGCAAGCAGACACAGCTCCTGCGTAGCTTATGTTCTATGAGACATTTAAATAATAATAATAGGCAGTTACTGATATCAGAAACCGGGTCTTTAAATGCTTGTTGTTGAGTCCATGGACACTTGCATGCACGCACCACCATGCTCTGCACCCACACCGAAGGGTGCAGCAGCCGAAGCTCGCTTGCTTCGGCTGTGCTTGTCTTAACTCTTTTTCCTTCAGGATTCTTCTCCATGCCACGGTCCTGCCTGCACTTCTGTTTAGAAGTTGCCCTGTGAGCTGCCAGGGCCGCGCTCCCTCTCCCTGCTGCTGGGCCTGCTGGGCAGGGTCATTTGTTTACGTGTCTATTTCAGGGGCTCTGAGTCCTCAGAGGCGGGCGAGAGTGATGGGCAACCATGAAGACGAAAGCTGCACCTATCATACCTCAAGCTTCCAAGGGAGGGAGGGAAAATACACTTTCTTTAGACTATTTGAGAGCCCCACGTGCTTACCCCACGGCGGTGAGAACACCACGAGGCGAGGCCGTCCTTACAAAAATAGATGCAAATTCAAAAGCCAGTGCCCTTTACTGGTTACTGATGATGCCATTTAATTGCCTCTTTGTATTAATTCTGAAAAATAAAGGCACCGAGTTGGTTCTGGAAAGTTAGAAGGAACGAAGCCTGCACCTCGCGTTCCCTTTGGTTCGCTCTCCATAGAGCCTTGCTGCTTGGCTGTGTTTCCTCCCGTCTGTCTGCTCTTACTTATTTGCCTTTTTTGCTCTTAGATGTTGAATCACATTTCTGGAATGAAATAAGTCACGGGCTTTTTTGTCATTAGCTATTTTGCTATTTAGTTTAGAATAGAGAAAGGATGATTAAAAATAGAGATGAGTCCTTCATGTGTCATCAAATAAACCTAGTCTACTTTTGGTAGCAAAAATAAAATTCCCTGGAAATAGCTTTTAGCACATTATGAAGTAACGCTGTTCAGGTGAATGGCTTCCATCTGCACGAAGCACAGGAGAAGCCCAGGGCTGCCTCCAAGTGAGTGTTTCCTACAATTAAAATTTTCCTTTTCTTAATTTCATCCCATTGCTCCTAATTATGACCCCTGTAATTAGTGTGCTAATTACACCCCCTGCATAATTTCTCTGCCTCCTTGATGTTCCCCCTTCATGTATTTTTAGCCCGCTTCCTCTATCCGCTCCTGAATTCCCGGCTCCCTGTTCCCTCCCAGGGCTCCTGGTCGAAAGCCTCAAAGTGAGAGCGAGGCGGCCTCAAATGCCTTAGTCAGCTGCATCGACGCCATATGTATTTTCCTCTGTCTTAGGAGAATTTCTTGCTAGAGAAAGAGAACTGAGGCAGAGGAACTGGAGAGCTGTGGGATAGCCTCGCCCTTCTGTGCTGCTGATTTGGGGTGCCATCCTTCCCCCGATCTAGATTCGATCCCCTCAAGGCTGAAGATGGTGACTTCAGTAGCAGTACCCTCACTCTGTGCTCAGAAAGATCTTTTTATTTTCCTGGAAAGTTTGTAGAGCAAGTTCTGGGAAACTATTCTGGCCCCTCTGTTTCTCCTTCCTTCGTCTTGATCTTATTCCTGCTCAGCAGTCTGTCTGTCCACCTCCATCCGTGCTGTCTTCTGGCGCTTAGTGTGTGTTGACTGGACAGCCAGAACCTGGACCCCCAGCAGCTTTAAAAGTGAAAAATCAGATCAGCCAGTCACCCTTCCAGAAAATGACTCTGGAGTTCTCCTTACACGTGATGTTTTTGTGGCTTCCCTAATTAGGCTTTTTTCTCATGATGAAAGCAAAACATTTAATGTCATCTTCACTATGTTCTAAGGAAAAGGGTGGGAAGGAGGATCCATCGCCTGCAGGGAATGTAGCGCCTGTCCCCCTGTTGAGGTAGAGACCAGTGGTACCCTTGGCCCGCCTCCTCCCAGCCTCCTGAGCTCTGCTTGCAGGACCCTTTTTCTGCAGAGGAGCTAGAAGTGAGCAGAGGCCATTTTGAAGGCACCAAAGACCTCTCTGAGATTGGAGTCCGTGCACCATGCCCTGGGGACAGAGATGTTTCTTGCTCTTGGGTTGCCTACAGACTAATGAGGCAGCAATGGCATCAGCTGATAATTACCAATGATCACTAGTATTGGGTGGGGTTGGGAGTCCCTTGAGTGGAAAGACTTCCTCGAGAAAGGCAGTGGCCTTGGAAGACAGCTCTCCTGGCTCTACCCCAGCCTGGCCACCATCAGTCCCACTTGGGCTCTCTCCACCACGTCCCCTTGTAACTGTCACCTGCCTGAGAAATAGGAGCTTTCCCTGAGAAAGAAAACCTGTCCCTCTTGGCATCTTTTGGGTGTGCATAAGGAAAAAAGTAAATGTTCCATGCTAAGTATATTGTCAAGTGCTGTGAATGTCATGAAGGAGGAAGTTTTAAAAGTGTGATTTCTTTATGTTTACAAAATGGACAAATGACTCAGATCTATTGTACACATTCACAAGAGCTGTGTCCTAAGCTGATCCTGGTTTTGAAGTCATGTGTCTTCCTTTGCCTATGGGGAAGGGATACCAAGGGGGGAGGGGGGCGGGGCGAGGAAGGAAAGAAGGAAGGAACAGGGTTTGGTTGGAGGGCATGTCATCGTGGTGCCATTCCTCGGCTGGTGGGATTAGATTTCCCACAGCTTCAGCTTTCAGCTCCTTCCCTCCCCCACCTCTCGCTCTCTCTCTCTCTCTCTCTCTCTCTCTCTCTCTCCAACCCCCCCTTCAAGAGTTGACAAGAGGGTTTTGAGGTTTTTTTAGCATGTTTTCTGTGAGGCTAACTTTAGACAAGACCGTGAAAACTAAAAACAGATGTCGAAGCCAACCAGGGCCCCCATGTGTCCACGGGTTGATGCTCTAGGCAGCGAGGGGCCTGCCCGCATTGACTCTGGGCTCTCCGCAGCCGTTGCGTGGTGAATGGCCTCCCCGACATCGCTGCTGACAGGGCCACCAAGCCTCACCAGAGCTGAGCCCTTCAGCTTTTAAGAGTTCTTCCACATTGGGTGCACTTTGGGGATTCATTGCTTTAACATGATTACATTTGCCATTCTTAAGTGTTTAGTAATGGATCAAAAATCAGTCTTAATTCTCTATCAAAACCAGGTAACAAGGAAAATATATATGTAATTAATACCAAGATTCCACAGGCTGTGAGAGGCCTCAACCAGTGCTGAGTGAAGCAGGTGAAGGGGCGTAGGGTTCAGCCGGCCTGTGGGAGGGGGCGCATTACCGTCCCAGGAGGCAAGGCCCACTGGCCCAGGGAGAGCGCTGCCGCCTGCCCATGCTTCGTGACATGCGTGATGCCCCTAAGGACATCTTCAGGGGCTCCCTACCGTCTCTCCTCGGAGGACTAGCATCTGCCATTTATTTTGAGAAGCTTTAACAAAACAACTTACCGTGGTTTGACTCCAGTGTGTGAGTGTTACAATGGCGCAGCTGACGCAGAAGTCCCACATGCAGTGGAAACCACACATAGAATTGTGAATTAGGATAGCCCGACGTTCACTGCCAGCCCAGGGCTCAGTACATTTTGAGCTAGTCGACATTTTATTACAATTTATGTTGGGTGATTTTACTCAACTGTAGTTGTCCAAGCCTACTCAGGCTGCAGTGTGATCTTCAGTCGTCAGCTAGACTGATGCATTTCCACTGATATTTTCAGCTTCCTGTGAATAAATTGGAATGTAAGTCAAAGACTGTGATAGGGCCAGCTTCCTTGCTATTAGCCTGTTAGCCTTACATTCTGTGCTATTGCATTATTTTGTCTAGAACGCCAAAATTAGAAGAGAAGAGGTGTTATATAAACTAAATTGTGCTATCTTGTAGGGGATCAGTTAAGTTTGAAGTATTGCAACTTGTCCTTAGGATAACAGACAGTATCAGGACTTGAAATGGTGTCACAGGTCCTGTCTCACCCAAAATTGAAACGTTGCAGTATTAAAGTTGAGCAATTGTACATTTTAAAGTTCCTTTTTTAAATATTATGGTCTCTGGACTTGATTTCATAATTTGTTTCAGTTTGACAAATTGAATAAACAAATCCATCCATCTTCATCGGCATCAGCCCTACTTACCTCGTAAATATTACTTGGTCTCATGATGAGGCCCAGATACAATAGTCACAAGCTAAATAATGATTCTTCAAAATTTTTAGACATTTTCTTTGACTCCCCTGCTGCCGTTTATATCCGCAGTAGTTATATCCTCTAGCAACAAATGAGTTGCAGTATTGTATCATTTTTTTAACGTCCTTCTTCTCAGCTCACTTTATAGGCATTTGCTGATGTTAAAGTTTACTTTTAATAATGGTCAGGTTTTTTTGAGTGGCGATGCCACAGTTCACTGAAACTCTTAAGTCTGTCACCTATAGGGATGTCCCCAGTGTTTCTGATTGTAAAATGGTCTGTCCTAGAACACTCCATATGCATGTACACTTTGCTTTATCAGGCTAAACGCAACACACTCAAAGTAATTTACATTTTTAGGATACTTGAATGTTATTATTATACTTTCCCATGAATATGGGTAGTTTTGGGGACAAGGGAATAGAGACAGAAATGATCGAAAGACATGGTGTGCAGTAGTTTATTTCCTGGAATCTTGCTTTTTGGCAATTTGTTCTGCACAAAAATCACACAGAGCTGGTAAAGTGGAAGATTGCATGTCCAGACACCACAGTGTGGCCACCTTTCTGGAAAATTAGCAATTACATCAAGAACCTGGTTCTCTTATTCCAGAATACTCGCCTTCAAAGAAACCTCTATTTTCAGCAACCACTCATTCAGTGAACATTTATTTATTAAGTTTCTGCAGCTGGCCTGGCTCACTGAGATTATGAAGATAAATAAGACAGTTCTTTCCCTTAAGGAATTCACATTTTGGCAGGGAAGATAGAAAAGTAAAAAAAATGATTGCGGCCTGTGCAGAGAATACTGTGAAGGCTGCAGGAGGAATCACCTCTGCTTTGGCACGTCATGGAGGAAACCTTGGAGTGAGCTCTGAGTTGATTGTTCAGAGATAATGAAAGGACAGACTAGCCGCGATAAAAATACCATGGCAAGTGAGGGCGCACTGGGATGAGTATCGGAGATGGGGTTGAGGTGGAAGCAGCAGGCGGATGCTTCAGGCCAACCCCTAAAAAGTCTTGTCAAGTTTACGAATCATGCTTTGGAAGTGATGGTTTTAGGAGAAGGGCTAGCTGGAGTGAAATGAATAGATTAGGGAGAAACTGAGGCAGAGAGATGAATAAAGAACTCTTGCAGTGTTCTGTGGGATCTTGAATTGGGACAGCAGCAGTGAGAATGAAGAGGCGAAGACAGAGTCAAGATGGTTGGAAGATGGCAGCTGGACATGGTACAGGAGCAAGTGATGTGTGGCATCTTGGGGACCTGATGGGGTGGTATTTGCATCCCTTTATAATAAGAAACGCAAGAAGGGCCCAAATTTAATTTCTCATCTTCTGAGCTTTGTTAGCTCATTCTAGTGTGAATCCGAGTAACTGAGGATGATAGATCTCCATACCAGCTTGAGTTTGAGTATCCTTTTCATGTGGTTATTTAGTTATTCTGCAACAAAGTAGAAGGTGTGCATTAGATTTTCTGCTTCTGCTTGATGGCCTAGAAGTGTTTTTTCAGCCTTACCTTATAAAAACTCTTCACAGGAAGCTCTGAGTTTGGGATATTTTCAGAGTTTATTGGCTTGAATGTATAACCACCTCTCCACTGGTTGGTTTCTGTCCCACCAGTAGAATGCACAGGGTTTCCATTGTTTTAAAAACCCTCATATTTTGACAGGGGACAGATTTCAGCAATCTTTGGTAAGTGGAGACAAATGAATGCATCTTTTCAGCTGAAGGCAAAGGATGTGTCTAAACAGCAGAAGGTGAACTAACATGCCTGTCAGTGTGAAAGGGTACATCTTTATAAAGTGTCAGCTCATTTGGAGGAAATAATCTGAAACTCTTTAGTCAGTTTACTTTCAAGATCTTTTTCAGAGTGTGTCGAAAGAACCATGGAAGTGAAAGCCGACAGCAAATTGAAGATGTTGGTTTGCTGTGTCAGCTAACTACAGCTGGGCTAACTTAGGCCTCGCTCTGCCCTTGGGCATGAAGGACTCGTGCCCTTTAGAATTCTGGGATGGGCTCAGTTCCTTGGGTGATTTTATAGCACAATCGTTTTTATGTATCTCAAGTACCCACTATTGGCTAACTTTGAGGGAATTTTTAAATACTGATATTAATATTCTTGACGATACTTACTGATTGCTTGCTACTTGTGAGGCAATTCTAGGAACTTTTTATATATGAACTCGTTTAATCCTCTTGTAGCTCTGTGAAGCAGATATGATGATTAGCTCCATTTTACAGCTGAGAAGACTGAGGCAAAGAAAGATAAAGTAGTGATGGAACCAAGATTCAAACGCAGGCAGGCTGTTTACAGCCTGCACAAATGTCCTTCCCTCTTATCACATCTCCCTGGAGAGCCTGGCTTAGTCACCACTTTCCCCAGGAATTTTATCTTTATTCTTCACCCCACCTTCAGAGATCCTTTAAACTACTTTTGTACTTTGTACAAAACACATAGATTACCTCATTTATTGCATAGAATGTTGGTATTTCTGTCTCTCTTAGCAGACCCAGTCTTAGCCTTCTTTGAATACACACCTAGCATTTGTGTAGAGTTTGGCAAAGAGAAGGTATTCAAAAGCTACAATGTGATTTGACTTGGCTTGATTTGAATATATGGTCCTTGTCCTCAAAGAGTTTTCTATCTCCCTGGAAAAGAAGTTTCAGGTACATGAAACAATTGCGTAATCAATAGCTTTAAACCGAAAGCGTATGTTTTAGCCAGCAGTTGTTACGGGATTCCAAGGACACGCGATTTCCTGTAGGGTTTGAGCCGGGTTGAGGTGGTGTGGGTTAGGTTTAGTTGGATGCGTTTGGGTTGAATTGGGTTGGCTAGGATGACTTCTCCAAGTACTAGGACTCCAAGAGAACAGCTTCTTCAGGTACATGCAATCTTACATTATAGCTGAGTGAAAAAGGGCAAACTGGATGGTGATGTTGACCAGAGTGGCTGTGAATGAGGTGCTCACCTTTAAGGGGACAGCAAAGTTGTGCCAGAAAATGTGTGTTCAAAATCTTCATTGACACAAATCAGATAGCACCTCCTTGGAAGGCTGGTCCTGTTCTCTCCTGGGAGTTCCTCTCGCAGTACCCTGGACATGCGTAGCCCTCCCCAGACTGATTTACACTGTGTACATATATGTCGGGTGTGTCAGAACTCCCTGAGAGGAAAGATTTTTTTTTTTCTTTGCCAGCATCAGGTATAGTGCTTGGCACATAGGGATGGTAGAGGGAAAAAAGGCAGTAACCGTTCTATAATTATTAAAGTTCACAACATTGATTAGATATAGGTGTAGATGTACTTATATATATACTAGGTGATGACATTCATTGGACCCTGATGTGCTAGTTATTGTTCTGATTGAGTGGTTAGCTTGTATTAAGTTGATCTATGTTTGTAGAAGATTTTTGTTGAAAATATCAGTGTGGAATTTTACCATCCTGTGATGGTTACATCATCTAGGAAATCTTTAATTATGAAGGCTTTATCTGGTCTTCACTTGCATCTTAGTTCTCTAAGAACTTTGCTGCTGCATTCTTAGCCAGTGCCAGAAAGAGTTGGAAACTAGGATGCGGTTCCCTCAATGGCACCTTGGCCCATCAAACAGCTCACCTTCAAGACAGGGCACTTGTCTCAGGAAGAAAATGGAATACAACACTGGACACCCAACATCGACATAGAGCAGGCCTCAAAGCAAACCATGCACACACTCTTAATTCCAAATGAAAAGGACTGAGCCTGCTGCATACTTATTTTTCTACCTGGAGTCTAAGGCATATCCACGTTCACAGGTGGTAACTGGTAGACCCAGCTGTAGGTTGCCAGGTAGAAGAAACAAGTCAGGAGTTGGGACAGACACATCAGCACACATGGTAACAACAGAGTTCCAGACTTGGGATCAGTACTTCATCCACCGAGGCAGGAATGCGCAAATTTTCTACAAGGGTATACTTAACATAGTCAACAGACGTGGTTACACAAATGCAGGCACACACATGCACTCATACACGGGCCCACAAACTATGATGATTTTACAGGTTTTAGGCAAATAACAGAGAGGACTTCATGAGCCTTGCACGCTATGTGGGGGGGAAGGGGCGGGCTTCCATGTACCAGGTCAGCCTTTCCACATGTGCTGCCCAGAAACAGGCAAGCAGAGTGATGATCTGGACATGCCAGGAAGCATTTCAAACAGGCAGCAAGTATTTGTAAAGTCTTTTCTTCATAGGCTACTAACTATCAATAGGAGGGTACTTTTAGAAGAATGCTCAGGCTTAATTGAAAAAACCCATAGCAATCAATTTTTATTCCCAGCTGGCAGAGCCCCATCTAACTGGTAGCCAGATTTGGGACGCCTGAAGTCAGACAAGTGACTAACACTAAAGCTGTGTGTGGCCAGACCCAAATGAATTTTCTGACCTCAAGACCACGTCTGGATTCTCCTTTGTAATTACAACAAGGCCTACTGTAATTGTAAAACTTATATTTACTTCCTGCATTTGACATGTAATTCTTGGTTTGGGGCTGCACCCTTGCTAGAGTGAAGTCCTCTCTGTTATTTGCCTAAAACCTGTAAGATCATCATAGTTTGTGGGACGTGTGAGTGTGTGTGTGTGCGCGCCTGCACCTGCATTTGTCTAACCACGTCTGTTAACTATGTTAAGTATACTCTCGTAGAAAATATGCCCACTCTTGCCTTGTTGGATGAAGTACTTCACTGCTCCGATGTTTATCAAACACCCACCACTACATGCCAAGGACATTTAAGACTCTAGGAAACATCAGTGAACAAGACAACAAAGCCCTTGCCTTCCTGGTGAGGGGGAGAGAGGAGGAGAGAAGGTGGCAGACCAGGAAATAGCACTTCAAGCTCTGTGCTGTGTGGAGTCACAGCAGTGACGTGGGCGAGAGCGCCTGGGTGGCTTTGTTAGCTTGGGACACCAAGAGACGATCTCTCCAAAGTGATGGCATTTAAAATGACTTTTAAAAATGACAAGGAGAAGGACAGGCAATGATCAGGAGGATGAACGTTCAGGCAGGCCAGTGTAAAGACATGTTCCAGAGACAAAGAAAAGCCCAGTGTTCCTGGAGCGTGGTAGGGAGAAGGAAACTGGTCAGAAGTTGTCTGTGTGGAGACTGTCAGGAGCAGGGGAGGTGGTGGCCTTGTCAAAGCTGGACTCTAGTGGGAGCCTGCTACAGGGGTCTGGGCAGGAAGTCCTGGTGGTTTGGGGTAGGTAAGATGTAACAGAACACGAGAGAAAGGGCCAGATTTGGAAGATAATTTTGAGCCAGCCAACAGAATCAGCCAACTGAGCATGTGAAGGAAAAGGAGTCATCAAGAATAACTCCAGAGGTTTGGCTTGAATATAGAGGTGGATATTGATTGAGATGAGGACAATTAAAAGCAGAGCTGCTTAGCTGGTCATTATGAGCCTTAACTGAGTAGTCACAAACCTCACCACCCCCTAACTTTGCATCACTGGGGCATATTTGTACTTTTGGAAGTTCTTTATGTAATCACTACTGCAGGTGTTTCTTTTTCCCCTTGTGATGCAATTTTTTTTAGGATCTGCTTTCTTAGCAACTTTCCAGGGTCCAGTATGTTTCTCCTATCTTTTGGTGTTCCGCTTATGACCTCAAAAAAATCGCATTAAAGTTATTCGCTCACACTCCAGTGCCTCCCTTGTGGGTACTGTGTACATTTGGTTGTTTAAAATATTTTGCTGAGATATCATTGACATAGAACATGAGTTTCAGGGGTCCAACATGCCTTAATATTTGTGTATATGGTGACATGATCTCACAAGTCTAGTTCGCATCCCTCACCACACATAATTACAAAAGTATCACGTGGGGATGAGAATCTCTTTCTGAGCAACTTTCAAATACCCAGAACCATATTATTCACTGCCGTCACCATGCTGTGCGCGACTCCCCAGAACTTATTTATTTTATAGCTGGAAGTTTGTACCTTTGACCCCTTCATCCATTCCAGCCACCCCCCTTCTGCCTCCAGTGTTCCTTTCATGTTCATTGCTGTCCAGGCTACACTCCTCAGCACATTCTGGGTTCCCTGAGCCTGGGCATGGGTCTTAGGTGTGACAACTTCCCAGTCAGAAGTGGTCAGCAGGTATATACTCCAACAATATACCTTGTTTTCTCTTTCTAATCAGGAAAACTTTGCCATCTCTTTCATAACAAACTGATTTCAGCTACTTAGTCATCATATTGCTAACGCTGGCTACTCTTGCCTTAAAAATATTTGGGGGCTTAATTTGGCTTGTGGGTATTTTGTGAGGAATAATGTTCCTGAAGCGCCTACACAGCACTCAGCGAACTTGAGAAGTTATTAATAAAATATAATGGGGGGAGAAGAGTGGCTCCCCAAACCAATACACTGATTCTAGAATTCAGATTAACCAGATCAAGAAAGTAGATCATACACAGAATCACTCGACCCCTGCATGACTTCAGATGAAGCCTATAATGCCTTTGGATCTCTGTTGTCTTTGGTGAAGGAGAGAATATAGACAGACAACTTCAGCCTTAGCACTTCTCTGAGCCTGGTCTGAGCTCTAGTTGCTGTCCCATCTGATATCAAGTTTGTCAGCGGAAACACTTATCAAACAATTTTGTCTTGTGCTTCACTACATTAGCATAAGTGATATTTATTGCTAGATGTGACCTTCCTGTAGCACACAAAATCCCAGTGTTCACATCACTGCTATAATTATAGATTAAGAGTGAGGAAATGTTCTGTGTCAAGAGAAGTGTAACTGTTGCGCATCTTTCTCTTTTTAGATGCCTGGTCTGCGGGCTGTTGCTCACGGTGGCTCTTCCTCAATCTCACTTTTGTTATTGGCTTTTGTGATCACTGGGGTTGAAGGGCACCTCCAGCCTCTGAGTGAACCCCACTCACTCTGCCTCCCCTGGAGGTTAGAATTGCATTTACCTCCTACTTTCTTGCTGCTTCTACCTTTTAAAGTCTAAAAATAGAAAATGAAAAGTGAAACCAGTCTTTTCACACTGGCTGAACTGTTATCATCTATCAGATTTTTTTGGTGAATTCCATAGTGTGACATATATACAGTCAGAATAAGCCCTGGAAGCAGTGGACAGAGAGACTTTTGTTTTGACGATCACACACACAATCAGAAATGGACCTTTGCAGTCAGCCCGGAAAGAGGAGACTTTGGAAAGTGAGGCAAAGAGACAGAAGCCCCCTGCTCCTGGACCTTTCCACCTTCTCTGGCCAACTTCCCTGCCAGAATTGATAAAATGGGCTTCATTAAGAAACTGACTCTGGCTCTGGCATATTCCACAGCCAGGCAGGTCCTGGGGAGCACAAAATCCTTCATTGGTCTGAGGAATATTATTTCAGAGGCCGCATCCCACATCAGACCAGGTGTACTGAAATATGGCAAGATCCACTTTAAATAGAATTTTCTTTCTAAAATATTTTTTGAGGAGTATTTTTTACAGTTTCATTCTGGAAAGTGCTTGGCTGCAAGCAAGCAATGATTTATATTTAGCTATTAATTTTGCAGCCATTATGTTAACATACTTGGGGATTATTAAGACTAACTTAAAAACTAAAACCAGGCTATATATTGCTTCCAGATAAAATAGTTTTTCATTACCAAGCCTATAATTAGTAAAGTTAACCTGCCATTATATTGTGGACACCTTAACATTTTATTTCAAATTTGTAGCTATCTGGTTTTGAAGACAATACATGGTTTTTGAGGCATCTTTCATGTTTACAGGTCCTTGAAAATTAGCAAGGTTCCAGACACTATACCTCACAACCGATGATTTAGAATGTTCTGCCAGGGGAAGTCCTTAGCTCTGAAGTCTTCATATGTACCTTCTTCTGGGACTGAAAGCTGATCTGAGCAAATAATTTCTTTTTAAGATTTATTTATTTATGCCTAAAGAACTGGGGTGCAGATCAGAGGTGCAGGAGCAGTGAGAGGATTCCCCAGAGACAGAGCAGGGAGCAGAACAGGCAGTTTGACAAAGTACACTGCTGAGGGGAGCAGCAGGCGGCCTGGAGAGGTCTGCTGCACCGTGTGGGTCACCTCCTGGACTGGGGATCAAACTCACACTGAAGCAGCTGCTGCTCAATGACAGTGCTGCACTTTAACCTGTTGCACCACCAGGGAGGGCCCTGGTGGACAGTTCTCTAAGAAAATAGGCCACTCGGCAATAAATAGCAGTAATCTGATGGAAGCACATGAAACCTCTACAAAAAGCAGAAAAATTGGGCACAGAGTCCCAGGTTCCAGGCACTAGCTCCCTGAGTGACCTTGAACAGGCACTCTCCTGCCCCTTGTGTACCTTCCAGACAGCCGTTGGCCAAGGTGGAAGCAAGGCCAACCCGTGAGTTCAAGGACCTGAAAGATGCATGTCAGAGGCAAACCTGACAGAAGTTTCCTTCACATGTTAAAAGCAAAGCAATTTTAATGTCTATGCTGTTTTGCCAGAATGTAAGAAGGCAGGCTAGGGAGAAAAGAATAAAGAAAGCAAAGTGCCAGGGGGAGGAGGAAGGAGAGACTATACTATTGACCCCTGTGTTAAAAGCTCTTGGTCATTTCGTCTTCCTTCTCCAGAAGAAGGACTTGAGATATTCTCACCATCTACCATCGTTTCCTTCAGTGAGAGCCAAGTATAGTGTAACGCAGAGAACAGATTCAGAATCAAATAAGCCGTATTCAAAGTCAGCCCACCACGCATTCACTTCGCAGTTCCCAAAGTGTGGGTCCGGACACTTAGGGTTCTCTCTGAGCTTTGTCAGCTATCTGTGACGTCAAAATTAATCATTCTAATAATGCTAAGAGGCTATTTTCTACTCCCACTCCTTGGGTGACTTTCCACTGGCCACAGGATGGATACCACAAGCCTTGAAAGCATGCGCAGGTATCAATATCCAGCCCTTTTTACTAAGATCAGAACTAAAAAATCCCAGTAGTGTAAAACAATACCCCTCCTCACTTTTTATTCTGGAAAATAGCATTTTAATGTTCTAGTGTCATTGGGGCTGTTGTTAAATAAAGTAATAAATGCATGTTCCTAAAGTTCCTCATTCCTGATATCTGAAATGACAAATATTGGTAAAATAGAACCCATCTTTAAAAAGTTCCTTGGAATCCTCAATATCTGAAATCATACGAGGATTCTAAAATCAGAAAGTTTAACAGCAGTTGTCTTTATTTATTGACTATTTCCTTGTGCCAAAAGCTATGCAAGGCAAGTCACATTTTTCATCTCTTTTAATTTTTTCAAACCAAACCATAAAGTGTAGAGTCTTAAAAAAGTCCTTGCAGCCCAACTTGCTCAGAGCTGGAAGTGAAAGAGATATCCATGTCTTTGTGGTCCCCAAACCACACTCTGGATTACTGATGACTCACATGTTAATTCTCTGTAATTTTGAAAAGTATTTCTGTGGCTCTGAATCTATTTCCTTATCAAAATGGAGGAGAACCCTACCTGCCCTGCAGGATTCTTTCAAGAGCAAAAGAGCTAATATGCATAGAAATGTTAGCATCTTGGCTAACACCAAATAGACCTTGATCAGCCTCCTTCCCTCCATCCTTCCTCCCTTCTTCAGCATAATGTCAGACCAACCAGGCTCAACAGCTTCCCTTTTTTTTCTCTAGATGGTCTTCAAGCAGACAGAGAAGCTGATGTAACAGAAGGAGTTGATGAAGATATGATTGTGACCCAAAGTCAGACCAACTTCATCTGCCCCATCACGCAGGTGCTACCTCCCCCTGACCCTGAAAGAAAAGGCAATCCCCTGCACAGAGGCAAAAAAATTCCCTGTGTTTTCTGACTCCATTCACTTCCGGAGTTAAGGGGGGTGGGGACATGAGAGGTTCTTAGGCAGGGTTTTGCAGTCAGGCCCTGGGGATCTAAGAATTCGTGGCCAACAGGCCAGGTAACATTGTTGCCAGTTTCCCTGCATTTCTGGTGTGGTCACTTCCTGGTAATTATCAAAGCCATGAGTTAGGGAGGTTAGGTAGACCATGCCCCAGGACTAGGAAAAAACAGAGCCAAATAACTGGTGGCTGGGAGAAGTTACCGGAAGTTGATGATTATCTTTCCTAACCGCCTAATCTTTCCTTGACTGCAGCTGGAAATGAAGAAGCCTGTGAAAAATAAAGTCTGTGGCCACACCTACGAAGAGGAAGCCATTGTTCGCATGATAGAGTCCAAGCACAGGCGGAAGAAAAAGGCCTGGTGAGTAGATGCAGGAAAGGAAATAGGGCCTTCCTAGTGGGGGGCGTGAGTCAGAGGGGTAAGTTCATGCTGGAGAAGTTCCTGCTTCACTGTCTGCCTTCAAGAACATCCACCTCCTAACTGGTGTAAACATGGAAACTGGCTTTCTGCAAGCACAATGTATGAGGGGAAAATTAGTAATCTCTTCAGGAAGAGGCCAAGGGAATGTCCGCCACACCTTCAAAACAGCAAAGGAATTAGATTCAGTTTTAGTCATTAGATTACAGGAATGTCTATGAATTTGTACTAGAGCCTGAAGAATAATAAAGAACTAGGAAATATTCTTCCCTTTCTCTACATACACATCACCAAGCAAGAAGCGATAATTGAGTTTTTGCTTCCTGTAGTGCAGATAATTTATTTTAAAAATTTATTAAATCAACCTTCTAAGAATTTGAACTTTCATCCAGTAGTCTAGATATCCAAATTTAACTACTAGGGAAAAACTTTGATATCCTTAAATACATAAACATTCCATAAGATTTAAGTAAATCTGGGGATAATTGATCCATGAGATTTCTTTGTAATTGGAAGTTGGGCAGTCCTTTCCTTTGCAGATTTCCCCTCATTCCACCCACCCCAGCCCTGACCTTGGACGAGTGTGGCTCCTGCTGCAACAGAGACTCTTGGCCTGGCTGACTTTGACTCAGTTTGGCTTTTCTTGTGCTCTTATCACAGATTTGTTGAAGGAATGGAATTGCAAGTGTGACCAGTTCTCAGTGGACTTCTGATAACGCTTCCTTTAATGTGTGGTTTGCTTCCACATAGCCCAGAAATTTGCTGGTCCAGACCTAGAATTGGAATTCCCCACCACTCCTCACCTGAGTGTGTGGCTTAGAGATAGCATATTTGAGACTGCAGATATCTTGATGGTCATTCAGTCAAGTAATTTACCCTGTTCATTCTAGAAGACTGACTGGTTGCAAAACTGAGATTGAGTGCATTTTTTATCTCTTTCGAGTTTCCAGCTTAGAGATGAGATGTCTTATATTCCCTAATGCACCTGCCATTTTCCCCTGTAAATTTAAGTTCCTTTCTTTTTGGACGTCTACGTCTTCCTTCTCTTCTCACCTTTATCTGTTGTTTATTCTCTGAAAAACAAAATTGTAATTTGTTAACATGATTGTTAAAGAGGTTTTTACCAAATAGTTTCAGTTTCACAGCTTTTCTGTCATAAGCTTATGATAGTCTCCTAGAGTCAGATTGGAAAGGGTGGGCACTGATACAAAGCACATTTCCCACAAGTCCCAAGTGGGTCTGAGCAACTTCTAGAGTAGGCTCACATTTAAGTAGATCTTCTTCATGGCATGCTTTGATGTTCTGACATCCTTTACCTTTTTTGAATCACACATGATATTTGAAAGCGCTTGAGTAACCATTTGTCATTTAGAAAAGTGTTTTCTGCCTCTAATTTATAACTTGGATACAAATTCTGCAAGCTCTGCAGATTTTCGTAGCATGTTTATAACAGCAAAGTCCAGGGAGTTGACAGAAAAGGTTGTAGTTTCAAGGTAGGGCCTTGAAAAAATGAGAAGCATTTCAGGGAATGGTAGAGAAGTTTCTTTCCAGCCAGTTCAGAGCTTGTTCTGCTTGGTATGTGGCGGCTAACCTTACAATTTCTGTGTTAGAGGTTGGAAGGAAGCATAGCAATAGCCAAAGAGGAACGGAGGGTGGTGTGCACATTCACTGTTGGAGGGCGTTAACGTGTCATTAGTTTCCTCACCTTGAATTGATAAGAATAGTTGTGCCTACCTCACTGACATGTTCGCAACTTGGAAAGATGCATACAGAGCACTGACCGCGGGAGACCCAGTGCACATTCGCTTCCACTGTCATTTCTGCCACATTGTAGACGTGACGGAGCATCACCTGGTGGTTGTGGGAGTCAGTGAACCAACCTGCAGTTTAGGAAGCGAGTCCAATAGCAATTCAAGGATGGAGTTAAAAAAGAATGAGATAAAAATGACAATTCGGATATTTTAACAGTAGATTAAATTACAGATAATGAGAACTTGGGTTGACGCAAGAATCAGAGATAGAAAAGAATGAGAATGGGCATAATTAGAGAAGTATAACTGGCACAATTTGGTAACTCAGTGTTGAAGGGAAGATCTGACACTAACACTTCTTAACTGGGGTTCTAGAAGGGTGGCAATGTCATAGGCCAACGAGGGCCCTGAGAGGAATACATTTAGGATGGCACAGTTTGGTCAGGCCAGGTTTGAGGTCCCAGCAACACAGTCATTTAGAAGTATGGAGGAGACTCAGAATATGTGGGTGCTTTGAACTCAGCAGAGAGCCCTGGGCCCAAGCTGGCGATGGTGAGATCATCGGTAGAATTGAGCCCCCTCATCTGCCAGCTCAGGTTCAGCTCTGGGTGGAATGCGATGGCCAACCGGAAGTCAGCAAGAGCAGGGTGCAGCCTGTCTTGGAGGGAGCCATTGGCAGGGGTGGGCATGGAGTTGGAGAGGGTACAGGGTCTTGAAGACAAGGTGCCTTTGGTGACAAATAAGAATTCAGGGCCTACTCCAGCAGTTCCTGAGTAAGCAAGTAGTGTCATTTCCCATGAGGCATGCTAAGGCAATGAATAATTCTAGGTTCCCTTTGTGTAAAAGTGTCTGTGACACATTGGATTTGAGACCTCTCAATTCTTCCTCCTAGATTGTTCTAATTATATTTTGTTAGACTGGAATAATTCCAGAGACACTGTGAGTGGGCACTGACTGTCTGTGCTTTAGCCTCTGGGAAGACCTCTATCCACCAGCTTGAGTCAGGAGAAAATTGTTGACACCTTAGCCCTAACTAACTATAGTGGTTAGAATAATTTCCTAAAATATCTCTCTTAATATCAAACTGTTTATTATCTTACTAATAAAGCTGCGTTGTGATTTCATATCGGCAAGTTATTCCCAGTTGTCCATAGTCATGTCTTTGTTGTTGAAGAGCAGGAACTATATTTAACAAGCGGTGGCATTCAGGAGCATGTAGGACAAAATTAAATAGCGTGGAGACGTGTCACTGAGCTTCAGGCCAGCACGGCCCTGGGCCGGCCACTCTACCACCTATCAGAAGGCAATTTGATCTCTTAGCCCCTCGGTTTCTTCATCTGACAACGTGGCCCACAATTTTAGAACCAGAAACGGTGGGGAATTCCAACATAGATCTGGACCAATACATTGCCTGACTATGGAAAAGCAGCCCACTTAGGGGAAAGTTCATGTGAACTACAGAATGCCAAACAAATCACAGGTGATGAAGGTTGAGACTGTTAGTGTTGTGATTACTTGGCTCATTGCTTCATGACACATTCGTTTAGACTCTGAGGATGTAGGAAGAGTTACTCTCTGTGGTTAGGTATGATGGGAATCCATCCCCCTCATTTCCTGGGATATCTATAGACCTTTCTAGAACTTGTGGATTGAAATTCTTGGGACCCAGACCCAGGAATTCTAAGACTCCAAGTCTTGTACTTTTGAGCTGATGCTGGGGCCCACGTTCCCCACAGCCTTCTGGTCCTGCTTCCTTTGTTCAGCAGTGCTTTCCCACTGCTGCCATGGAATGTTCTGACCTGTCGGTGACCTGCATTCAGGACCCAGCCTCTCCTCCAAGGCCAGCCATACAACTCCCTGCAGAACAGTGACGTGGGAGTTTGAGATTGGGGATGGCCACACCCATCTTTCTCACCAGGATGTAGTGGGGATTAATGCCCTGATGCTTATAGAGTGTAATCCTCCAGAAAAGGAGTACTCTGGTTCAGTACCATGACCCTATGGCCTTGTCTTACCCTGTTTCACTTAAAAGCTTATGTTAGTTTATTTGAGGTGGGGTGAGATACAAGGCCTCCCCCAGCTCCTGCATTACCCTGTCCCACAGGAAACCTGCCCTAAACCTCATCCATACAGAGATGCCTGTGGCCCACCAGCATTGTCAGTGGACTGGCTTTTTTCCAGAAGCTTCTTAGGAGGAGAAGCCATGGACTAAAGCAGGAACTACACATTGTAGCACCTGAGTGGCCCTCGGCACCCGTTGTCCTGCATGTGTTCACAAAAGCCCTCTGCTCCACCACCCTCTCCTCGCAGGAAGAAAAAGGGTTTGTCACTTGCCCAGAGTGTCACAACCAAGAGGCCTGAGCCCATGCATTTTTTTTACTCTGGAGCCTGTATTTGTGTCATTGGGGTGTCTGGTTCCCCTTGGGGGGGCTTTCTGGTAAGTGCCTTTGTGCCCAGACTTGACCCCCTCGATGAGCTCGGCCCTCCTGGTTCCACTCGGTTGCTCTGCAGCTGAGCCATGCGGTGAATCCCTTAGACATTTTCAGAATGCTCGCGTTCACAGACTAAACCCACTGATGTCATCAGGAAGTCCTCCCACCTCACTCTCCACTTCCCCATCCACAGCTTATTCACCGTCTGGCCATCGGTGTGAAAGACAGTTCTGTGGAGTGGGGAGACAAGGCCGCAGTCAGAGGGCTGTTTGCTGGGACAATGAATGCTAAGTGAGGGGCCACCGGCACCTGTCCACCCAGCAGCTGACTTCCGAGGGGCGGTCCACGGCTCAGAAGTTGAAGTGAGGAGAAGTGCCCTTTCTGAAGTCGGGCAAGAGGCTCTCCTTTTCAGAATTGATTTACTTGCTATAAGCTATTTGCGCTCATGCTTACAGCATTTACTTTGACTGCAGGGTGCGTTAAACGAATGTAAAACAGCCCTCCAGCACCTGTAGCCCTTACTCTGAGGAAAAGCCAGTCATCAACAAGACACAGACCTGCCCCAGATCACCCTGACTCCCGCCCCTGGCTGTCATTTTAGAACTACATTTTAACACATGCTCTAACCACCTGATAGGGTCCTCTCAGTGTTTTAAAAATAAGTCTTGTCAGCCAGCATATTATTCATTGCATCGGTGAGTACCCTCTACAATCAAGACACCTTGATCCAGAGATCAGAGGCAAGAGAAAGTTTCTTTTTAGTGTTGGACTGTTGGAACTTGCCCCTGCTGGACAAGCCAGCGCTCTCGGATCAGCTTTCTTCCCCTTCTGCTTTACCTCTTTTGTCTTGTATTGCTTATTTTTGATCCTGTCTTCTATTTGTTCTGTTTGATCTTAATATAACTGTGCTTTTTGAGAGTTGTCTTGGATCACTGGGCCGAAGCTGTGTGTGGGCAGGAACCTATATTTGTATTTCACAGCTGGATGCTCAGAACCCAGCAAAGGGCTGATCCCACAAGGTTCGAGTGACTGCATGAACGCGTACGCGCATGTCAGATGCATCAAGATGTAGGAGGTCGGCAACTATGTGATGTAATTAGAAGGACGCTCAGGGCCAAATGGTTTCCCAGGATACAGGGCAGGAAATGGACAAGATGGAGTGTGTGTGGCCCATACCCCTGTGATATCAGGCTTCTCTGCCGTTTCAAATCTGAAGGCACAGAGGCTCAGAAAGGTTGAGTGAGTTGTCTGTGACCCATAACCAGTAAATAGAAGGTGGATAGACTCAGGCTCATACCAGCTTGACTGCCAGCTGTGGGTGCTCTGCTCTACCAAGACATGGTCCACACCGGGGTGACCCATCCAGCCCACCGCTTCAGGGGGACCACACTCAACGGCCCTGGCTTGCAGTCCTCCATATGGGTGACTCACCCACCCATTTATTTAGCCACTGCTTTACCCCTGAGTCCCCACTGGCCTGCACCATCCCTAATGGGCATTTCAGAGGGAGCAGGTACCAACTGGGGCTCTTAATTCCACCCCAGCTCGGTTTCCTAGCTGTGTCCCATCTGTGTAGGGCCCACCCCTCATCCAACACTGAAGGAAGCTCACGCTTCTCTTCTTTGCATCCCACTCCTGATCTGCCAGCAAGTCCTGGAGGCTCTGCTCTCAGACCTGTCCTGAAGCCAGTGACTGCCTCCAACCCCGCCAGGCTGCACTCTCTTTTTTGAACTACTCAGGATCCCCCAAGGTTCCCTGCATAAACTCTTCCCTGAGCCTCCACAGAGCCCCGCCACTGTCATGTTTCCTAAGTACAGAGCCAAACCGCCCCCCTCCCCTGTCAGCCCCTCTGGAGTTTTATATTTAGAGCAAAACCCCAAGCCCCACTTGCCTGCGATCTCATCTCCTCAATCCCTCCTGCTTGTCCTGGGCGCTGTGGACATACTGACCTAGCTCTTATTCCAGGATATCCTGCCTCAACCTAGGCCACGGCGGCGAAGTCAGCAAGGCCTGCCCTCACCCCGCTTAGAAAAGCCTCGTCACCCCGGGCTCTCCCCCTTGCCCCGACCTCCTTGCCTTCATGGAACTTCACTTGCCTGAACGTTCAGCGTCACTGTCCGTGGCGCCTGGGAACGTGAGGGCCCCGAGGTGGGCGCAGCCCCAGGAAGGGCCTGGCTCGGGTAGCACCTCAGAGAGTACACGCACGCGTGCCCACCCGCCCCGCTGATTGGCGCGTGTCCTTTTTGAAATATCTTCCTCAATTCAATATTTGCACAGGATGGAAGTTTACACCGCAGGCCTTCAAGGGAAGTGGCCTGACTTGATTTTCTTTCCCCTACAGTTGCCCTAAAATTGGCTGTAGCCACACAGATGTGAGAATGTCTGACCTCATCCTGGATGAAGCTCTTCGGAGGGCGATCGAGAGCCACAAGAAAAAACAGCGTCAAGCAGAGTAGGACGAAGCCTCCTGCCCACAGGGCCGTCCGCAGCTACCTCCTACCCCGCCACCCGTGGCGAGCCGTGCTCACCCTAGCCGTCCAACTAGCTGCCTAGCGTACTTTGGGTAAACCTTGAGGGTTTTAAGCATAATGGAAAGCATTTTTCTATGTTCCAACAAGATTTCAAGCAGATTATATTGTTTATTTTTAAGCGTTCTATAACTTTAAATAAAACTTTGACGCTCCACAGCTCGTGCTGCTCAGCACTCGGGGCCCAGCATTCCAGCAGGGCAGGCTTCTCTGTTTCTGTGACTTCAAACCGTGTTCTCTCAAGGTTTTATCTAAGCAGTATCTTTCAGGGATGTTGGAAACGGAAGCATATAGAAACACCCCGACTGCTAGCATTTTCTATCAGAATAATAATAGCATAAGTAAGAAATAGTTGTAAAGCAATACTAGTTGACCGACCTCTATTTACTCTGAATGTTGACAGGTCCGAAAATGTAAATGCTTTTATATGCCACCCTGACTGGCACAGAATGTGCCAGTAAGCGACTTCTCAGCACCTAAAGGAAACTTGACGGCAGCGTTGTTCCAGCTGCCTTGCCTTGCTCAGTGCCTCTCTGCAGGTGGCCTCAGCCCCGCCCTGGGGTCTTCAGCCATGAAATAAACACGTTGAGCAAAATGCTGCCTGATGTCCCTTCAGTCCTGAAAGTTGGAAAGTATAAATAAAGTTGAAAAGCGAAGGACCTTTGCATGGAATATCTTTGCCTCTAGTCTAATTGCATGAAGAGTTCTAATCTATTCATAGGCTCCTTGTCTAAATGTCCGAGTACATTTAATTAAAACAACCGAAGCCTTCTCTGACTATCCTTGGGAACCAAGAATAGCTAATGATGGCAAACACTGCTTAAACACCTCTGTGTTCCTGGTGCTATCCCAAGTGCTTCCTTAAACGTTAATGTCTGTAATTCCGCAGCCTGGTGAGAGAGGTGTCGTTACTGCGCCCACTGAACTCAGAGGCAGAAGTGAGGCTCAGGAAACGGCCCAGCCTTAGAGCTTCTTGCAAGGCTGCGCCGGGGAAGGAGCTTCCAGAGCTTCTTCCAGAGCCTGGATTGGTAATGCCACGCTCTCCTCCTCCCTGTGGATGTATCTAAAACCCAGAAATATATTCCAAAGGTAAAATAATTGTTTTAAAAATTAAATAAAGTGAACCCCAGGTCCAACTTTTTTTTTTTAATTTATTTCAAATGAAATGAAAATGGTTGCAGAGAATAAACCCTGAAAAAAAAATAAGAAAATGATTGAAATGCTACTGAATTGGATGCTCTGGATTTTTGAGAAATAAGGGGAATGTAAGAGAGTTTTCCTTGGAGGAGAGAGGACAGTGAGAGGTGAGTGAAAACTGTCAAAGTCTAGAAGTGAGTGAAAACTGTCAAAGTCTATATTTAAACATGAATCCTTTTGTAAAGAAACAACCGTGTGTGTTTGTGTGTGTGTGTGTGTGTGTATGTTTTCAAAAGAAGTTCATTAAAATATAGGCGATAACAGAACTTGACACCTAATAGGGAAGGCCACGAAATAATGAAGTCTAAAAACAAAGTCTAGAAAATTAATGTTGAAGACATCTTCGTGGAATTCAGAAAGTAACATGACATTTAGTTGTCCACAAGCTAAGTGATTTTGAATTTCTTAAGATGCTTTATCTAAATCAAACTGAGGAAATGATTATTTTTAAGCCAGAACAAACATATTTTTCAGGGAATGTGGGTTTTTGTGAAATACTTTGTTTCCTAAACAAATAGGGACAAGCATGAAGTCCTTGTCCAAGGTTCAATTTGCATTTCCCCCAATTCTCTTCAAATAGAATTCTAGAATATTGGTGTGAATACCAGTGTGAGGAAAAGGGAAAGGTGTAGTATTTGTATCCTGTGAGGTTTGTTTTTTTTTTTTTTCCTTCCATAGGCTTTAGAAACTATGTTTCACAAATTTGTCTAGCTAATTAAAAAATTTTGTGGCTTATATATTTTCATTCTTGAAGGTTTACCACTAGTGTCATTTTCACTCTGATATATTTGTTAAATTTGCCACAGGACCTTTTCCAAAAACTGAAGCCATTTCTGCAAATGAAATCATATTTGTCTTGCCCAGTAATATGATAACCGAAAGGGAGCAGTTCTAGTCAAAGATGAGGCCACCCCAGTCCTCGCTGAGATCACCCCAAGGCCCTGTGAGTGGCGTTTAAAAACCACAGTAGACATTGTAGCTGCCTCATTTATTTTTTCAGATATGGCTGGTTTAAGACTTGGACAACTGTGTAAGTGTGGTATTTTTTTTTTTAAATGTTAGTTCCTTTAAGAAACTTTAAATTGAGGATGTTAAAACATTACCCAACTCCAAAAGAGGAGATAATTTATCTCCCACCTGCCATTGAGCGTCCAACATGGCTTGTCCCTTTTGAAGCAGCAACTGCAGTGCTTCTCACCAAACACCCAGATTGAAGTGTAATGTGAGGGGAGAGAAGTCACAAGACTAAGAGACACACACACACACACACACACTCACACCCCAGAACTTACCCTGACGATGCACCAAACTCAGGTCTAAACGCCTTCGATGTATCACCCGAAATGAATTCTCCCTACAACTCTAGAAGGTGATTGTCATTGCCCCCATTTTACAGATGAGAAAAAAAAAGAGACTTCAGAGTCATCAAGTTGTTTGCCTGAGGCTACTCGCTTGTGCGTGGAACAGCCCGTAATGGAAGGGAACAGTGAGTACGAGGCTTTCTTCCCCAGAGTCATAGATGTCATCTAAATGTATTTCTCTCCCATCTTCTTATTTCTGTGACCAAGACCACCCTACCCCAGGCTTGCAAGTCCATCCACGTGCATTTAGCCTAGTCTGGTGTTTCTGTCTTACCTACTTCCCTCTGCAAAGATCACACCATTCCCAGGGCCGCTCTTCATGCTTCACAGTTACATGTCTTATTCATCAGCACCCCAGCTTCTCAGAGGGAATGTCCATCCTACTCCCCTACTGAATGCAGCCTTGAGGATGCCTCCCCTAACCAGCCTCACTCTTACCGCCCAACACTCCCATTCACCTGTCTTTTTATTGCAGGGGGTCTTCTGGGAGGGGAGCTACAAATGACCTTGGGCGAGACAATTCACAGCTCCAGACCTCAGATTTTTCGTGTAAACCAAAAGATTTGGACTTCTCCCCAAGGTATTTTTAGACTCTTTTATTTTTAGATGCCATGGCATATTTCCATGAGTAAGTCCTATATGACATCTGTGTCCTCTTTGAAAACAAACAAAAAAAAAAGATAAGTTGAAATTTGAACAAATGTATAGATTGCGTCTTCAAACATTCAAAAAAGTACTTTAAAAGACCCATTTGTATGCCACATTTTGTGTTCTTCTCTGGAGGGCTTCTTGACTAGTTAGGGCAGACAAAAGTGCAAGAAAATAAATGACACCAAAGTGCCATGTCCCTGGGACAGTAACACAAAGCAGAGTACAGAGAAGGTACTGAGTACGCTGAAGTTGTGTTTTAATAAATGAGCGATGAGATTCAAAACTTGTTAACAAGCAATAAAGGTGAGTGTGGAATACCTTCTGACTGGGAGATGGGTGGGCTAGCCAACTGAGTGGATGGCCTGGCTATACGGGAAACCTGCCCCTAGCTCATGGCAACATTATGGTCGAAGGTAACTATTCTGAAAAGCAGGCATTTAAAACCAGAGCCATCTAAATCTCCAAACACTGCTGTGACAATGCAATGCACTTAAACGTTTGGCTTTTTAAAAATATGTTCAACGTAAACGTACACGTGAGCCCAGGTTCTGCTCCTAGGTGCCTATGCAAGAGAAGTGAAAGCACGTTTATGCAAGGACTGGTCTGTGAATGTTCATAAGTAGCATGCTTTATAATATTAAAAGGGGGAAACAACCCAGTAGCCACTGGTAAGTGGATAAGCAAAGGTGGTGAATCTCTACAATGGGCTACTTGGTAATAAAAAGGAATGAAGCACGTACCAGTCATGCTACCAGCTGGCTGACCTACGCCCTGGAAATGAAGCCAATCACAGCATCATATGTGAATCCACTTACGTGAAATGTCCTGGAAAGACAGGTCTACAGAGGTGGAGAGTAATCAGTAGTGGTGGCCCCCATGAGTGACTGACAAGGGATTACTTGGGGTTGAAGGACACAGATGGGGGTGAAGATTGTACAACTCAGATTTACTTAAAGTCATGTGTCCAAACAGGTGAGTTTTATGATCTGCAAATGTGATGACAAGCTGAGGGGAGATTGATTTCAGGATGGGGAGAGGACACCGCCCCAGAAATCATGGCGCGAATTCAGCCAGTAAACAATCTGCACCCATCTTCTGAGAAGACTATTCTAAGAAGAGTTTTTGAATCTTTAAGATTAGAATGATGTAATAAGAATTCTACTCAAGACTTCAAAAATGCAGGATTGAAAGAAACAATTGAAAACCTGTGAAAGGTTAACGAGAGGATCAGATTGCTTAGTGACTGACCACCACAAAGAACTTCATCTTTCTTATCTCTCTTCCTTGATCTTCCACCCCATGTTCATTGGATACAGTAGTCACAGTTCTAACTAGTTGCTTTTATGTTTAAAGAGCATAATGGATTGACAACCCTGACCGCTTCTTTTCTTTGTTGATGCTGCTTTAGGGAAGCACGAAATTAAGTCCCTGAAGAGGACCGTGTATAGATTCTGTGGACGGCAGACTGACCCAAACTTATAACAAGATTGTCAACATTTGCAATCATAGAAAGGAACCTTTAGTGGGGATCTTTTTAATGGAAAAACAAAACAAAACTGCTCTTAAAATAAAAACAAAAACAAAAAGCAAAATAAAATTATGAAAGACAGCAACCCAAGGACCATTCAGTGTCACAAGCAGACTACCAAGTTGAAGGGCAGGGCCAGTAAGAAGGAACTCAGCTTTAGCCTCTCCAGCCAGGAGGTGATGCAGAATCAGGAAACCTGTGGTCTCCCAGCTCGTGGCGCCTGAGCCGAGTCTCCAGCTATTTCTAATCACCAGGTCACAAAGACTGGGGAGACCCTGATTACTTCAGAGGAGAGCAAAAATAAAGAGCTTTGCTGACAGGAATTGGAGATGTTTCTACCCACAAGGGAAAAACTAAGATGTCTGTTTTATCCAAAATATGGACTATGTGAGGAATATGCTAGAAGGCAATTAACAATAAGTGCCATGAGAAGGCTGATTAAAGGCTCTTTGAAACATGGGGGGACCTGGGGAGAAGAGGAATATGACTCTCAGAGTTCTAACACAAAGGCTCTTATCTAAGAGTCCATGAACTCCCCAGGGGGTGTGGGTAAAATTCAGAAGGTTTCTAAATTAGTATGGGGGAAATAATTACATCCCTACTTTTACTAACCTCTAATTGGAACTTAGCATTTCCTGCAATTATGCAGTAGACAACAAGGCCCAGTGGAATTAGCACCTGTGAATTCATCACCAAAAAGAATTGCAAATATTTCGTGTCACATTCCTGTTGCCATAAAGATAAATGGACACTCTGCTCTTTGTTTTAAATACAGCACATAGTTCATGCCAGGCGCTGACGGACTAACAGAAATTGGTTTACCTTCTCGCCTATAACAACTAAAAAATCTGGACTACATAGATGATATTGTTGCTTGTCGATACTGGACAGCAGGACCTAGAGAACCACCTTTGCCTCCTGCCTGCAGCGTCTCCGGGCCTCTGTAGAGAGGGCAAGCTTGGGTGGGCTGGCTGGCTGAGTCCAGAGGACCGTGTTGAGCAGCTCACGAAGACAAGCGGCTAGAACTTGTGGAGCAGAGAGAGGGAAGCTACTCAGAGGTCCGGCTCTGGAGAAGAGCAGAGGCCTCCCCTGGAGTCTTCAGCTGAGGCATCATCAGCTTGTGCTTGAGAGGAAACTACCTGGGTATAGGAAAGAACCTTCCAGAGACTCCTCAAGGACAAACCCAAAATGTCCGTTCTCCCCCAAGTCAAAGTAGGAAAGTTAGTTCTGGCCTAAGAAAGAGCTTGTTCCACTGAGCGATGCTTCAGAACAAGCTTCCCAGGCAAGGGCCGGCAAACTCTTGTGTGAAGGGCCGAACTATAAGTATTCTTGGTGTTGAGGGTCTTGTGGCTTTTGTTGTGTACACTCAAGCCTGCCCTGAAAACGGCCAGGGCAGTACATCACGAATCATAGTGACCATGCACCAGGAATGCTTTACTGACAGACAGTGCAGTTTTGATTTAATGTAATTTTCACATGCCAAAAATATCACTCTTGACAAGGGTCAACCATTGAAAAATGTAAAACGCCTTCTCAGTTCCTGAACCATACAACAAAGGGTCCCAGATTAGAATGCTGGGCTGTAGCTTACTGACTTCTGACCAAAAAGTTGGAACTGCTTCTAGTTAATTGTGGGCATCCCAGAACACGCCTTAATATTTTAAAAGAATCAAAACCAAAAAAAAAAAAAAAATGTAGCACCCAACAGTATCAACCATGTCCCCTACACCAGGAGAGAAACACAGAGAGGCATGTGAGAAAAGAGTGAGTGTGCAGACCGAGGGGGACCCCGGGACCCCAAACCTGCCTGCTCAAATGGGTTCTGCCATCCATTGCAAAAAGGCAAAGCATACTCCTAGTGTGAAGGGACTTTAATAAGAATTTCTAGTGTGCATAGAAAGAGAAGGATAACAGCTCTCCAATGAAACGCCAGTTACCCATCCCCTTGGATAAACGCCCAGTCAAACAGGGTTGGCCCAAAGTGGGACCAAGGAGAGCCAAACGCTTGCCCTAAGTCTAAGGTGCCTTCTGGGGGCGGGGGGTGAGGAGTGGGCGTGGGGGACGGGGTGCATAGAAAAGGGGCCAGGTCAGTCTGGAAGGAATAAAATTAAATCAAGATTATATTATGTCACATTACATTGTATTGTCTTAGGTCACATCATGTCATGTTTCACATACTGGAGTGAAAACTAGTTGCACACCACATTCTTAAGTAAAAAGGCCTAAAGGAACATACAAAGAGTTGTATATCTTTTTTTGTTTCTTTATTTAAAAAAAAATGTAGTGACTTGAAGAACTGATACCTCACTTCACCCCAATTCTGCCCCTCCCTTCCTGTCATTTCAGGTGAAGTCTCAACTTCAAACAAACCCAAGCAAAACAGCCACGGACCCCTTTCCCTGACCAATCTGAGCTTCACGCTTGTCGAAATCTTGCAGATAGACAGGTGTGGTTTCTGAGGGTTCGCTCTAACCAGCCCCTCAGTGGGTCCAGACTCAGCTGCTATTTTGGGGCTCGGGTAGTCGATTCTTCAGGACAGTGGTGTTTCCCAAACTTCAATTGTCCAAGTTCCTCTACCAGATGTATTTTTTTTAAGATTTTTTTATTTATGCATACAGAAGTGGGCTATAAATCAGAGGTGCAGGGGCCGTGAGAGGATTCACCAGAGACACAGAGGATTCTCCAGAGACAGAGTGGGGAGCAGAACAGGCAGATCAATGCACCGCAGAGGGGAGCAGCAGGCCAGTCAGGAGAGGTCTGCCGCGCTGTGTGGGTCACCTTTGGGACCAGGGACAGAACTCACACTGAAGCAGCTGTGGCTCGCTTGCAGTGACTGCTGCGCTCCAACCCGCTGCACCACCAGGGAGGCCCAGATGTATTATTATTTGCTTACCTTTTAAAATTCATTTTAAAAATGTAGCTTGTCTGAAGTAATGGTATATTTGAAACCACAGGTTTGCTGAGCTGAGTGTATTCCATACATAATAAGATAAATGTATAACTAATCAAATAGAAGAAATGGGTATGCTGGAAGCATCTGTGATCACTCTGGAAACTCTTGCACAGTGTAGGACTGGAAGCTCCCCCCAGAGCCCCCAAATCTGTCTGCACTCCCCAGGGATCTTCTAGGAGTCTCCATCCACTCACCATAGTGGAAATAAAGACCCTTGAGAGCATGTTGACACTTATCTCCAGGCTTTGGCCATTAATGACGCACACACCTGCGTGCCCCGTGGCTGACATGTCAGTGACTGGACCCCTGAGGAAGGGGCTGTGCTGAACCAAGGAACTGTGCTTCATAGAAGTGCGAGCTGGAGCAGAGGGTTTTCTGGGCCTCTTGGGGTGCCCAGTCAGCCTTCCCCACCCACCCCCCACCCCCAGAGCTCAGCCAGGCAGTCCAGCTTGGCCTCCACCCTCCCCCAGTCCTAACCCAGAGCCTGTCCATCTGTTTCCTGGAGGCAGGTGACACCCCTGCCTGCCTGGGAGCTTTGTAAGGAGAAACTGGCCCTGGGCACCCTGCAGCTCTGGCTAATCAGTTTTTCCTATGGGTCTGTGTTTGCCTTTGAGGCAATGCCTGGTCACACCACATGTCAGAGGTGACTGTTTAATGGCAGCAAAAGAAAACACAGAGCTAGAGGTGAGGTGGCAGCTGGCTGATGGCCGGTGACTCACAGCAGAGATACTGGATCCCAGGCATGAAGGAGGCTCCCCCAAGGGAGCCTGTCAAGTCTGGGCGAGACCCCCCTGGCTGCTCTTGAGCCCTAGGGATTGCAACACTCTAAGCTAACCTCAGCTCTGCAGCGTGGGGCACTGGGGAGGGAGGTTTAGGGAAGTCAAGCGTTTCGGCGCTTTTCCCAGAACAGCCGGGCAGGTCAGAAGACACAAGTTCCAATTTCACTCTCTCACCAACTCGGTGACCTGCGGTGACTCCTTCAACTGGATGCCTCTGAGTGACTTCACCTGTGAAAGGAGCTGTGGCCCCCTGCTCTGCCCACCTCACGGGGCCATCCAGGTCAGGGGACATGACAAGCAGCAGGAATTGAGCAGCGGAAGTCTGGCTGGACACTCAGGAGCCTGGGCGCCTCAGCCCCTGTTCCTGCTTTCACAGCCCTGTGGTTTCCTCAGCTGCGTGTGGATGCGTGAGGAGTAGTGATGCAAAGCCCCCCCCCCACCCCGGCTGGCTGAGGGGTGAGTGGGGCTGGGGATAGGCCCTGGGGAGGCTGGAGGAATTCATTTTCCTAAAATAAAAAAAAAAATATATATATATATATATATATATATGTATGTATAAATAAATAAAAAGATAGTCACGTCTTTACAATCAACAGCTTTTTTTTTTTTTAATTCCTTATGAGCAACAAAAATTTACTGTTTACTGTCCTGGACTCTGGAGTCTGAGCTCAGCCTGGGGCAGGTGAGGGCCTCTCCCAGCAGGCAGAGGGCTCATGGCCGCCTTGCAGGCTGCAGGCAGTGAGACCGTCCTGGGACCTCTTTGCCAACAGCATTCACCCCATCGTGAGGATCTCTCCCTCAGCCCCAGCGGCCTTACAAGCCCCCCCTACTCCTAGTGCTGAGACCTTTTGGAGGGCAAAGGGGAAGATCCAACATGAATTTTAAGATGTATTCAGACCGCAGCGATATGAACTCATCTTCTTGTCTTCCCAATTTTGGTCTTTGCTGTTTCTAATGTGTGACCTTTGGTTTTTCTGCTGCATTTGGAATTTCCTTGTATTCCTTATTTGATCGGAGTCTGATTCATTGGCAAGTTTGCCTTGAGCTCCTCCTCAATCTGAAACTCATTTTCTCTTTCTTCCTCCTTGTTTGTCTATCAGAGCCAACCTGTATTCTTGCTTCTCCCCACCGCATCACCCCCTGCCAATTATACTGGGGAACGACGGTCACCTTGGTGTATCTATTTTTGTGAAATGCTTGAAACAGACACTGATGGCTCAGAGAAACAGACGAACATCCCAAATTCAGCCCAGTGTTCATGTGTTCTGCAGCCCGTGAATGTCCACCAGCGCTGCTGATCTTCATTCAGTTCTCCTTTGGCTGCTTCTTCTCCTAGATCAGGACAGATCCAGTGGCACCGCCCAGTCACTGGAGCACCGATGTGCTCCTGAGTAAGAAGTTCCTGTGGCCATGGGGCCAGAAAATACCTGCACGACTTGTGCAACTTGCCTGTGTGATGAAGTAGGGGCCAATATGGATAGGTGGGTGCCTCAAAGGTGGGCTCCCAAGGGGCCTAGCTGAGCAAACCCCCAGAGGGCCAGGGATGAGAACCCCAGGGTTCCAGGTCAATCACTGTATTTACTGCCTGAGGCTGCAAATACTAGAAACGTTAGCATGGTTCATTTACAAAACTGATGAAAGGAAGAACACTCTTGGGATTAAATTGATATATTTTTAAAAATTTATTTATTTATTTATGCATACAGAAATGGGGTACAGTCAGAGGCTCAGGGGCAGCGAGGGGATTCACCAGAGTCAGAGTGGGGAGCAGAACAGGCAGATGGACAAAGTACACTGTTTAGGGGAGCAGCGAGCGAGACAGGAGAGGTCTGCGGAGTCATGTGGGTCACCTCCAGGGCCGGGGATTGAACTTGCACTGAAGCCAACATGGCTCGGGCTTCCCAGTGCAGCGCTGAGCCACCAGGGAGGGCCCTTGGGTAAATTTAAAGGGGAGAACAAAAGCCAAAGCCAGAAGCAAAAAGACCCAGGGAGAGTTAAACCACAGAAAATGTAGGAAGATGCTATGCTAAAGAATTCAATAAAATTTCCACATCGTGAAAATGCCTGGGGTGGGGGTTGGGAAACAAAAGACAGAGTCATTGTCTCATCCTTTCTCCCCCCAGAAGACCAGTCACAAGCCACTGAGAACTTGGACTCTGGCTGATGGACAGCAGGTGACAAAGTCTGGGACTCAAGGCAGATACCGACCTGACAGAACATCGCACCTTCTCTGGACATCGGCCTCTCCCACCTCCAGGGAACAGAACAGGGGACCAAGGGATGGCTCACCGAGGAGAGGAAAGGAAGGGCCTCGCGCTCCAGAGCAGTGAGGTGAAATGAAGCAGGGTCTGAGCTGGCATACTGCTCTCTCCAGATTGCTTATTCTCAGCACGAGCAAGAAGCTTGGATATGGCTTCTTGGATATGTGAGCCTGGGTGGTTCCTCGGGAGAAAGACTCTTTTCTGTCTGTTCCCCTGAGACCAGCCTCATCTGGCTCCCCTGGACTCTTGGCACCGAGGGGAAGTATGAAGCTCAGGAAGGGGGCAGGTGTCAACAGGCTTCCCCGGCTGGGCTGGGAACCACCCGCACAGGCTGTGGGAAGGCGCGTCCCCCCCGAAGTCCCACCGGAGGATTTACGAACACGCTCAGATCCACAGCTGCGGGTTGGAGGCTTCTGCTGATAGCTCAGCCAGCGCCATCACTATCGATTTGCAAATCCCTGCTCTGGATTTGAACATGCAGTGGTTGGACTCTGTTCTGAGAAGTGGGTGCATGTGTGCACGGTGGGGAGAGAGGTTCAAACACACGCCCTGCGTGGAGGTGGGCTGGTCTTGGGCAAGCTCGAGCAGGCTCCAGAGGGGACTCGGCAACAGCAACTGTCGACGCCAAATCTAGGGTTTGAATTGCAGCTCTGCCCCTGCCTACGTGTGTATCGGGAGCAATTTTCTTTATGTCCCTTGACCTCCGCTGGCTCGTCTGTGAAATGCAGTCACTGTGAGGAGAAACGTGTGAAGTGGAGTTCGCACAATCCCAGGGGCTGCACAGACAGGTGCTTTCATTGCATAAACATGTCCTGAGGACCCACTGTGTGCGCACATCGAGGGGCCTCTAGGGAAGGCGGTGAATACTAAAGACAAGCAGGGAGGGGGGACAGTTAGCAGGCAGGTGACAAGATGTGTAGGGGGTGAATGGAGAGGAGGGCCAGGGAGAAAAACCACTGGAAAGGAGGTAGGAGAAGGTGTAGTTACTGTGTACATTCTGTAAATACCTTTTCAATAAGAAAATTAGAGGAGGCCATTCAAGAACAAGGCTATGTAGGGAAAAAACTGGACAAAGGTGAGACACCCCTGCTGAGAGGATGCCGGAGAAGCGAGTTCCAGGCAGGGAGACCCCAAGTAACGCTGCTGCTGCTGCTGCTGCTGGTGGCACTGGGCTTGTCGTCACTGAGCGCAGGAGAGGAGAGGCCCCTCAGAACCCCCCCCCAAAGGGGGCTTTGTCTCCACTGAGGTTTACTACACCCCAGGCCCTCTGGCTCTTTCCGGGGCACCCTGGGTCCTGTCTCAGGCTTGGCCTCTTGTGCCTCTTCTGTCCCACCAACCTCTGTCTTCCCTGGGACTCTGCCCTGGACCCCTCCAGGCAGCTGGGCTCTCCTCACCTGGCCCGCAACTCCACCTCCTGAGGGAGCTTTAGCTCAGGGCGGGAGGCCAGGCAGTGCCGATCCTCCCACTTTGTGCTTGATCACAATTATTTACCTGCTCCCGCATTTCCACATGAATTTTAGCATCAGTTAATCAATTTTTCTGAGAAAGAAAAACGTGCTGGGCTGGTACCTGGGAGTTACCCAGGAAATCCTTCCAGGCTTCTTTCTGTCTTGGGTAGTCACACCAAGAATAAGGGTCTCTAATTCACTGAACCTCTTTGGCAGGCCCATGCCAGAGGCAGGTGTAGCTCATGCTCCCCATTGGGTAACAGGGAAAACTGGGGTTCGGGCGACGAGGCTTCCCCACGGTCACGTGCTGCTGAGGGGCAGAGCTGGGTTTGGAAGCGGGTTTTGCAGATGTGAGCTCTGCTCAGAGGCAGGCTCTGAACCACACACCTCTGAACAGGGATCTCTGTGTTCCTGAAGGCGCCAGACCGTTAGTGAACTAGACAAAGCAGCTCTCATGACTTGAGTTACCGTTTCAAAAATCACCCCCACATTTGCCTGGCAAATGTATTTCCGTTGCCCTAATTTGAACGCTTCCCCCTGACTCCCGCAACGTGGGCGTCCGTCTTAATAGGAAAACCATATGTCTTTGTTCCCTTTTAACTTTCTTTCTTGGCAAGAACACAATTCCATGGAGGAAAAGGGAGAGGAAATGGGGTACATCCCAGAAGGAGGGACTCCGGTTTGAAGAGAGGAAGGACTTCCAGATGGCCAAGGTGGCGGGTGCTGGATAGAAGCCCCAGGAAGAGGGGCAGCGTCTCCCGTCTCCGGGAGCAGCGAGGGCTCCTCTCTGGGGTGCCCCGCCGCCTCCCCCAGTGCACAGTGGCAGCCCCACACCGCTCAGGGGACCCATCATGGAGGTGACGCACAGAGCACGCAGCAGCTCTCAAAGACTGGCTTTGTTTCTGTCGGGTTCCCTGGAAACAGTTTCTGAGGTGGAGATTTGCACGTAGGTGCCTTGGGAGCGCTTTTAGGAACATCTGTGGGGGTGAAGGAAGTAGATGGAGCAGAGGGGGCATCTGTGTGCTAACAGTGGCCACACAGTGGCCCGGGTCCACGCAGCTCTGGCGCTAGAGGGCCCGAAGAGCCAGCCCCCGGGTCTTCCTCCCTCAGCCAGTCCTTAGGGGCCGCTGCCCCTGAGGGCAGAGGGCTGCACAGTGAGCTGTGCGGCAGCTGGGGCCACGAACGCCCTGTTGCAGGGGTGCAGGTGGGGTGCCTATAGCCACTGCAGGGCCCATGATTGTTCTGGGTCCTTCTTTGGTTCCTCGCTGTCTGTGGAATGAGGCCTCTGCTGTTCCTTCCTAGGACACTGGGCACACCCCTTGGGAAGCCCCTTCTGAGGTGACCAGTCCAGGCAGCCCAGCGTGACAAGTGTGCCGGCGGGTCCATCTAGAAGCTCTTCTTCTGGGCCCTCTGGGAGACTCAGCTGCATCTACCTCACTTCAACCCTGGGTTACACAGGGACTCTCCCTCCCTCCGTGGTGGAGCCTGGGTGGACACCAGGTCCCCAGCATGTGACTGGTGAGAGGAATAAGGAAGGCCCCTCCCTCGGCTCTTACGGCTCCTCCCAATGGCATCTGTTGCTGCTTTACTATCTCAATCTTTTTTTTTTTTTAAGATTTATGTATATGCATATAGAACTGGGGTACAGACCAGAGGTGCAGGGGCAGTGAGAGGGTTCACCAGAGACAGAGAGGGGAGCAGAACAGGCAGCACACTGGAAGCACACTGCTGAGGGGAGCAGCGGGCGGGTCAGGAGAGGTCTGCTGTGCCATGTGGTCACCTCTGGGGCAGGTGGGAATCAAACTCATGCGGAAGTGGCTTTAGCTTCTCAGTGCTGTGCTTTAACCCGCTGCGCCACCAGGGAGGACCTCCTTTCACCTTTTACTGGCTAGATTTACTCTGAGTCTTTGCTTCCATGTCCATGACTCCACTGTATATTAAAAAAAGACAAGATAGTTCTGGATTTTGTGATTTCCACCTTGTCACCACAGGGACTGAGAGGTCTCTTGGCTGCCTCGTGGGCCTGGGACTGATGAACCCCCCTAAGATAGACTCCCTTTCCCGCCTCTCCTTCCAGGAAGGTGGTGCTGCTTCCTTCTCACCTGGGGCAGGCGATTCTGGGGGATGTCCCCAGAGAGGCCAGACTGGGAAATGCCAGGAGGACGGAGACATTTCCCCTCTTATGTGCGCCTCCAGCAATACGGGCGTATCCGGTACTCGCTGCCCTCCGCAGACCCTCTGCTCACACGTGAAGGCTGCGGGCCGTGCAGGTCGGTGGAAAGATGAACAAGCCAGAGAGGCCAGACACAGACCCACCCCTACGGAGCTGGTTTGTTGTTGTGTTTTACTAAATGATCGTTAGAGAAATCCAAACTAAAACCACGGTGGGACCCCGGGTGCGGAGATTGGAATGCCCAGTGTGTCTGCTCAAAGCCACAGGTTGAAGACCTAGCTCTCATGGATGGTACTTGAAAGCGGGGTCTTTGGGAGGTAGTTAGGTTAGATGAGGTCTGGGGGTGGGGGGGTTATAGGATCCGTGTCCTGGTAAGGGCATGAGAGACCAGACTTGCTCCCCCCAAATCCCTTCTCCCTCCTTCTTCCCACCCTTTTCTCTTCTCCCTCCCTCCCCACCCCCACTCCAGCAAGGGCTGTCTGCAAACGAGCTGTCTCCTGCACCAGAACTCACCTACCACGCTGCCACCTGATGTCAGGTCCCATTTCCCCCAACTGTAAGTTTAACCACTGAGGCCACCCAGTCTGTGGTATTTTGCTCTGGCAGCTTGAGCAGATGAGGACAACAGCAAAAATGCAAAAGACCAGTGACACCAGATGTTGTCAGAGAAGTGGGGTGACTGGAACTTTCCGTGAGAATATAGAAGGTGTACCGTCTTTGGACAACAACTTAGCGGATTCTGACAAAGTTAAGGGACATCTCCCACCCCTCCCCCCCAGCCATTCTCCTGGGAATTTGCCCACAAGAAATGACAACGTATGCCCACACAGGCCTTGTTCACAAACACACACAGCAACTTTATCTGTAATCACCTCAAACCGGAAATAACCCAAAGAGCCAGGTGAAGGGATGAACAAACTGTAGCGCCCTCATGACATGGAGTATGGGTCCCTGACCTATGTCGGGGCCTCCTGGGAAATGGCCAGATGCCCGTGCCCAGGGTGGGCCAGGGCTCATGGTCAGTGATGTTCTAGGTGGGCCAACTTTCTGACCCGGAACTGGCCCAACTTCAAAGACATGGGCCCTGGGCCCAGCAGGTGGGGGCTGGGCCACTGTTATCATCTGAACTCCAGCTGGTCTCTGAATTCTTCTGGCACAGCAGAAATATGATTCCAACTTCAACTTGACTTCCTCTGGGATTCCCCTTGACCCCTGCCCTGCCCTGAACTGTGCCTGCCTTGTTATCTGGCTGCTTCATGAGGGCGGTGGCCTGCTAGTCCGTGGTCTCCACAGAACCTGGCGTAGAACAGGTATTCGGTATGTGTTTGCCTATGGGTTAAAATACCCACTCTGTGCTAAGGGTGTGGCATTTGACAGAAAAGTTTAGAAAATTTACACAATTTTCTAAATCATCCTGCAACGTGGGTCTGGCCATCCTATTTTGGATACGAAGAAACGGAGTCTGGGTGAAATGAGCTAAACTGCCCAGGCACACGGAGCGGGGGTGCTGGAATGCAAAACCTGGCTCATTAGTTCCAAAGCCTCTCACTTGCTGCCTCACTGAGTGGAGGGTGGGGCGGGGAGAGCACAACCTCGCCTGCCCTTTCCACCTCACTGGCTAGACTCCTTTTGCCTGGAGGGTGCCTGGCCAGTTCTCCCTGCCTCCCGTGGGGTCACCCCCAGAGAGCATTCTGGCTGATGAGGGGTGAGCTCACCGTGTGGAGCGGGGTGTGTAGGGCTGGTACCTGGCTGGTGGCCTCTGGGTTTGCCCGACTGGTTCATGTTTGGGGTGTGCCACCTGCGAGCCTGCTTGGGTTTCTGGTAGGTTCCCACGAAGATTGGCCTTTTCTGGGAGGTATCTGCTTTTCCTCGCTGACCCGGCTACGACTCCACTCACCCCTCCGGAGGCCTCAGCCTTCAGCCCAACCGATTACTCAGGGGAAGTCAGAGCTCATAATTATTTGACTAATCCTCATGTGGCAACACACTGGAGGTTTTTTCTTTTTGTTTTGTTTTGTTTTTTTTTTTTGAGGTTGTTTTTTTAACACAAGGCAGGGCTCTCTGAGCTCTGCTCGCTGCAGCCTCGCCATGTCTGGGTCTGCAGGCTGAGAGCAGGGTGCCTCCTTGGGAACCCAGAGACTGTACACCTGGCGGCAGGTATGGGGCTGGGTCTCCACACCGCCCGGAAGCCGCTGGAGCAGCTGCAAGTGTGGTAGCTTCAAACAATCGAAATGTGTTCTTTGACTGTTGTGGAGACAGAAAGTTCCCAACCAAGGCACTAGCAGGGCCCTAGGGAAGAATCCTTCCTTGGCTCATGGAGCTGCCGAGGAGGCCAGGTTGTGCTGGTGCATGTGGCTTCGCTCCAAACCTACCCCTGTGGCCACGTGACCTTCCACATTGGATTGAGGGTCCACTGGGCTCATCCAACGTGACCTCATCTCAGGGCCCTAAACTCAGTAACATTGGCAAAGACCTTCTTTCCAAAGGAGGTCAGATGCGCAAGCTTTCCCATGGCAAAATCTATCTTTTGGACACAGGGGAGGGGAGGTGTCACGATTCTACCCACTATACTCTAGAAGTTTCCTGTCAATGAACAGCACAGACACTTGCCTCGTTGACAGGTGCTTCTCTTGGCCCCCACAGCTGCTGTCCAACTCAGGTTCCCTAAGTTCTTGCTGGGACTGTGGCAGTAGTTTCTAAGCCCCCCCCCCAGCCTCCCTGCTTCACTTTCATCTCTTCTTCTCCATCCTTCCCACTGCTCCGGAGATTTATCCAACCCGCTGATTTCTGCCCCACCCCCTTGGTGTGGCATTAGAGAGCCTGGTTAGCTGTTCCACTTCTTGTCCAGACTACTGCCCACCTCCTCCACGCCGACCGACCATCATTGTCAGGTTTTTGAACAACTGTCCTCTCCCTGTGAAGGACTTTTTGCTTACGCTCGTTGTTCCCTGCCAGCTCATTGACCAGAACCTCTGGGTGGGGGTGGGGGGAGGTGGGGGGGGTGCGGGTGTTTCTGTAGCCAGGCTATGTGTCCCAGGCAACCACGGGGCAGTGAGCAGCAACCACGTGCCAGGCACCCCAGTTTTGCCTCCAGCCTGCAGTCCAGCCCCGACAGCAGCTCCCTCCCAGAGATGCAGGCACAGTCTTTCGTGAGAAACAACAGTAGGTTCTGTGCTAGGCCTGCCCTGGGGGTGCAGTCCCTGGATTACCACGGACACCCAGATCTATTGCCTTAGCACCTCATGAGTATTTCAGGTGAGTGCCCTTCTCCGGATCATTTGCCGTTGCCCTGCCTTCATGGGGCCCTCCTCCTGCCCTGCGGGCTGGCCTCTTGCAGCAGGGTCTGCTGCAAGGACCCCTTAGGGGGTCCTAAGAGTCCCCTACCCCTGCCTCTGGAAGTCTTGCCCTCTCCCCTTTTTCCTCCTATTCCTCTCTACCCCACCAAACTACTCAGCCTCCAGAAGCCTTGGTGTCTCTAAGCCTCCTCTCAGGCTGAGCCCTTGGTCAGAAGGCCATTCCCAGTCTCTCTCAGGTATCTAAAACACAGTTCAGCTATCACCCTTTCCAGGAAGTCCTCCCAGATCTCACCTCACTTACACCCATCTCAACGGGGCTTATTAGGCGCCCCTGCCCTGTCCTCCACTGTCCTCACTCCCCTCCACACTCTGCTGAGCTGGTCTGCTAATGACTATTGCTCCCTGCAAATGACCCTGGGGCCTGACCATGTCCAGTCGGTCTCCCTACCCAGCGTCTGGCATGTCTGAGGCCATAATTACTTGAGTTGAGCTGAAGCCATCTCCTCCACCGGGCACCTGTCTCTGTGTAGGTGGCCCAAGGCCACTGTGGCAGGGGCGAGCAGGGAGGAGAGTGGTTCCAGCGAGGGAAACTTCTCATCCTCAGTGGGAGTGGCTTTGGGGTGTGTGGGAAGCATGGCTGGTATGCAGGCTGCAGGCTCCCCATGTCCCCACCTGCCCCTCACAGCTCTGCTTACACAGGTCAGGCTGCTGGGGACAGGGCTCGACCCCACATTCCTCCACAGGCTTGCAGGGGGAAGGAATCCTGACGTTTTATACTGTCACAGAAAAGTGTCCTCGAGGCTTACTTGGAATCTCTGTTCTGCTGCAGTCTGAGCTAATGAACCCAGGCTTCGCCTGCAGGGGCACGCGGAAGGCCAGGAATGGGAGGAAAGAGAGGTGGCCCCACTGACGGGTAGCTCAGTCTCCCACGATGCTTCATGGGGGCCCTGGACAAGAGGGGGCCCTCCCATGAGTGCCTACAGGCCCGGAGGAGCTAAAAGCTCTCTGTGCCCTCCCTCAGGCAGCGAGGGCAGGCTCGTTCCAGGCTTGTTCCAGGCTTGTTCCAGCTTCCGGGAAATGGGCCCGAGAAGTAACACCAGCTGTCCTGCTCCTAGATGACAGCAGATAGGGCCATTTTGGTGTTGAAGCTACATTTTCTTTTTTTTTTTTTTATGCATACAGAACTGGGGTACAGGCCATAGGTGCAGGGGTGGTGAGGGGATTCACCAAGACAGAGAGGGGAGCAGAACAGGCTGACTGATGAAGTATACTGCTGAGGAGAGCAGCAGTATAGCACACCCTCCCCATGACGATAGGGGCAGTGACAAAATGACATTCTAAACAAACCCGTGGAAGACGAAACAAAGAGCTAGCTCTCATTTTGAAGAGCTGTGTACGTTACCTGCTCAGGACTCGGGAAGAAACACCTCATCCTCCCTGACCCCAAGTGCACATGGCCTAGGGCCGTGGCCTTCCAGAAGTCTCTCACAGGTGACTCAGGTCGTATCTGTCTTCTGGGGACAGCCCCCACCCAGATGTTCCTGGAAGCTTCTGTGGGACTGCCATCCCTAGTGGTGACCAGCGGGGGGGCGTGTATTTGGGAAGCCACCAGGTACCTGGGCCCCGGCCCAGCCTGCTCTAGGAAGCGGCTGCTAAGCAGGCAAGTTGTTTTTGTCTCTGAGTCTCAGCTCCCATGTCTGCACCTTGTGCAAAGAACCATCCAACTTACTCACCTCTGAGAGCAGCTTTTTGGTTCAAAGTCTGTGGAGTTGGGGAAAGACCTCTGCACGCTGTAAAATGACCCACAGAAGGGGAGTCGCCGAGGTCACTATCATCATCTGTGGCCCTAGGTGACTTTCAGGTTTCGCCTGGCTTCCCTGAGTTTTTCTGGGACTGGTGTGATGGCTCATCTCCTTACGTAAGGAAGGACAAAGTACCCATGTCCATATAGGGAAACTGAAGCGCTGTTTACTGGGGAAATGTGTAACTCATTCAGTAGGCACCTGCTGCACCCCTCTCACCCTGAATTACTCCCAGGTGACTGAACAACTGGGGACCTCTGGGCCACAGGGGCGCCCTGTGCCCCATCAGCCAGAGAGCAGGACCGTCTCCGCCCCAAGTGCCCAGGTACAGCACCCAGGGCCCCGATATGTATGGGAGCACAGAACATGGTGCAATTGTCATTTATTTAAATATCAGAACAAAAAGAAATGTAATAATAGTGATATGTAATAGGAATCCAGGCTAGGCTGTATTCATTACACCATTGTAGGCATGAAATATGATCTTTATAACAACTTTTTTTTTAAAGATTTATTTATTTATTCATACAGAACTGGGGTACAGGCCAGAGATGTGGAGGGTGAGAGGATTCACCAGAGACAGAGCGG
>NW_004567110.1:10451541-10453286 GCF_000260355.1 Condylura cristata | reverse complement strand
GCTCTGTCTCTGGTGAACCCTCTCACCCCGCAGCTCTGGCGTACGCCCCAGCTCTTCTATGCATAAATAAATCAAATAAATCTTTAAAAAGAAAATGTGCATTTCTGAGGTGGAATTGGCTTTACTAACTGATTCATGAGCTGGGCAGCCCCTACAGACATGGCCAGGGGCTGCACAAAATGGTGGGTGCTTATAGGCAGAAAGATGGTGGAATAAGGTTACTGGCAAAGAAAAGTTTCCTTCAGGGCACACCATTTCCCCTCAGGGGCTGGCACATGGGGTCTTGCCACGCGGAGTGGAAACTCCGCAGTGACAGGTTTAGAACTGCGCTTTTTAAAAATTTATTTTCTTACGTCGTTGTTCACTTTTGGGTAGCGTTTGACCTCTCCCCTCCGTGTCGTCCTTGAAGCCCCCCAGTCCTCCCACCACCACAGCGCTGCGATTTATCACCCCAGCCCCTGGTGCTCTTCCCTCCCCTGTCTTGACCCCTCTGCCTCTCTGGCAGGATTGCACTTTGCGGAGAAGCTGAAGCTGCAGTGAGAACAGGTAAGAAATCTGGGTGGGCTCCAGGGTCCAGCGCGCTCGACTACATCTTCGGTCTATTGCTTCCTATTTTTAACAACAGCAGTGAGGGCAGTTACCTGCCCAGGCCTTGCGTAGTCTGCCTTGTTGCTGTGCAGACGCAGGCACATGCCATCAGGTGAATCCTGAGCCTGGGCCTCCTGGCCTAGCAGTTTCCTCTCTTTGGCTTTTTGCAGCCGAGCCCCCAGGTACAGCCGATCCCCCCAGGCAGAACCCAACCCCCATGCAGAGCCAAGCCCACCAGGTAGAGCGGAGCCTACCAGGCAGGGCTGAACCCCCCAGGCCGAACCGAGCCCCCAGGGCAGAGCCGAGCCCACCAGGGCAAGCGGAGCCCCCCAGGCAGATGATGAGGGGCTCCTGTGCAGTTTCTCCATCATCCTGGTGACAGCAGTCGGTGCCCTGTGTGAGCCTGGCCCAGCTGACCGTGGACACCGAGCCTGCCCAGGTGGGATCGACAGAAGAACCCTGAATCACAGGATCCCCGGCGAAGTAAGCGGTGTTGTTTTAAGCCACGACGTTTCGGGCTGGTTTGTCCTGCAGCAGAAGCCTGTTTGTGAGTGAGGAGAGGCAGCTGTCACCTCATCTTTTAATCCAAGAGGGCCAGGGCCTGCATGGTCACCTAGAAATTTAACAGGAGCCACAGGTGGGGGCATCTATATCACTTTGTTGTTGTTGTTTAAAGATTTATTTATTTATGAAAACAAGAGCTGGGTACATACAGGCCAGAGGTGCAGGGCTGGCGGGTGAAAGGATTCATGGAGACAGAGAGGGGAACAGGACAGGCAGATGGATTGAAAGCCACTGCTGAGGGGAGCAGCAGGGAGACAGGACAGGCCTGTTGCGCCTTGTGGGTCAGCTCCCTGGCTGGGGATCAGGCTCATGCTCCAGTGGCTGTAGAGAGCTTCATAGTGCTGAGACTCAACCCCTTGCACCATCAGGGAGGCCCCTGTATCGTTTTTAATCCTCTAGTAAACACCTCATTTGTAAAAATTATAAACGGGAGGTTATTATATTATTTTAAAAATGTTTCTGTGATTCTACTTCTTAGGTCTGTTGATCAGTATGTACCCACCCCAAAATAGTGACAAAGCAAGTTGTGAGACAAAAGGGATAATTTTGTTTATTTATTTTATTTTTTTTTATTTATTTTATTTTTTTTATTT
>NW_004567110.1:10434095-10451201 GCF_000260355.1 Condylura cristata | reverse complement strand
GGCTTTAGATTCTCAGTGCTGTGCTTCAACCCGCTGCGCCACCAGGGAGGGCCGGGATAATGCATTTTATTATCCCAAGTCATTAACATGTCAGTGATGCATCAGAAGAAAAGTGATTGAGACATTGTTCACTCACGCTAGATCTTGGAAGCCCAGTGTGCTTTGCTCCTGTCAGTAGCTCCATTTGCCAACCACCTTCCAAGAGGACACCACGCCGGCCAGCACAGGCGCAGACCAGTGTTCCTGGGTATTTGGATCTCACTAACCAGTGAACATTCTCCTCAAAGTGTGGAAGGTCCATAGTGTCAGTTTCATTTGGCTTTTAAGAAAAGGGCGTTAAACACAAACAACCAAAGCAAGGCCCTGCATGTGACCATCCAGTGTTATTTTGATGTTGTAAAAGAAATAATTTTAGCTACTTCTGAACACAGAAAGCCTAAAACTTCGATAAAGGACATCTTAAGTTGAATATATTTAACTTGAGGGAAAATTCAATATACCGTTGTTGTTTTCCTCACTTTGCAATAGACAAGAGGAAATTTCATGCAATGCCAGCAGTCACAGGTCTTGTCTGCTGTTTCTTAGAATCATCTGGAAGACGGTCTAACAATATCGTTGGCCCTTTCTCCATCACGTATTCGAAACTCTGGAGTGGATGGAGGGGCAATCATAAGTGTTTTTTTAAATTCTCCACCCCAGTGAGGAATGGGATCAAAAATAGTGGGGGGCGGGAAGTGCACTGGACTATGGTGATGGCACACGGGTGATTTGGTGATGGGAAGCCCGTGGGGATTACAACTGAGATGAGCAAATGCACAAAATGATGTAAGAATAAACTATTATATAATTTTAAAAAAATCTCCACCCCCTCCAGTAATGCTACTGTGTGAACTAATTTACGTCAGTGACCTGGCAAAGTCAGACGGGGGAAGGGAAGGGAAGGGAGATGGTCCCCAAAACTGGAAGAAGGGCCATGACTTCTGAGCTTGTGGCCAAAGCGCTGCTCCTCAGAATCTTCCTTTCTGACCAGAAAATGAGAAGTAGCTTCCCTGGGTTTGCAGGGCTGTGATTCTCCAGCGGCTGAGATCCAAGTCAGCTGGAGAACAAGAGGTGGCTCGTACAGAGTTAAAGGATCAGATCTTACACGGAGAAATGAAATCCTGACACAGCACAGATAACAGCCCTTCTTCACCTTGAACACCTAAATGACTGTCCTTGGTGTTTTTTCGGCTCATGTGGCGGTGACTTATTACCTCCGCAAACTTTTTGCCATTTCCTGCACCAGAATCCTGAGTGCAGCTTGAAATAGAGAAATCAACTGAACCCATTGGCCTCTGGGAGCCAGGTGCTGCCGCTGGCTTCCGGGTGACCTTGAGCAAGTCCACTGACCTTGGCTGGTGAATTCTATGTCCTGGGGTTCTTGGGAGACACAAATGATGCATGAAAATGCCCAGCCAGGCTAGGTAGGCGCTATTATTGTGGTGGTAATTCCTTTAGAAGTGATTTATTATGTGCCAGGGACTAGTTATGACCTTTACAAACATTAACTTCTTCAACCCTCATGACAACCCTATGGGATGAGAACTCATTGTATCTTCCTTTGAGAGGGTGAGAAGGTGAGCCTAGGCTGGTTCAGTTACTGGCCAAGGTCACAGCCCGAGGGCAGAGACTTGGGAATCTAGTCAGGACTCCCTCTGGGGCCTGTGCTCTTGCGTGACCCCTGAGGCCGCCATGTTCTTTCCTTTCTTCCTCCCTCCTGGGCCTGCTGAGAGTAGACACTGGTCCGTAGGAGGGCGGGCTTGGGGATGGCAGGAGAGGTGGGCTGGAGGAGTGGGGTGAGGAACTCCCGGGCTAGACCAGACAGGATGGACCCATCGGGGCCTCAGGTTAGTGTCCCTCTGTGTCTGGGGGATCTCTTCTCCCACCCTCCTTTCTTCTCTCCTTCTCCCCTCCCTCTCTCCTTGTTTCCTCCCTCTCTCCCTCCCCTTTCTCCTCTCAGCCAAGGATGACTGAGGATACAATGGTTGATGAAATAGATGGAATTACTGGTCTGATGGTTTTTTAATCTGGTGAAGTGGGTGGGGGCAGGTGCTAAGCGCCTGTACATATGGTCACAGACCCCATATGGTCAGGGAGATACCGGACATGTGCTGAGCATGTGAGCAGGAATAATAGAAGGGCCCTGCTAACTTAGTTTAGGGGTTCAGAGACAGTCTTCTGGGGAGAAATGGCATTTCAACTAAAACCTAAAGGATGAGAGGGAGTTGGTGGGAAAAGGAAATGAGGCAAGTGGTGAGGCAGAAGCTTCTAGAAGAGATTCAGTCTGTGCAAAAGTCTGGGGCAGAAAGTGCCCACCACCTTTGTTAGGGGAGCAGGTGAGACAGGAAGATGGTGAGGAGGTGAAATTAGAGCAGGCTGGGTCAGGACCTAGCAGACTTGTCAGAGTTGGAATCTTGGAATAGTCACCAAAGATGGCTCATGCGTTGGTAAAAGCTCTGAGAGACAGCCTCTTCACACCCCACCGAGCCACCCCTTTACTCTCCCTCTGGTTCCACTCTAGCTGTTAGGCCCTTCCAGGCTTGATGGACTAGACACCTGTGTTTTCTGTGTCCACACAGGAAGCACTGACTCCCTCAGGTCCCCCTGACCAGCATCTGAGCTGGAACCCAGGCCATCAGCAACCCCCTCTCACTCCCCCCACTTGCAGGCGTCCCACCGTGCCCCGCCTCGTGAGGGCAGGCTGCAGAGTGACGAGAGCACCTGTGAGGCCCTGATTCTCCATTGCTTCCCTGATGCTCTTCCACCATCTGTGCCCTCCAGGATGCCCTCACCCCACAGATCCGCAGCTTCCAAACACCTGTTTCTCAACCTGCGGGCAACCTCCTCCACGCGCCGGGTCCTCTCTCCTGGGCCCACTTAAGCTATTTAGAATTTCTCCCACACAGGCTCCAGCATTGCCTCTACCGATGCAGCTTTGTGCCAGCTAAGCCCCTCACCCCATTGCCCCCAGCACATGGGACCCCCCTTAGTGCAGGGGAGACCCCTGCTCTCTTTTCCCTGTCCCCAGACAAGGTGGCGCTCAGGCCTTCTGCCTCATGTTCTCAAGACAACCCCCGACTCTGTGTCCTCTGCCCAGGCCGCCCCTCTGACGCCGTGTTCTGCAGTTACTCACACGTACTCAAGCTCAGGGAGAACAAACCCCAGCCACATGCAATGAGTGTTTCCTGAGAGAAGAGGCAAAGGGCTGCTCTGAGTCACCCTCTGGACACTTCCAGGAGAGACTCAGCCTCTCTCGCTGCCCCTCCTGGGAAGTGATTCGGACCCCACGACCTGCTCTTTGGGGAGGGGCAGCTGTAGGGTGCTGGGGCACCAGGGTGGGCCTTGAGCCCAGGCCTCTCAGCTGGACAGAAGCTGTTACTCACCACCAGCTGTGTGACTCTGGCCATTAGCCTAACCTCTCTGAGACTCCCTGGGAGGGAGAGAGCAAGGAGCCTGACTCACAGGCTTGGGCCGTCTCAGTGGCTCCAAGGGCCTGCCTCATCAGTGATCGTGACCAGGAGGCCTGTGATGACCACAATGTCCATGACCATGAGGAGGCTCTGGGGCAGTGCTGGGCATGTTCTTAGGGCCTCTCCCTGAAACCTGGCTATTGCCCAATGTCGGGACACAGCGGGAACATTTCTGGCCCAGGGTGAGTGAGGGATGCCTGTGGGCACCGCCTTGGTTCAGTGGACTTCCTGCACCAATCAGAAGGCAAGGACAGAGGATGGTCTTCCCGGGGAATCCCCAAAGATATGTTGGGGGGTAGCCCCTCCACCACCCACCCAGGGGTCTGCCGTTTCCTCCAATGCCCTCTGCTGCACCCACAAACCGCTGCTTCTGCTGGGAGCCCTTGCTGTTCTGGGGACACCCTCTTGGGGCCATCACAGTTGAAGCTCCCATTCCAGGGTGAGTTGGGGATGAAGATGGAGACAGCTAGCCTAGCTCAGAGCCCCCCTCTAGACAGTGGGCTCAGGCACTGACAAGAGAGAAGTGGGCGAGAAAGAAGGTGGGCAAGGAGCATTTTTGGGCTATTCAGTCTAACTGATTACTTACTAAGTCCATTTCTCGTTTTGTCCTCTGGGTATCTTTGCAACAAACCCATTTTACAGAAGAGGAAACTGAGGCTTAGAATGAAGGATTTGTAGCAGTGGATGAACTTGAGCGAAATTCTGGCTCTAATCTAATGTTGATGAAAATTTGAGCTTTAGTTTAAATATCACTGAAATGACAGAAAATGTCTATTACCGCACTGCATTTACTATAAGCAACTTAGCCCATTGTTTTATCTAATGTTTTTGTCCATATGTATTCTTTGTATTTGTATGTTTTTTTTTAAAGACATTTTATTTATTTATTTATGCATATAAGAACTGGGGTACAGGCCAGAGGTGCAGGGGGTGGTGGTGAAAGGTTCACCAGCGACAGAAGAATTTCAGATGAATATACAATGTGTTTCCAGGCATCTGGGGCAGCTGGAATGGTCAAGAATTAAGAAGACATTTGATGAAGGAAATTTGAGACCTGGGTCCTGTTGCATTCTGTTCTCCCTCCTGAACATTGCCATGTCATCAGTGCAAACATGCAGAGAATAACCTTCTGGCCGAAAGAGCTTGGGAAGGACCCGAGTGAGGAATACCCGGAAAGGCACTTGGGTCCAACCTCACCGGTAAGATTCGGAGCTTTTGTCCCTTCACAGTGTCTTCTGTGAAGAGGAGTGACACATGGCAGTCATGAAACTCAGACTAGTTTTTATTTACATTCTTGCTTTTTCACTCTTAAAGACTGAAAAATGCCCACCATGAAGTAGTTCTCCCAAGGGAATCATTGCTAACATCCAGGGGTGGCTGTAAGGAGGCAGCTTGCGGTTCTGAGGGAAGAGTTGAAAGGACACACAGGTGAAGGCCAGCTGGTTGTTACCAGGGGAACATCCCAAAGCAGGTCAAGGACCAGCCTGAGGGCCCCTTCTACTTCTTCCTCCTTTCTAGAATGTTCTAAAATTCAGTCTGTGGAGAGTTCCTTGTATTCCTTACACACACGCACACGCACACACACACACGTATGTAATGTGCTATCTCCTTAGATCTTCATATCGCCAAAAGCTTATTCTTCTCTGTTTGCTAGTTAATAATAATGCCTGATATTTATGGACTGTTTACTATTACCCAGGTTCATGCCAAGAGCCATGTTTACATTAGCTAAGAAAATCCTCACAGCAAACCTGTGGGTGTATTTTAAAGTGCTCCCATCATGGACAAGGAAACAACACAGATTGTAAATTGTAGTGCAGTGGGTTTAAAATCCAGCCATTCTGACACTGGAGTTCGAACTTTTAACCACGACCTGATCTTACGTCATAGTGATGTCAAAGCCATTCACACCTTGATTCTGTTGGTCTTTCCCTCAAGGTTGCAAAACAGCTGCTGAAGCTCCAATATCACATCCACTAGCAGGGCAGAAACAGGAGAGGAGACAAAACACTGGTGTGATAGGTCCCTGATTCCATTTCAGGAAATAAGGCTCGGAGAGCTGAAGTGGCTCTCCTGATGCTGCAGAACCAGGATCTGCTCTTGCACTAGGTGAGCCTCCGTTTCCTGTTCTGGCTCTCTCCTTTCCATCCTGACCCCATCACCCTCTGCTCCTGGTGCTCACACCTCCACAGGTGCGCATGCTTCCCTCCCCCACCAAAGCTCCCATACCCTTGTCCTACCGCCCTTCTTCTCCTCTCCCCTCACCCCTCTCTCCATTTCCTCTGGTAACCAGTACTTTTCATAGAGAAATTATCTTTGCTGTGCTTTGTCAGTTTGTCCTCTTTGGATATTTATATTCCACAAATGAGTGAAACCATTTGATAACTGTCTTTCACTTTCTAGCTTATTCCACTGAGTTTCAGCACCTTAAGAGCCATCCACTTGGCTCATCTTTTTAACAGCTGAGTAGCATTCCACGGAGTACATACACCATGACTGCTTTCCTCATCGGTGACTGTGGACAACCCAATGTCCTCATCTGTAAACCAAGGGGCGGGCTCGCTCCTCCCTTCTGGGAGGACCTTGTTGAGTGACTGCCATGGGGCCTGGGAGGAGCTGGGTCCCTGGTGGGCTCGCTGCACTCCTGTTGTTTTTCTAACTCCCCCGCCTTGGGGTAACTGCTCTTCTGGAAGAATGCTTGACTTGCAGGGCCTGGTTCTGGCAGTTGGGGCAGTTCGGGGTTTCCTGCCACTGCTCAAAATGACCACCATCCATAAATACTCAGGGATACGAGTGTTTTGCAATCAGTTATTACATCAGGAAAACTCTGAATAGCCTCATTCTACCCTCTTCCCACCCAGGTGCCAGCTCAGCCAAGCAGACAGTGGGCACCAAGGGGGAAGGATAAAGACTTCTTAGCGGTCACCCAGAACTTGGATCTGGCTCCACACCCCAGGAAAGTGCTAGACTTCTGGGAGCATTTGAGAAGCAGCAGCAAACCAAAGTCTCACTGGGGAGGGGGGCAGGAATGGAGGGGGCAGCCGCTCTTCACTGCCTTCTCCTGTGGAGCTCTGCTCACACTCCTGCTCGGCCCCAAGCCAGCTGTCACAGGGGCAGTTGCACACGCTCGCTGGGTCTTCGGTGCCTCGTGTGCAGAGAGGGAGCCAGCATGCACCTCTGTCTCACAGAGGTCAACCAGCACATAGATCCTCTCGTATTAACCAGCATAACACTGGCCGTGGTCTAGGTTGTCACTTACTCTGGGACTCCAGAGGGATCTGGAAAATCCAGCTGCAGTCACCCTGACCCAGCCACCTTGACCTTGAAACCATCCCTCTGACCTCAGTGAACCTCCGGTCTGGAGCAGGACTATGCCCACCGAGAGCATCCGTCTGTCAAGTCTGTCTGTCCATGTGGCAGTGAAGTGAATTCAATGGGAAAACGGGTCGGGGCCCCAGTCCAGCGCCTGGTGCCCAGGAAGCGCCTATCAATGGCGGCCTTTATCAGCCCTCTTCTGGATGGGCCCCTGGGGGAAGTGGGGCTCCGGGAACAGAGGAAGCGATTGTGCAGGGGGGCGCGGCGGAGGGGGCCTCCCTGGGCTGGGCAGTGAGAGTCATGGCCTGCCGGGGCCTGGCTGAGGCCTCCTTCCACTTGATTCTCTACAGTGGCATTCATCCTCTGGGCTGGGAACAAGACAAGGAGGAGGGCCCTTCCAGGACTGGGGATTTTCCCAGGCTCTTTGCTGGCTTGCAGGTTCCTACCCAGGAGGGCCCCACAACATTTTTAACCCTCTCCTACCTGCCAACCATTTCCCCACCAGCATCATTTGGAACATGGGCTCTCAGGTGGAAAGGGGCTGTCCGTTGTCATCTGCAGGTGACAGGTAGGTGTCTTCAGTCAAGGCCCCTGGGGCTGCCAATTTGTGCCTTGCTCTGTTGTGGGGGCTCCTGGCCAGGGCACTTAGTACTTTATTTTTTTGAAAAAAGATTTATTTATTTATACAGACAACAGCTGGGGTACAGGCCAGAGCTCTGGGAGTCTTGGGGAGGTGGAGTAAGAGCCGGCAGGGTAGATGCTCTCTTCCTCCTTTGAAAATGGTCGGTTGGGGGCTCCTCCCGGTGGTGCAGTGGGTTAGAGCGCAGCACTAAGAAGCGATCCGCAGCCACTGCAGCACATGTTCAATTCCTGGCCAGGGAGGTGACCCACATGGAGCAGCAGACCTCTCCTGACCCGCCTGCTGCTCCCCTCAGTGGTGTATTTCAGTCCATCTGCCTGTTCTGCTCCCCACTCTGTCTCTAGTGAATCCTCTCACACAGCCCCATCTCTGGCCTGTACCCCAGTTCTGTATGGGGTATAAAGATTTAAATGAATCTTTAATAAAGGAAGAAAGAGAGATAATGATCAGTTGGAAGGTGCTTTCTGGGCTGCTGCAACGACTCTAATGCCATGGTGGGGGGTAAGCCAGTGGGGGGGTGATGGGGGTGTGTGGCCACGTGGAATCTCCATGGCTGGGTCAAGCTTGGGAGTGTCAAGCGTTGTGCTTTGAGTTTAAGCTGCTTTGGGTTGAGGCCTTGGTCTCCCCTCAAAGGTGTAAGGGCCATTTGAAGCCGAGATGGTCAGAAGAGCACCCTTACATCTCCATCTTCCTGGGCTCACCCTGGACTCTTGCTGGCTCCCCTCAGAGTTGGGTGGAGCCGCGAGACTGAGTTTGCATCGCCTGAACCTGACAGGAGCAGAGCGGCAGGTGCAACTGCAGGCTGAAGTGCTGTGCTCCCTTTACTCAGCAGGACTTAGAACACCAGCATGGAAGGAAGCCGCTTCCCAAATTGTGTGCGTCAGGAATGGGATCTGCAGAAAGCTACCGGGGAGAGAAGCGGACTGTCGGCTCCCAGCCACTCTCTTGGGAGTCTCTGATATGGCTACCAAGCTTTCTCGAAACGAACACACTATCCTTATTCTGTAGGAGGAAGGAGTCCGTCAGAGCTCCACGCTTCCCTGGCTGGACTAGACTTCTTACTATCTGCTGAGACTCCTTTGCGGATTCTGTTCGTAGAAGTAACTTCTGAGAATGTTTTCCTGTGGGTTATTGGTGTGGACAAAGTGCATGTTTTCATTGATTTGCTGATGCACTCATCCTGTCTGCCAGAAGCCTGCTTTCATCAACACGATTCTTACCCTATGTCAAGTTCTGAGAAGCAGGTTCAAGTGCATCTGCGGCTGGCCTGTGCCCATACTCCACAAGGACTAGCTGAGGGGTCAGAGTCTGGTCCACGATGGGACCAGACACACCGGTGTCTTCTCCGTGTGTGCAGCTTCTACTATCGGCTTCAGCCTGGTCACACCACCATGCCCTTTGCCATCACCTTCCTGCTCTAGTCCCCCGGGGGCCCACGGACGATACCCTGCCTGTGCCCTCCCTGCCCGCCAGGATGCTGGCACATCACAGCAGCTCACAAAGTGTGAGAGGACAGATTACTTTGGCTAAGGACAGAGACCCCTTCTAGGTTCATCCTACTAGGCACAGCAGGATATTCTCTAATAAGAGTCTAAAACGAGCTTTGATAAGTTCATCATGTCTTACATGAGTGGGTAGCCCCTGCCTCAAGCCCATGAATGAGGCCAAAGGGAGTCTCACCCAGAGTTGAGAGAGGAGTGGGACAGGAGTGAGAAGGAAAGGGTTGGAGACCAGGAGATGCAGCAAGGAGCCTGGGGGAGGGAGAGCAGAGAAGGGCGGTGTTCCCACAGTGCCTTCGGTTTGAATTCCAGGCCCAGTCTTTCTAGCTGTGTGACCTTGGGCAAGTTACTTAGCCTCTCTGGCTCTTTCCTCAGCTGGAAAACAGTGCAGATATCATCTGTAGGGCTGTGGTGTGGGCAGACAGAGGAAGCAGAGCACAGAGAGTGACAGTGTGGGCACTCAGCTGACACAGGCACGTCATCTCAACTGGACCTTCTTCCAGGGAAGGAGAGACCCTGAACCTACAGGCTAGCGTGACAAGCCCCTCTGCAGTCTGCCACAGAAAGCCAGATTCTTGTCTGTGAGGCTCGTGTTCCCTGTGGTACACCCCAGCTCAGGCCCACTGCACTCAGGCTGCCTGTATGCAGACCAGAGAAGACAAGTCCTCCAGGCGGGAGGAGAGCAGGCGGGGGGCGGCCATCTGGGGGAGCTGCTGGGAGGTGGCCTCCCCATCTCCTCTGAGTTCCATGAATGGCACATGGAAACCTGCCATAGCCATTGGGGGCCTGACGGGACTTGCCCCCAGCCACGTCCCCCTGCACTTCATATTCCACAGCCGTCCTCAGGGACACTGCGGAAGAGCCACAGGCCAGAGGCATTTTAATGGAAATCGCAGAACCCAAACAGTCTTGTGCGTGGAGCCAGCCAGGCTTCCTCTGAGAATGGGGGAGAGGGGCTTGGCTGGCTGCCACCCTGGCCTAGTTCAAGCTGAGTGAGGAAAACGGCAAGTCTGAAGAGGCAGGAGGCATTGCGTCAAAATAGCCCGAAGCCTCGCCATCGACCATGGCGGGGTGGGGACTTTTTTAAGTAAGGAAAGGGAGAATGCAGCCTGTAGGGTGTGTGGGCATCACGTGACACGTATGCACGCTTTGCATGTCAGTCTAATAGCCTGAACATAGAGACCTCCCCATTTGCGGACAGACGCTCAAGGGAGCAATTTTGTGAGAATTTGGGAAATGCTTTTTTCCTGTCAGCATTCCCCACCAGCTCACACAGACCCCGGCAGAACAGAGGCGTCTCCAGAGTGTGAGCAGCGTCTCCCCCACACTGGGGAGCCCTCTGCCCAGCATGATTTAGGGCCCAGCTAGAGCACAGGATTCGCGTTTAGTTAGCAGCTGGAGGTGTCCTAGGGGCTGATAAGGCCCTGCTGTTAGCGCTCCTAATTTATCTGAACAGCTCCAGGATGTTGTGCTAGATGTCTGTTGTGTAACAAACCACCCCAAACTTGGGGTAGGCAACTCTGTGGTCCGGAATTCAGAAAGGGCAGACCGGGATGGTGCTGGTCTGTACTGTGATGGCAGGGGCCCCAGTGGGGAAGACCCAATGGCTTAAACACAATGGCTGGGGCCGCAGGATTCACCTCCCGTCTCAAGACTTCTGCACCTGAATGGGCCCGGCTGGGACTGTCGTCTACAAGGGCCTACCTGTGGCTTCTCTAGCCTGTGTTCTCAGGGCAGACGGACTTCACCAGCCTGCGCCGGGCTCCCAATGCAGGTGTCCCCGTGAACAAGCTGAAGCCTCATGAACCCTTAAGACCCAATCTTGGGTCATACCTGGATGGTCAAAGCCATCATGAGCCTGCCAAGAGTTCAGACACGCCATCCTCAATGGGAAAACCAGCCAATAAGTTGCGGTTCTATTTTTAAAACTGCCAGGTGGTCTTCTGGGCTAGCAGACAGGAAAAAAATGGAGCCCTGGTCTTGGAGGACCTCCTACACCCCCTTTGTCCACCCTGGGATGGGAGACAACTATTTCCAGGCTCTGAACTCCTGCCACCTGGGGGTCTCAGGAGAAGAGTCTACGAGAGAATTTGATAGAGCAAAGCTCAGAACTCTAGGGTAAACGTGAGGCGACAGGTGGTAGAAAGCAAGGAGGGGGGACTGTGCTGAGCTGGGTGGTGCGGACCTGGGTGGTGACACCCCAAGGCACAGGGTCACTGCTGTGGCTCACCGAAATGTGGCTGCAGACTGGGACTGAGCTATGGGCTCCTGGTTGTGACCCTTGACATGAAGTAATCAATGTGAGAGGTGCTTGGGACCTCAGAGATCACTAAGGCCAATGGTTTACAAAGACTTCTGTCTCAGAAACAGTGGAAGCCCTTTCTCCAACAAGATCTTATGGAAGAAGCACCATGCAGAACACTGGATGACGACAGAACGGGTAGCCCCGAAACCCTTATCAGCTTCCTGCTCTTTTCCTAAGGTGTCTCTGTGAAGCCCTCAAATTCCAAGGAACCCAGTTTGACAAGCTATCACTTTACTGTCTTCCTGTGAAAAAGGGCAAAAAAGGACACCTGTCTAGAGGAAGTGACCTGCCCAAATTCACACTGTGAGCTAACGGCAGAGGCAGGCCTCGTAACGGTTGCAGGTTTTGCTATGAAGTCCTGTTCCCTTTCCCTGGTGATAGGATGATGCCTCACATGAGCAGCTTTGCAGCTCACAAAGTGCCTTCACCTGTATGGGCCCCTTCCCCACCAGGATACAGGCAATCTTGGGGATGGCCAGCTCCCAGTCTGGCCTCCCTGACCAATGCCTGCAGACACTGCATTGTCCCCTGGCCCTCCAGGATACCTCTTCTGTGAAGCCCACCCTGATGCTCCTTCTCCGGGCTAAATTATTCTCACCCTTCTAGGCACTGCACTGCAGCTGTTTGTCTCTAGCTCTGTTCATTTTACTTTCCCCTTGAGGGGCAGGGATTATGGTACTGACAGATCTGGTCAAAGAAAGAGGTTGTTTTTTTTTTTTTTTTTAAAGATTTATTTTTTTATGCACACAGAACTGGGCTACAGACCAGAGGTGCAAGGGCGGTGAGAGGCTTCACCAGAGACAGAGTGGGGAGCAGGACAGGCCGACTGATGAAGCACCCTGCTGAGGGGAGCAGCGGGCGGGTCAGGAGAGGTCTGCCGAGCCATGTGGGTCAGCTCCCTGGCAGGGGGGATTGAACTGCTTGCTGCAGTGGCTGCCAATAGCTTCATGGTGCTGAGACTTAGCCTCTTGTGCCAGCAGGGAGGCCCAAAGAAAGAGCGTTTGAAAGGTGAGAGGAAATGAGGGCGAGAGGTGGGCGGGAGGTCTTAGTGGAGCTCCAAGTGTCCTCTGCGGGGACACCCACCTCCCTGAGACCTGGACAATCAGGCCCTGCCTTTCCCCTCCTCTGGCCACATCCTTCTCCACATGGCCAGAGCCCTTTGTGGAGACAACCAGACCAAACACCAGGTCTGGGCCTCCTCGGTCGCTCTGAGGCCGGAGTCTCTTCCGGACCCATTTTCCCAGGGTGACCTGCTGACACTGCTGTGAGCACTTGGAGGCCTGTGGGTGGGCAGTGAAGCGCCACAGGCAGCACCGTGTCTGTGCAAAGTCTTCGGTTGTGTCAGCTGGGGGTGTCGGGGTGCGTCCTGGAGGCCTTAAAGCTGGGCGTAGGGACTGGTCTAGAAGAGCTGAGGAATCGGCCATGAACTTGCTTGTCCAGACGTGAGGGGAAGGATGCAGAGAGCTAAGGCTTTCTGTGCTCTTAAAATAATGGCAGAGAGGACACCCTCGGTGGCGCAACAGGTTAAAGCACCACACTATGAAGCCATCAGAGGCCACTGCAGCAAGAGTTCGATCCCTGGCCAGGAAGCTGACCCACATGGTGCGGCAGACCTCACCTATCTTGCCTGCTGCTCCCCTCAGCAGTGTATCTCAGTAAACCTGCCTGTTCTGCTCCCCACTCTGTCTCTGGTGAGTCCTCTCACCCACCACACCTTCTGGCCTGTAACCCAGTTTGGTAAGCATAGGTAAATACATCTTTTTTAAAAATGAAGGAAGAGAGATGTTTAGACGGAATCTCTCTTCATTGGGAGACTGGGTGGTGTGTGGAGAGAAGTTAGCAGGGCAGGGGATCAGCGCCCCAGGGTCCCAGTGATGCCTTCGCCCCCTTCCAGCTGTGCGATCTTAGACAGGCTAATCAACATCTCTGAGCCTGTTTCTGAATCTACAAAATGGCGTTAAGAACTGTTTTGTGAGATGATTTTGAACATGAAACGAGAATAGGCCACGCTCTAGCATTGGCAAGCTCAGTCAGTTCTCGTTTCTTTGCTAGCCCTGGGAACAATGTCTATACACTATTGTCTCCCTTAGATATTCTTTTTGTTGTTGCTCATTCACTTAGAATTTAGGGTCAGGGAACACAGAGCTTGCTGTGTGTACCAAGAAGCAGGGAGATGGAGGTTCCCATGAGAACCCAACTGCATGCATTTCTCTGCATTTGAGAAGGGGCTGAACATGTAGAACGTTCCCTGTGTTGCTGGCAGACAACTACCTGGGCATGAATGAAAAAGAACCAAGCCCAAGCTCATCAATAACTCATCCTTGTCCAGGAAAATCAATACAGGTTCCCTACATTACGTAATAGGTGAGTTCCTGAAAAGTTGGAGGTAAGTCAATTTTTGCCCCATTTCAACATGTGTTGCGTATCCCGTCAGCTGACCCTTGTGGAGACCAGGTGTGTGCAGGAGGTTTATTAGGTCATGTACCTGGACAAGCTGGGCAGGCAGGGGGTAGAGCTGAGGGCAGAGCTGTGCTGGAGGGAGCCCGGAAGGCTCAGCTGACCCTCCATGCAGGGTGGGTAGTTGGAAGCCTGGATGCTTTCAGGGTCCGCTCCACTTTGAAGCAAGAGCTGATTGCACTCCCATTATCACAGGCTGGTGTGCCCTTCCTGAGCAGTGAGAGTGACCTGGGACACGGAACCCCTTCTTGGCCAGTCGGCTTCCAAAGGGCCCCCCAAAGGCACTCCCAGCCTCCTGGGATGGAAAAGTCCTTTAGTCCAGCAGGGAGATTTGGGCGCACATCTCCCTGCTGGGGCATATGAAACAGCCATGTAAGGTTGCTCCAAATATTAAAAACAGGCTATCCTGGCCCTCCCTGGTGGCGCAGCGGGTTAAAGCACAGCACTAAGAAGCTTAAGCCACTTCCACATAAGTTCGATCCCCGCCTGCCCCGGAGGAGATCCACATGGCGTGGCAGACCTCTCCTGACCCGCCCGCTGCTCCCCTCAGTAGTGTACTTCGTCGATCTGCCTGTTCTGCTCCCGGCTCTGTCTCTGGTGAGTCTTCTCACCCTCTGCATCTCTGGCCTGTACCCCAGTTCTGTACGAATAAATAAATAAATATTAAAAAAAAAACCAGGCTATCCTATCCAGCAATTGCATTCCTGTGCAGCTCTCTCAAGGATATAAAAACACTTATTTAAAGGGGAGAGACGCACTCTGATGTTCACTGCAGACTTAGTCGCAATAGCCGAGGTGTGGAGACAACCTAAGTGCACAAGCACGCTGAGCGGATCCAGCGACGAGTCTCCACACAACGGAATACGCCTCACCTGTTAGAGAAGACCGGATCTTGCCATCTGCAGTAATGTGAACGGAACTGGAGATGATGTTCAGAGAGTAAGCCAGAAGGAGAAAGACAGTATCAGGTGATTTCATGCATACGTGAAACAAACACGACAGACAAAACCAGCCCAAATACACCCTTGGAATCTACTACAGAACAGGTTTGCAGAGGGGAAGTGGAGGCAGCAGAGGAGGGGCAGCCTAGAGATCGGTCTTTGGTCTGATTAAGGGACACTGGAGAGTTGGATCTACACCCTAACTCACACACAAGCCGGAGACCAGCGCTTCCTCAATCAATCAATGAATGAAAAAGAAACAGCCTTATAGAAGAGTTGGGGGGTGGGGTGAGGGCTGCAGTCACAGAGGAGGTACATCCAGGGCCCTAGGGAGAGAAAGAAGGGGAACTGACTTTTCCTTCCACCTTCCAGTCTCCCTCCAGGGCCTCCCAGGTGGGCAAGGTGGGCTGGAGCCCAGTGGGCAAGGGAGCTTGGGGCTCTGGCGGGCGCTGAGCAGGGGTGGCTGTGGAGCAAAGTGGGCTAGGGCAGATCGGGAACTCATGGTGGGCGGAGACAGGAAATGGCAAATTCAAGGGCAAGGACCCCCAGGGACGCCAGCCCCAGGGGTGGGGGTGGGGGGGATGCCCTTCTCAGAGAAGAGGCAGTGAAGGCAGGAAGGACGGGGGTGGGGTGTGTGGGGGGGGAGAGCTTGATGGGCCCTGGTGAGCTGCCATCCAAGTGCAGGCACTCAGCTGGCAGCGCAGCTCGTAAAGACAGGCACAGAATTAACCGGAAAGCGCCAACATCAGCTGCATTCTCTCCTGGACACAAATGCGAGCGCTTCAGCGGAGCCCTCCATCTCCTGAGGGACCTCTGCGCTGGCAGGGACTCCACCTGCGCAGTCCCCTTCCCCACATCCCCACCTGGTCTGACCACTCTCTCCTTAACACCCCCCCACCCCTCATTTCACAATCCCACACGTGCCCAAGGTCAAATGCCTCCTTCCAGATGAAACCTCCTTAACATCACTTTTCTCCCCACACATTGTAATCGCTCATGTAAATCCCTACAAGGGCTTAAGAGCCTGAAAGCGCCACGATTTAATTTAGGATCTTGCCACAGCCAGTAACACAAATCTCTGTAGGACTCTTCCTTCATGTATGGGGGGAGGGGGGAAAGGGGTGGTGGTGGTGGTGGGTAACCTCAACATGTGGCTGTAAAACTAAAGGGAATTAGCACAGGCAAAGTACTAAGAATGGCGCCTGGCACACTGCAGCCTCGGCGCATGTCAGCTGTTACTATTAATGTTCTAATTTTCGTCTTCTACCCCCCAGCCTCCAGGATTTTTAGTAGCTGCTTCATAAGTGTCTGTTGAATGAATGGAGCCTGAAGAAGGAAAAAGATTTATCCTTGGGGCTTGCCAGGTTTTCGAACATGAAGTGTATGGCAGAAGCACGGGGCTGTCTGAAAATGGTTATCTTTGCTTAGCGTCTGGGGACTCCCAACTGACCTGGATCTCTCAAGAAAGAAAACGGCGGCTTCGTGTTCTTTGTGGGGATTTGTTCACTCTGCACCGGCGCTACCCTCACCCAGATCGCTTTGCATGGATGCACGCATACGACCTGCCAAGGTCACCTAGGCAGCATCACCCCCGTGGTCACGACGACTTCCACTTTCCTACCTGCCCACCCCGGGATCCGGACAGGCACCCCGGCCCCAGACCCTGCTGAGGGCATGGAGGCTGGGGTGGGACAGGAATCCGGCCGCCGCCACGTGGGCCCCTTCCGCCCGCTCCCCACATCCTTTGTTTCCCACCGGTCGGCTCAGGAAGCTCTTTCTGCGAGTCACCGCGAAGGGGCGGCCCGGGAGCCTGGAGGAGCTATTTCCGTGCAATCCGGGCGGGCGGCGGGCGCGGGAGGGGCGTGGAGGTGGAGGCAGCGCAGAAGGCCCAGTGTTTGCTTTTATTCCATCCAGCAGAAGGTTCTATTTGTGGAAGCGAACAGACGCTGGGGATTAGAGCTGGGAGGGGGCAGGAAAAGGAAAAAAAAAAAAAAAACCACATCCACTACCACTCACAGGTCTTCCCCGGAACTACCGCGTGGGGGTGAATGACTGATTCTGGAATTCATCTCCTTTCCTCTCTGCCCCCTGCCCCCTTCCTCAGCCTGCAGCTCGGCCTCGGCGGAGCCCGAAGCTGCAGCCGGAGGTCCCAAGGCGCGGGACAGTGGGTGGGGGTGGGGGGAATCCCCAGGGCTGAAAGCGTAACCGCCCGGCTGCAGCTAGCCGCGGGTGCAGACAGCGTGGGGCGCGCGCCCGAGTCCATTGTGCTCGGTGTGAATGGGGAGCGCGCACCAATCAGCGGCCGCGTGGCCCCCGCGGCCCCGCCCCTCCCGCCCACTTCCCCGGGGCCCTGACGTCACGGGAACTTTTCCTCCGCCCCCTCCTCGGTCTTCTCGCTCGGAGCCCGGGGCCTGCAGGCGGGCGCGCGCCGCCTCCTGTC
>NW_004567110.1:10412834-10433115 GCF_000260355.1 Condylura cristata | reverse complement strand
CCCGGCGGCCCGGGGCGCCCCGGCCAAACGCCTGCTCGACTCGGACGACACGGCGACCGTGGCGGCCAAATGCCCGCGCCTCTCTGAGTGCTCGAACCCCCCGGACTACCTCAGCCCCCCCGGCTCACCCTGCAGCCCGCAGCCCCTTCCCGCCGCGCCAGGCGTCGGCGGCGGATCTGGGAGTGCACCGGGGCCCTGCCGCATCGCCGACTACCTGCTGCTGCCCTTGGCCGACCGCGAGCATGTGTCTCGGGCGCTGTGCATCCACACGGGTCGAGAGCTGCGCTGCAAGGTAGGCGTCCGGGCACCGGGAGCCGGGGCGGCGGGGACTGGGCGCTCGCCGGCTGGAAACGTGTCCCGAGTCCAGCGCGGCGGCGCCGGGGGACCGCAGGTGCCACCACCGCTTGGGCCGGGGCCGGGCGAATAAGTGAATTGAACCGAGAAAGGCGGCTTCGGCCACGTTCACCCTTCGGGGGGTTGAGGGGTTTTCTTTGGCGTGGCCTAAGGAGGGACTCGGCGGTTAAGGGGAGTGCATTGTTCAATTGCTTTATCGCCGCGCTATTTCCTCAGCGCCCAGTTAAGCGCGTGGCGTTCCATATAAGTTGTGGAATTGAAATGGATTCCAGGGCCATGCCATTCCCCTTCTCTCATCGGCCCCCCCTCCTGCGGGGAGGACGCCTGCACTGGGTGCCTCCTAGGAGCCTGGCAGCTCTCTGCCGGGGTTTCAAGGCATCGGGGACTCAGCTGTGGGTAGCGAGGGGCTGGGAGGACCCTGTCGGACTTGGGGGTCTTGGGGATTCCGGCCGGTCCCGGTGCTGAGACGGGGACTCTTTTCCTCCCCAGAGAGCAGCGGGGGCGGGTGGGAGGGAGATTACCCGGAGTAGGAATGTTGGGACTGGGAGTCCCCGTTTCCATTCATATCTTTATTTTCCGGTTGCGATTTTCTGTTAAACTTACGGGATTCCATCCAGGCGGAGACAACTCCTGCAAACTGGATCCGCCGCGTGCTCCCCCAGCGCTGAGACGCGGAGCGCTGCCCCGCAGTACACCCTTGCCAACCTGACACTCCCCTTTCGGACATCCCCGAGAGCCCTCCTGGCTGCTCCTGTTCACCCCAGATAGAGGGTCAACCCCCCTGCCCCCCAAGGCGTCTGGGCTCTTGGTTTTCTGCAACTCACCTGACAGCACCCCCTCTCCCCCCCCACCCCGTTCTCGCTGCTGCCACCTACTGGCCGGTTTAATGCACGCTGGAACCCAGTTTACAGGGTGGTGGGGCGGGAAGCTTCGCTGGGGCTAGGATCTGTTCTGGGAAGTCTGTGTGCGTTGTGATGGGGTGTGAGGAGGGGGGCAGCAGAGAGGTTTTTCTAGCTGGTGCCGGGGCAGCCAGGCCTCAGAGGTGGGGTGGGTCTGGCCATTGTGCAACCCCTTCCAGTTCCTCCGAACAGATAATAGCTGAATCCAGATGGTGACAGCCCGTGTGTCACCGTTTCCAGCTGAGGGTAGGATATGAGTAACCGGACTAAACAAAAGGCCCTTCAAGAGACTAGCCAGCTTCTTAGAGGAGATACTACCCATTTCCTGGGGGTGGGGTGGGAGTTGGGGCGGGGGGGGAGATAAACAAACAGGTGAAAAATCAGGGCTCAGACCCTGTATCCCTCCTGGGAGAATTTTAACCCAGGGCTGCTGCTACCTGAGTCAGACTGTAGGCAGGTTGCTTAAGGCTGCTTTGTCAGTCTCCGAGTCATCTGTTCCTTCTGACTAATGACAGATCTGCATGTTCTCCTGCCCCTGCTTCAGAATCACCACCTTCTGTGCTGTCTCTGCTAAGGGATGCTTTGGACCTGCAGGGAGTCATACATTTCCAGGGACCGCTGTCAGCTCTGGAGATCCCGGGGTGGGGACAGGACCTTCCTTTGGCCTCTTGACCTTTCTAATAAGGAATGGCCACGGTGACAAGGGGCTCTGGGGCTCAGCTCTCAGGAGCTGGCTCTCTCCGGGAAGATGGGCAAACATATTGGCAGCAGCTCTTTAAGGCCACTCCTTCACAGGGTAATCCCTTGGATATTTGGGAGCTCAGAGCCATGGGTGTTGCAGGTTGGGGGTGTTCGGGCCTGCCACGCTGCAGACAGTGGGAACATCAGGCGGATGGATGCAGCCTGACAGCGTACAAAGCCCAAGGGCAGAGAACTGCTGGCCGGCCAGGCTAGCCTGTGGGGCATAGCTCTGCCTTTTTAGCCCTAAATGGGTCGCCGTCTCTCTGCAGGTGTTTCCCATTAAACACTACCAGGACAAAATTAGGCCCTACATCCAGCTGCCATCACACCGGAATATCACTGGCGTCGTGGAGGTGATCCTTGGGGAAACCAAGGCCTACGTTTTCTTTGAGAGGGACTTTGGGGACATGCACTCCTACGTGCGAAGCCGCAAGAGGCTGCGGGAGGAGGAGGCCGCCCGGCTCTTCAAGCAGATCGTGTCCGCCGTAGCCCACTGCCACCAGTCGGCCATTGTGCTGGGGGACCTGAAGCTTCGGAAGTTTGTCTTCTCCACAGAGGAGAGGTGAGCCGCCTGCACTGGGACTCCTGCGACCTGTGGGAACCAAAATGAAGATGCAGGTGGAGTGGCTAGGTGCAGAGTGATGGTTCAAAGCAAAACCCCGGGGCCCAGCTGTCGCAGGCTTATTTCGGGGTCCTTTCCGGAGGTCCCCTTCCCTTCTTCCACTCCAGCATGGAGTTCACTTCCCATCGTTGTCAGAAAGACCCATTCTGGGGAGCAAATGCTAACTAACCCTGACTCCTGGGGGAGTCTCACATCCTTGCTTATACAGAGTGGGGTGTTTGTTGTTGTTGTTTTGTCTCTGGTACCTAGAGGCATCCCAGAGCTGTTGTGATGGCAGAATCCTGCCCCCTCCTCTGCCCCACATTCCTGTTCCAAATCAGACTTGGCCTCTGGTACTTTCTTTGCATTCTTCAGTGACTTTTTAGACACCTTGTTTGGCCTCTGCTTCAGAAAATAGCCACATTGAATAATACATGCAAGGTGGCTGGAATTGCTTGCTAAATATAGATTATGGCTTACCTCCTCAAGGAGAAGATGAGCTTGATAAGCGAATAAAAGCACATTAAGATTCAGAGGAGGGCTTTCAAGCCAGAGCACATGGGAAACCACAGGAAAGAAAGACCTTACTCGAGTTTAGGAGAGAGTCTATTCCCAGTGCAAAGCTCAAAAAAGCCAAGGCTGTGGTAGAATTGTAGAGGTGCGTGTGTGCTGTTTTCTTGTAGCTGTTCACAGGGTACTTACCCCAACGGTGCATCTTTGCTTCTAACTCCTGAGCATGTGAACAAGAACAGTGCTGAGTGGCCGCAAAGCCTAGCTCTGCACCTGATCTTGCAATAATTATTGGAACACACTGATTAGCAAAGAAAAGCAAAGTGTTTGCAATGAAGAAGTTTCCAATTCCTGGAACATGCTCCTTTGATAAGGTGATGTGTTTTCTGAAACATGCCTTACACACCTCCTTACTAGCTTTTGAAATCTGCATTGCACAGGCAAATGTCATGTGCATGGAGTTTGGCAACCCGAGGGTTAAGCAATGGCAGGCTGACGCTATTCGGGTAACCAGCACAGGTGCAGGGTTTTAGTACTACAGCAGCCAATCACGGGCAACGTGTGGGTTGAGTCATATTTTCCGTTTACAGAACCAATGGGTATTTTACATAACGACTGGGAGGTCGAGCTGAGGACATAGCAAAGTTAGCACATGTATCCTACACTCCAGGGAACAGGAAGGCAGGGAGAAAAAAAAAAATCACCAGCCACCAGACCTTTGAGAGGAAAAGGAATTGGCCCATTAGCCAGTACCAAACGTTTGCGTTTAACTTCACAAGTGATTTACTGAAACAGGGCTATTTCAGAGAAGCAGGGAGGGGCATGAGCTCCCACCTCAGAGGAGAGGGACCCCCACGTGGCTCTGGGCCGTGGGGGATGCCGGAGGCTTTGATTGGCTGCATCTGAGTAAGGAGGTACCAGCGGCTACAGATGAACCTCTGACTAAAGATATTTCAGACTTCGCTACTTGAACAGATAAACCCTCCCGGAGATTAAAGGGGCTCAGGCGTTGATGTGCCGTCCCAGGGTGTGAGTGTGTGCGTCCTCCTGCTTCAGAGGGCCCTAGGCATCCTTCACATCCACCAGCTGCTTCTGTTTGCTCGCCAACCTCCTCCATTCAGGCCAAATGCCCTTTGCAGTGAAACACCCCAATAAATATAGCTGACTTTCCTTACACCTCTGCCATCATGTTTGCCACCTCCTGGCTGCAGGGGAGGCTGTGACCTGGAGGGCTGACCCCCCGTGTGTGGTACCAGTGACCTTGGTGCACCTGTACTGCAAGAGTGCGGAGCCTGGTGGCCTGGGGGCTCGGCCAGGATGAGATGCCTCAGGTCCTCTCTGAGGAAGGCGGTTTGCTGCTCTTTCCTCTCAACCTTCATAGAACATGTCAGCCTTCCCCCGGAGACCAGCTCGCACTTCTGCAATGTGAACTTTGTCAGTTGTGCAATCCCTATTAGGATATCTCTCATAAGCCCGAGCATAATGAATTGTATTTGGGGCTTTGCATCACACCCTCCACCCCAGACGTTCTCTCGATACTTTGCAAACATTTATTGCAGTCTGTATTGGTTTGTGAAACCCTCAGTCCTGGAAGGCTGCACTGCTGACTGGATAAGAGCTAAATGCATTCCTGGGGCCTTTGCTCTCAGGGCCTGTGGGCACTGTGATGGGAAGGACTTGTTTTTCACAGCAGCTGATCTGGAAGTAATGCCTTGTGTCCTCTCTCCTGCAGAACCCAGCTCCGGCTGGAAAGTCTAGAAGACACACACATCATTAAGGGGGAAGATGATGCTCTGTCAGACAAACATGGCTGCCCAGCCTACGTGAGCCCTGAGATCCTGAACACCACCGGCACCTACTCCGGAAAGGCGGCGGATGTCTGGAGCCTTGGTGTGATGCTGTATACTCTGTTGGTGGGGCGATATCCCTTTCATGACTCAGACCCCAGTGCGCTTTTCTCCAAAATCCGACGTGGACAGTTCTGCATTCCTGACCACATTTCCCCCAAAGCCAGGTGCCTTATCCGCAGCCTGCTGAGACGGGAGCCCTCTGAGAGACTCACTGCTCCCGAGATCCTCCTCCACCCCTGGTTTGAGTCTGTCCTGGAGCCTGGGTACATCGACTCAGAAATGGGGACTTCAGACCAGATCGTTCCAGAATACCAGGAGGACAGTGACATCAGCTCCTTCTTCTGCTAATCCCGAACCTCAGAAACCTCATCATTCTCACACATGGCATTTCCATTTCTAAAGATGGACAGGCGTCTCGCGTGTGCCAGCCAGGTCTGTGATGGCGTGGACAGTTGCTGCCCTGGGCTCCGCGCGGCGTCCCTCGTCTGATGAGTGACTCTCTGGACCTGAGCAGGTCCCCTCTGACGGGCCGCCCTGGGAAGCTGTTTCCCATTCCAGAACCCTTGCCACCATCCCTTTGTCAGATTTGGGGGTTCAGCATCTTTTATGGGTAGCAGAGTATAGTTATCCTACATCGTGTAGTCAAGTGAAACGAACTCGAATATTCTTAGGGAGAGGAAGGAAGCCCACCGCACTGGGGCAGTCACCTGATTCGAACAGGTGACAGATCATTTGGGCCAATAAAGCCTCCATCTTGGAACTCATCTTTGGTAGCTAACTTGGCTACCCCAGCTTCTCTGCTCAGAAAGTTCTTTTGGGGTTTGGTTTAAGTCATCATTTCCTTCTACCTACATTTACCGATGACTGCTCCATTTTAGGAACACTGTTTCGGGAGCCTGAAGCAGGAGCCCAGGCTTTCTCCTCCACTGCCTGCCAAGACCACATGCTCTCTGCCTCCTTCTGACCTTGAAACCTCCCCCCTTTAGCTAGAAAAGCACCTACCAGCCAACTGTGCATGGAAAAGTATCAACAAAAGATTTGAACTCTGGGCTATTTCAGAACTCTGAGCTGAGACAGACTGCAGATTTTTTTTTTTAAATCATTTGAGGACTTGGAAACTGTTAGCTTTTTTGGTTCCCCTTAAACACGTGATCTTTTATCCTTTACGTTTTTCCCCAAGACCATCTCAGGGTGGAGCATTTTGTCTAGGAGGAGAAGGATCAGGCAAGGATGCCCCTCTCTCTCCTCTCCCAAGAGCAAATGTTCAACACCTTTGTGCTTCAGAGAAAGTGAATTTTGAATAGTCTTAGTAGCTGCCAGATCAACTTCCAGAATTATACTCTAACCTCTCATAGATCTTGTCTGCCTCTGGCATTGTGTTTGTGTTCACGGTTTTGCATGATGGGTTGTTCATATTTCAAATGTGGTGTGGTTTATGAGTATATTCATATAATCGGCATCTGGAGTGAAATAGCAAACCCCATGTCTTTTAAAGTCAGAAGGGACTTTAAAGTCATCCAATCCAACTTCTCTTTCTGCCACCTCCTGATGCAGAAATCCCCCACCCTCACTCCCTTCAGCTTCTTTCATAGGTGGGAGTCCAGCCTCTGCTTGATTGCTTCCTGAGATGGGAAACTCACTACCTATGAAAGCTAGACCTTAACAGAGAAACAGCTACTTGCATTAAACAAGTACAGATGATCTATCAGTAGCTGTCTCGGACAGTGCTGACATTAAGGTGGTTAAACGGGTAAACCAAACATACTGTATTCTGAGAAATGGCACAAAAACAGCAGTCATCTTTCAAGGGCTATGGCTAGGCTCACTAACTACTAACATGCATTGTGAGAATGCCATTTATACCTCACGTACTGTGTACTTTGTACAGATATTTGACCTTTTATACATGATGTCCGGTGTTTTTTGTTGTTTGGCTCTGAAGCTTGTTTTGTTGTCTGCGTCTTGTCTGCATAACCTGCGTGTTTAAGACCACGTGAAATGTGAATGATTATTGGCAATATTACCTTGACGGAATCATGGGACTTGGAGAAGAGGGAGGACAGAGGCCTCTGTCCAGCTCATGCTCTCGTGGTGGCTCCTCTGTATCTGTGATACATGCTGACCCGGCTGAGGACTCCGGACTGGCTGGGCTTCTGCCGGGAAGCTCAAAAACACTAGATCCTTGTACATGTGTGTATATATGTGAACAGCGAGACGCTGTTTCTGACTTGTAGAGAAATTTTAATAAATCTGGTTTCATACATAGGCATGGTACATTTCTTTCAAATCCGGCCCACCTTTAACCTTTTGCACTTGTAAGCTAGGGACACAAAGGTGTCCGGCCCCACGGATTTGGGCGGCTCCCAGGGGAGAAATAAGCAGGACTGCATCTATTCGGACGGGACTGCATCTAGTTGCTCTTAACACTGATGTGGGCAAATTTGTTTTGATGGCTAAAGACGATATTGGGTATTAGGTTGATGAAGGCTGTGGGCCCAGAGATCCCGGGAGACGAATGTGTGTGAATAAGCTGTGAGTTGTACCAATCCCTCTGACTTTGGTCTTTTTTAGCATGAGAATTGACTGAAAGCTATGGAAAATACACACCTGTATGCAACAGAAGTTTGCTTTAATTTTTGAAGTCCACATCTATCTTGGGCTTTCTGCTGAGAAACACCCCCCACCTTGCATTCAGTTTAATTAAAATGACTCACTGAGGCATTTCCCTTTTTCGAGAGTATAAAAAGGGAGATAAGGGAAGGAAAAACAAAAAGGATACTATTTTAAATCACGAAGGCGGAGAAAGGATTTTCATTTCATTAGACTGACCAGTTCACTATTCCATCAAGATCTTCTCCATGAGGTAAGTAGCATTCAGAGTGATTTAAACAAAACCTTACCTTTTAAAGTACAGCACATACCTAGAAAAAAATGCACAGGGAAGTCTATAGCGCTGAGTTTCACAAACTAAACACACGGGCGTAACGAGCAGCAGGTCATACTGCCTAAATCCCCGGTCCCCTCTGCCCCTTCCTGTCCTCACTGGCACACCTGCCAAGGCTGGGACAGAGTTCCAACACTAAACTTTTTTTTTTTAAAGATTTATTTATCTATGCATACAGAACTGGGGTACAGGCCAGAGGTGCAGGGGCGGTGAGAGGCTTCGCCAGAGACAGAACAGGCAGACTGACGTACATTGCTGAGGGGAGTAGTGGGCAAAATAGGAGAGGTCTGCCGCACCGTGTGGGTCACCTCCCTGGCCGGGGATCGAACTTGCACTGAGGCGGCTGTGGCCAGCTCTCAGTGCTGTGTCCTAACCCATTGTGCCACTAGGGAGGGCCCCCAATGCTAACTTTTTTTTTTTTTTAAAGATTTATTTATTCATACAGAACTGGGGTACAGGCCAGAGATGCGGAAGGTGAGAGGCTTCACCAGAGACAGAGCGGGGAGCAGAACAGGCAGATCGACGAAGTACACTGCTGAGGGGAGCAGCTGGCGGGTCAGGAGAGGTCTGCCACGCCATGTGGTCACCTCCGGGGCAGGCGGGATTTGAACTCATGCGGAAGTGGCTTTAGCTTCTCAGTGCAGTGCTTTAACCCGCTGCGCCACCAGGGAGGGCCCCCAATGCTAACTTTTAATGGTAAAAATTAAATCAGGACTAAGCCGTGGACTCTGAGATTAAATGAAAAGGTGTGTAGAAAGCTCAGCTACACCATCGCCTCTCTCAAGCAAAAGCAAACCTCTGACACTAGGGCATGTGTAACTCCAGAACTTAGGGGAAAAGGAGGGGGGGGGGTGGGGGAAGCACATCAGAAGCTAGGTAGGATGTGAGCAGATGCCCTGTAGATCAGATCCTTGGAAGTTGGGCTTGGGCTTGGGCTGGGGCTATCCTGTAAACAGGTCCCTTAAACCCCGAAGTTCCTGGGGCCTCGACCTGTAATGTATGCCTGCTCCCAGAAATCCAGACGAGGCTCATCATACCTCCTTGGGCATTATAGGAGACTAATACTTTGGACTTCACTGAGCTTTTTAATCTCAGGATTTCAAAACACATTGCAAGCAATTAAGGTTACAACACCTCTTTGTACTGTTGTTACATGCACTGAGTGGAGAGAAATGTGGGTCAGGATTGGCTGGGGTGTCATGTGATGCCACAAATCCATAAATTTAATCTCTTCAAAGGTTGAAACATATCTGGAGCAGTTGCAACCAGTTACATTACAGATGGCTGAGGAGTGTGCTGAGCACTAGAAAACTTGCTTTCCTTTTCCCGCATGTCCTTTTGGACATTTGGATGAATCAAGTCATATCTCAATACCTTTTATTCTTATCAGCTTTCTAGAAGTCTCTCTTCTCCTCCCTCTACCCCTCCTCCCTATTTTTCACCGCCTCCTTCTTCTCCCTCCTTTCTCCTTTTATGTGCATAACAATCAAGTGAAGCAGACAAAGCGATTGTTATTTTATCCATTTTATAGATTAGAAAACCGAGGCTCCGGTGTCTTCCAGTGGCTTCTCCTGAGAAAGCAGCTCCTGGGACAGGAACTTGGGTCTTTGGCCTTCTTGCCCAGCTTTTGCTGCATCCACACAGGGCCATCTAAAATCTTTCGCTAGGATTGATGATTTGACGAAGTGATTCAAGACAAATAGAGTCTTGAGCCTGATCAGTGTCTTCAAACACCCCTGGAGCATTGCTCATAAATGTGGGAGCATCACTGAAGATGTGAGAACCATTGTTGGCTAAAGAGTTGCCCTGTCCCTGCTGTGTGCTGCTCCTGTAGCAGATCCTCAAGAAACACATGACTGAGGCTCAGTCCCAGCTGAACAGACAGTCTCTGAGACAGTCTCTGAACCAGTAGCACCCAGCACCTTCCACAAGGGAGTTCAGTGTCAATATAGATGAATGGGTGTGTGGGTGGATGAATGGATGGATGCACGAATGGGTAGGTGGATAGGTGGGAGGATGGTGTTGGGGAAGGCAATCGAAACATGGCAGTGTACTGACCTGGGGGCTGGATTCAGGCAATTGAATCTCCTTATGATTATCAAGACTGCTTACCAGTATGGAATGGCCTGCTTTTTTATTCATTCTCAACTTGGCCTCTCTGTGTGGGGGTCACTTTCAGATGCCACCTAGTTATTACCAACATGTGGGTAGGTGAGTGGGTGGATGGACAGAGAGATGACTTGGTGGGTAGGTGGACAGGTGGGTGGATGGTCTACAGCAGTTAGGAGCCTACTGGGCTTTGTGTCAGAGCGCAGAAGGGGAAATCCTGTGGAGTTCCAGCCCACTTCTGAAGCCCAGCTGTATGACCTTGAACAAGCAGACCTGCCACTCAAGGTCTCATTTGCTCTTCTTAAAAAGAGTGACACTGGGCTTTCCCTGGTGGCACAACGGGTTAACATGCAGCACTATGAAGCTATCACAGCCACTGCAGCATGCGTTCGATCCCCGGCCAGGGAGGTGACCCACATGGCCCTACAGACCTCTCCTGACCCCCCTGCTCCTCCCCTCAGCAGTGTACTTCAGTCGATCCACCTGTTCTGCTCCCCACTCTGTCTCTGGTGAATTCTCTCACCACCTCCCTCTACACTTCTGGCCTGGACCCCAGTTCTTACATGAATAAATAAATACATACATCTTTTAAAAATTTAGAAAAAAAATTGATGCTGATTTCTTCCCTTGCTGCCGCTCTTATGAAAATCAAATGATTCTGTGATTCCCTAGAAACAGGGCCTATAATGACCTTCCTGGGGGTGACCAGGGAATAGTGCGGCTCCCTTTACACCTCAGCAGAGGTCATGTGACCCAGACCCTCATCGGATTGCACTCTGGGGCGCGGAAAGGCGCTGTAACTATGGTGGTTATGGGTCTGCCCTTCCCACATAACTTTGGTCGGGGAAATCTTTGGTGAAGCAGCTCTGTGTCCCCTAAAAGAAAAGAAACAAGATCTCTTTACCCTATGATGTCTTTGCTAGACCTAGGATGACCCATGTCAGATTTCAGTGAGCTCTTTAATAACCCCAACTGCAGTCAATGACTTGGTGGTTCCCAGAAGAGATAAATCATACGTTGCAGCCAAATTTTACAGAGTGTTTCTCATTTTCTCTTCTTGGAAACCCTATAAGTTGGACAGTCTGTTCCCACTTAACAGAGGTGGATGCCGAGACCCAGGTAATGTGACCAAGGTAATGTGATTGGAGGGCTGGGGCTTCTGCATGACTTTAGGTCGGTGCCTTCTCCCCTTTTGGGTGTTCTGCCTTGGGCCTGACACGCTACACCAGCAGCTTGATGTGTCGTTTGTGAAGCAAGTGTTTTACTGGAGATTTTCACCAGGAGTATATAGTATGCAGGTGAGTCTGGTTTCAGTCTCTGATCTTCCAGCTGAGCTATTTCCGTGGAGTGCTCTTTGGAAGACTGAGAGATGTCCTAAGTGCTCCCCATGGATTAGCACATGATTCCCTCACCGCACCCCTATAAAGAATCAGCCCCTTTTTGATAGGTGAAGAGACTGGAATTCAGGAAGGGTGAGTGATTTGCCCAAAGTCACACAGCCCAGCATTCTTTCGCTAATTCATGTACTCAGCACGCTTAATCAGGAAGCTTTACTGCCTCCGCTTAGTCTTAAAAGCAGAGTCTTTTAGCTAGAAAAAACCCAGGTCACGCACTAATAACATTAGTGGCAAAATGAAATAAAGTACGAAGTTTAATCAGTAACAATGTCCCGAAGCTGGTTTCTTAGTCCTGAAATGTACCACAGAAATGGAAAATGGTGACATGGGAGGAAAAAGTGAAGGATGCATGAGAACTCTACTATCTTTGCAACTTTTCTATACATCTAAAATCATTCCAAAATACAAAGTTATGAAGAAGAGAAGACTGCGTGTATTTCAGCCAGGGACAGCAAGGCTGAGGCTGGCGGGGCCGCAGTCACCTTGTGGGACCAGGCGCCCCAGGCCTCTGCCCGGACCCCAGTTCCCTGGCTGCTGGCCGGTGTGCGCACACGGCCTCTGGAATGTGTCCAGAGGCGCTTCTGAGGAATGTGCCAGAAACTTTTCTTGAAACAGGACAAAGCATTTTGAAAAATCAGTTCCTTGACCTTTAGGTAAGTGAGTGACATGAGTGTCCGCTTCACCTTCCTCATCTGGTGACCGGTCTTGGTCATCCCCAGCTGGAGAGCCAGTCTGAGTACTGTGTGGCCTGGTCACTGATTTTATCCCAGGCCTCCTTAGCCAGAAGGCAGCAAGAACAAGCTGAGGGGGTAGGAGGACATCTCCCTGAGAGGGGAGCATGGCCACCGTGTGAAGAGGAAGGCAGAGGGGCTGGGGTTCGAGTGCCTTCTGAGTGGATTCCTCACCCCAGTGACAAGCCAAAGCTTCCTATGATGTCTGGAAGGGGAAGCCTGCTCCCAGGGCTTAGCAGACAAGGTCACATCTGTCCCCTGCCCCACTTTATAGAAGGGTTGAGGTGGGGGGGGGGGAAGAAGAGCCAATTTTGCAAAATCAGCTATCTGGCCTAAACATCATTTTTTAAAAAAGATTTATTGTACTTATTTATGCATATAAGAACTGGGGCGTGGTCCAGAGGTGTGGGGAGAGGGGTGAGAAGACTCACTAGAGCCAAAATGGGGAGCAGAACAGGCAGATCACCTGAAATACACTGCTGAGGGGAGCAGCGGGGAGACAGGAGAGGTCTGTGCACCATGTGGTCACTCCCTGGGGGAAGTGGACTCATCTTCAGTGCTGGAAGACAGCTGAGAATCAGCCCCTGTGCTTCCAGGAGGCCCTGACCGAGACTTTAGATACTACTTCATTTCTCCAAAACAGAGTTCTCAAGTTGGTCACCCAGTGCCTGCTGACCATCATCTTTCTCACTTCTTCACTGGGGGAGGGAATTTGTGGACTCTGGCATTTCACAGGCTGGCCCCAGATAATCCAGTATCTTAGACACAGTATGGACAGATTGTGGCTCCCATGATCCCAGGAAAGAGCGTTAGAATAAGGGGGATGCTAGGAACCCCCAGGTACCACACACTTAACTTTTGTTTTAGCACTTTGCAAATGCGCTCTCATGTCATTCTCAGAGTGTGTGAGGAGAGACTCTGTGGGTCCATTCTGACGGTCCATACCCGAAGCACAGAGAGGTTAAGTGCTTTCCTGAGGTCACACACCTACTGAATGGGACCAGCACATTTGGAGCGAGAGCATTAGTAATCAGACCCCTATTTAGAGGAGGTCGGGAAGCTAGAATGCCCAGGCCTGCATCAGGCCTGCATCGTCAGCAAACTCCAGCAGTCCATGTGGCAGGTGCCCTGCTGCTTCCCCCAGGGGAAACGGAAGGGGTGGTCCGGCAGAGGTCACGGAGGGCTGAGGGCGGTGGGCCAGGACTCAGGAAGGGCTCAGCTCCTGGCTCTCACCCTACAGATGCTCTCCAATCTGCCCTCCTCTGTTGTTTATTTTCTGAACAAACCCTGTTTGTTGTTAAAACAAGGATTTGCCTGTACTTCAGGCCCACAGGATGTCGCCACAGAGGAAGCGCTCGTCCCACATGAGTGCCCAGCGGGGCCATCTTGGCGTGTGTTCACCTTTCTCTCTTATGCTCCTAAGGGACGTGCTTCCTCTCCCTTCAGTATGGCCTGACCTCTCTGGGAGGGGCTGTTGCTTCACGTTAGACACTCTGGAGACCGGGCAGCAGGAGGAAAGAACTGGAACCCCAGGGCTCAAGAGACTGGTCAGGCACCAAGTCGCCTGACGCTCCCTGCCTCAGTGGTGACAGTGCCTGCGGTGACCCCGCCAGCACCTACCATCCGCCCGAAGGCTGTGGCTGTGCAGACTGCAGGAGGTAAGCCATGGAGTTGGCTCAGATTCAGGCAAATCCCTTCTGAGCGGCTCGCCCCAGGCAGGCCAGTCAGAAAGACCAGATCTGGATCCAGCCCTCCTCCTTTGTGCTGTGTGTCCTTCAGCAGGTCGCCACATCTCTGACCCATAATTTCCTCATCCATAAAGTGGGTCCAGGTGATAAGAGTTTTGCAGGCACAGGGCTGCAGGCGGGATTGCTGATAAGGTGCTTGCAGGCCTAGCCTGGGGTTGCTCGCCGGGGTCAGTGTTCCCGGGGTCATTCTGCACATTTCCCTTCCCTCCTTTGTCTTTCTTGCTTACTCTTTCTGGTCAGAGTCTTGGCAGTTCTGGGAGGCAGTGTGGATGGCAGGGCCAGAGATGGGGAGCAGGGAAGTACTCAGTGGGTGTCGGTCAGCCTTCTGGCCACCTGCTCCCTGGGACCTGCCGACCTCGCCTTCATCCGTTCAGGTGAGCGGTGAGCAGTGTGGCGTCTCCGATCTTGTGCAGTGGCGCTTCTCCGGGGTCTCAAACGCTCACCCTCAAGGGCGGGAGGGCGTGGGGAGACGCAGGGCCAGCTTTCACAGATGCCGTCTTGATTCCGAAATTGAGAAATGAGCGTTGTCACGAGGCTCCCACAGGAGAGCAGGGACAACATGGGTGATTCTGCAAGGCAGGGCCCCTGGTTGCAGCCTGGCAGCCGGGAGGCCAGGGAAGGAGCCAGAGAGCACGGCCCAGGGTTCTGAGCTGTGGCTCCAGGACTTACCTGCTGAGGAGGGTACTTGCCCACCACATCAGGGCCAGGAGGACTCCTCACAGGGACCCTGCCGCTTAGGGAAGATTGTGCCTGTAGACATTTCCGCATGCCTCACATGAGAAAAATGCGGCGCAGATGCTGACTGCTGATAACTGGGGTCAAAATAGTCAAAAGCAATACTCCCAATTCAACAAAAAATGTGAAACAGTGCTTCCCCGGTGGGGCGGGGATCTTGTGAAGATGCAGATCCTACTTATCAGGGAGGGGTGGGGCGGCCCCGAAGCTGCATCCAGGAACAGGAGCTGGAAACCCACGTCCCAACAAATGGACCTGCTAGTCTCAGGGTTGCTCATTCCTCAAAATGGTAGGTTTTGGGTAAACATGGGAGAGGACTGTGGCGGGAGGAACGTGATTCAGTAGCCGCTGGGCATCTGGTGTGGAGAGAGAACCCTCTGAGGGATGTTCCCGTCTCCTTGGAGAGAGGGGAGCTGAGGCCTGCTCAGAACTCCAGGTCACAATGCTCAGTCAAGGGCGGGGCTGCATGGGGACTTGGGTCTCCCTGCCTGCGGTCACCCACGTCTACTTCAGAGGCCACGTCAGGAAGCTGCGAACAAAGCCAAGACTGGGAGAGCCAAGGCGAGCCAACTCCTCTCACTGGACCTTGCTTTCCCTGTTGACAGAATGAGTGTCCCGGGTGTCACCGCCCTCTGAGCAACCTCCACACCCTCCAGTTGGAAGATTGTCTTGGTCCATGTGCTCTCTGGTCTTACTCAGCAGCACTTGGCTGCGGCCCCACTCTGCTCTGGTGCTGAGTTCTGGTTGCAGTCATATCAGGGCCACCCGGTCCACTCGGAGCACCCGCAGAGCCGTGGACACAGCTGTCACTGACAGCTGGCCGAGCAGTGGAGCGGTGACTAGAAGAAATGAGAACATTCTTCTCCTCCCCAGAGTGGCGCCTTTCAGGTCCCTGCAGGTAGACAAGGCCACTTGCGTCAACTTGGTCATGTGGGATCCGGTTTCACCTGGAGCCCTGTCCCGGAGTCTTAACCCCACAGGGCCTGAGTGGTGCTAACAGGACAGGTTTGGGGACTGGGCCCAGCGCCTGCATTTCCTGGGTGGGCTCACATCGCCCTCCTGGGATTTGAGGAGTAGGCAGGATTGCTGAAGGGTGTGTTGGCCGGGTCCCGGCTTTGCCACTCCCTAGTGTATGAACTTGAGCAAGTTATTTCATCTCCCTGGGCCTCGGTTCTCTCACCTGTCAAGTGGGGCTAACACAGGTCCTTAGACATGTGCCTTGTGTGTGGTGAGCATGGAAGCCCACCATCCGTGTGACATCGGTCAGAGCAGCGACTCAGCTGTCATGTTCTTTGTCGGACACCAGTACCTGGAATAGTGGCCGGCACATGGTGAATGTTCACAAATATCTGTGCAGTGATTGAGTCAGAGAAAATCCTAGAGTGGTGGTGTTCAAACTGTGTTCAAGGAACCCCAGGAGACCTGGGCTCACCAAGTGGGGGGAGGAGGGGTGTGAGGAGAAGCCCTTGAGGAGTCACCGTCATTCTGCTCCCTTCCTCTGCCCAGAGCTTTCTGACCTCTGTGATATCCATGTGGTTTTGTGGGTAAAATTGCATTTGGGTGGAGAGTTTTGCAACTGAGACATATTTAGAAAATTGCTGCTATCCCAAATTTGAATGCGCTGGTGAGAGATGGGGACGTTGCTACCCAGAGCCTTGGACCTTATTTGGAATGGAGATTGCACACACATGGAAAATGTTGGTTCCCCACCCTACCTCGAGCTACTGAGTCAGTCTTTGGAGATGGGGCATGCATTTTAATCAAACTCTTAGGGGAGTCTGATACCAACATTTGAAAAATATGCACCTAATAGTTTTTCAAGGAGGGAAGTCAGGCTTGTTGATTTGTCAATCCTGAGGTTTCTGGCTCAGACCTCCAGGGGAGACACGAGGGGCTGGGGCTAAAAGCATCTTGACTCCTGGACCAGCGCTCCTTCCATCTTGTGACCCTAAAACACGGGCCCCTAGGCAGAGTCCCCTGCTGGGCCATGGAAGGGGTGCAGGGAAGGGGGCAGGTCCATTCACTCTCCCTGGAACTTGTGGCTTCTTTCTGCCCTTTGCGTCCCTGACCAGGCCCAGCCATGGCCCAGGTGGGCACACAGTGGGTATTGGGTAAATGAAAGGAAGAAGGAGTGAATGAAAGAACACCATCCCTATGGAAGGTGTAAACAAATGTCCAAACTCCAGTGTCAGGTAGTACTAAGTTCTGTGAAGAAAACACTAGCTAAGGAATAGCTAATGATAAGTTTGGGACACTCTTTCAGCCAGAATGCCTCTTCTGAGGGGGTGGCATTTCAGGAGAAGCCTTAAGCATACAGGAAACAGATTTTCTAGTGCAACATTGCAGATGAAGGGAATGGGATGTGCAAGGGCCTGAGACAGGAAAGTGGCGTGTGTATCTGAGGACCTCAAAGGTTGTTTAAGACTGAAATGGGCCGGGGGATAATTCCTTAGACTAGTGCCTGCACCATGTTGGCATTTAGTATCTTGGTGTCATCTTAACTGCATGGTGTGGAAAGGTCATTTCAGATTTACTTTTTGTTGTTCTATTTTCTGTTATTTAAAAATCATATTCATTGAAGTACACTTTCCCTGAAGTAAAATGTACTCTTGTCTAGTGCACAGGTGGGTGAGGCTTGACAAATTCTTCCCTCTGTGCTGAAGTTCCATCACAGTCAAGAAAGCAAATTTCCATCACCACACAAAGTTCCCTGTGCCCTTTGTGCTAAGTCTCTCCCTTCCCCACAGACCCTAGCAATGACTGATCTGATTTCTGATATTTAAAATAATAGGGTCTGCAATATTTTGTGTCTACCTTTGTTCACTTAGCAGGGAACTTTTGAGGTTCGTGTATGCTGTTGTAGGTATACCAGTTTGTTACTTTTAATTGCTGCGTAATATTCCATTGCATGGATGTTCCATATATTATTTTTTCCTGGATCAGTTGAAGGACATCTGGGTTGTTTCCAAATGGGGGTTATTACAAGTAAAACTGCCATAAACAGTCATGTACATCTCTTTGTGTGTACATATGCTTTTATTTCTCTTGGATAAATACCTAAAAGTGGGATGGCAACTTGATAAGAAATCACAGGCTTGTTTTCCAACATGACTGCACTATTTTGCTTTCCCATTAATAATGTCTGAGAGCTCTAGTGACCACACATTCTCACCAACACTTACTATTGTCTGTTAATTAATTAGTCATTTAATTAATAGTGTAGCCATTCTAGTAGATGCATAGTCCCATCTCCTTGTGGTTCTGAATTCCATTTCCCTAATGACTAACAGGGAACAGGAGATATTCCAGTGCCTATGTGCCATTCACATCTCCTCTTTGGTGAAGTATCTGCTCAAGTATTCTTCAGTTGGGATGTTTGTTCTCTTATGGAGTTATAGGAATTTATATTCCAGACACAAGTCTTTCATCCAATGTATATTTTACAGATGGTTTCTTCTTGTCTTTTCATTTGTCTTTTTAAAAATATTTATTTATTTATAATACAGAACTGGGGTATAGGGCAAGGGAATGGGGTGTGAGAGAATTCACCAGAGACAGAGCGGGGAGCAGAACAGGCAGATCCACTGAAATACACTGCTGAGGGGAGCAGCGGGTGGGTCAGGAGAGGTCTGCCGTGCCATGTGGGTCACCCTCCTGGCCGGGAATTGAACTCATACCACAGTGGCTGCAGATGGTTTCATAGTGCTGCACTTTAACCTGTTGTGCCCCTAGGGAGGTCCCCGTTTTCTCATCTTTCTTAAAGACTACCTTTTGAAAGGGAGAAGCTTTCCAGTTTTCTTAAGTCCGATCTACCAATTTTTCCATGTATGGTTCACATGTGTTCTGTTCTAAGAAAAGTTTATCTAACCCAGTGTTTGACTTTATCTAACCCAGTGTTCAAAGACTTCATCCCCATTTTTTATTTTCTGCTGAATGTTTTAGAGTTTTACCCATCGGGCAGTGATCCATTTTGAGTTCACTCTCACCTGTGATGTGAAGAAAGGGTTGAATATTCAGCATTTTGTGCTGAATATCTGTCCCAGCACCCACCGATGAAGATCTGGTTCACCAACAGCAAGGCAGAGCAAAGCAAGGCTGTGTGCCCTGCTCTACCTGGAAAAAAATTTCTTGTCTAGTGTGAGTGAGGCCAGAGAAGCAGCGAAGGCACAGATTTGAGGGAAGTGAGGCATCTAGGGTGGACGGCAGTGAACAGCACCCACCTCCATGAGAAAACACCAGCCTGAAAGCAGGGTGCAGGCTGGCGGGGAGGTGCCTGCTGAGGTGTTTCTCAGAGATCTGTGCTCGTCTTGCGTAAACTGCAGATTAGGAAAGCACTAGATGAGGGAGGTGGCTGGAGCGGATTACACCCGGCCTGGCACGGGGCCACAGAATGCAGCTTGCGGGGATGTCCTGGCCCAGCAAGTCAACTAGAGCTGGAACAAGGACGGGATGGTTTCCTTACTCTCTCCCACAGCCAGCAGGGAGCCTGTGGAGTCTCCTCAGTGTCTCTCCGCCTCTGAAGTCACCCGTGGGAGGCAGCTGGGAGACTCCGGGAGCCATTTATTCTATGTTAAGAAGGGGGTGTGTGATAAAGATTTAGCTCAGAGGAAAAGTTAGCAATGAATAAATTTACTACGGTCCTCTTGTGCCCTCCAGTCCCCATGTAGTCAGAAATGCCCAGGACCAATTAGACATCGGCACCCCCACCTCCCAGAGGCACAGGACGGTGCCTGCAGGAGCCCATCAAGGACCATACCTGTGGCTCAGACATTCGACATCAGGCGCTAATGTTCAAACTGTGTAAGACGAGCGTTCAGTCCCTGGTAAAGGTCCTGTTAAAGGACACCTCCCTTTGCAGAGGGTGTCCTCTCTCCCAGACACTCTCCGGGGCTCAGACATGACTGGATTTATTCCCTCAGTGACTCTGCCCGAGTGGGGTAGGCATCCTCATCGCTAATGTAGAAGCTGGAGCTCAGAGAGGTTAATTAACTTACCAAAGGCTGCACAGCTTCTGGGTGTCAGGGTCAGGCATGAATCCAAGATTGTCCAGCTTCAGACCTTTGGACTTTCACTGATCATGTGGACACACTGTGTGACAGGTGCTCTGTGTGACTGCTGGGGCTGGGGGGGTCCCCCAGGAGAACAAGTCCCAGTGTCTATCCCTGGGCCCTTGCTGTCTGCTGATAGGTGGACAGAAATACCTGAGATTTCCAGATATTGCACACAGTGTGTGGGTCCAGGTACTGTTTGCACAGGATGTGCAGGATGTTGAGATTGGAGGCCTGTCCTCTGAAGATATGGGAGCTGGGTTGGGGGATCCTGAGAGTGAGTATGGTGATGAAAATAATAACAGCAAACCCAGTTGTTATTATATACCCAACCCTGCTGTGCTGTGTAGATATTAACTCAATCTGTTCAACAGCCCTTTGGAGGCAGAGACTATTATTATCATTATTCTACTGAGGCCCAGAAAGGTGAAATAACTCACCTGTGGTCACACAGTTGGCAGAGGACAGCCAGGTGTTAAACTGAGGCTCTGCAGGGAGACGTCAGCCAGGTGCAAGACACTTGTGAAGGCGAGAGAGAGAAGGAAGGCTGGACTAGCTGCGAGCCAGGGCCCACACCGGGCTGAGGACTCTCACTGTTGTCTTTTTTTTTTTTT
>NW_004567110.1:10369350-10411301 GCF_000260355.1 Condylura cristata | reverse complement strand
AAAAAAAAGAATAAAGCGACTAGTAAAACCCACACACCATAAAAATGACCATCTTAACCATGTTAAAGCATAATTTCAGTGGCATTAACTACATTCCTTTTCCGTTCCCATAGCCTCCATCTCCAGAACATTGCTCATCTTTGTCTGTGCCCCTTAAACATCATTTTCCCACCTCTCCTCCCTCCCTGCCCACCTCTGGACTCACCATTTTACTTTCCACCTCTAAGACTTTGAGACTCCAAGTGGGCTCAGAACTGTTGCCCTAATGTTAGTGGCTTATGTCACTCAGCAGCGTCTTCAAGGCCCATGCACGCGGCAGTGTGTGTCAGAATTTCCTTTTTGAGGCTCAACAAATATTCTGCACCAATTTTCACCCGCCCATCACCCATTCACCTTTTGGCATTGGTGAATAATGCTGAGATGAGTGGGTGTGTCCGGGTCTGCTTGAATTCCTGCTTTCATCTCCTTCGGGCATATCCCAGAATGGAATTGCTGGATCCCACGGTGATTCTGTTTAATTGTTTTTGGAACCGCCATATTGTTTTTCTGCAACGGCTGCACCATCTTATGCTCCCACTGGCCATGGCACAAAAGTCCCCCCTGTCCCAGTGGTCTCATCTACCTACTGCGAAGGCTGCCCGCTCCCTGAGGTTCACAGGCGTGTGTTGAAGGCCATATGAAGCAAGACTTGTCAAGCCTTTGGTGAATGATTGTTCTTGTGCCCACATACACAAGGGGCTTGGTCCCCTGGGGAACTGCTGGCACCGGAGGGAGTTTCTTCACCTGCCAGTAGACACACTATCTTCTGGTGACTGGGAAAGGGACTGATTTGCCCTCTGATGTCAGTAGCCTCATTCTCTTTTCAACAGGAGCAGCAACTGGAGGTGGTTTTCCACCTTGGGGCAAAGTAAATCAAGATCCTCCAGGCCAAATTAAAGAAATCTCCATCTTGTTAATTTATCAAAGCTGGAGGCACTGTGCCCGCCACAGGCGTGTTTATAGTGCCCAGGCCGTGTCTTGCAGAGGCTCTCAGCTTAGTGGCGGGTGCAGCTCACTGGTGACTCTCCTGCTGTTAGGAGGTTTGCCTATTCCTGCCATGTTCAGTAGTGGTATGGCCCTTGAACTTGCATTGAACAAGGAAGTGTGAAATGACTGTGCTCTGTCTGGGTGGAAGCCTGAAATGCCAACATCTTGCTTAACACAGTTTTTCTCTTCACTCCCTGAAACCGGCTGCACTCTCCAGTTGGGTTCCAGGCAGTCAGTCTGCAGGATATAGGATGAGTAAGAAGTAAATCATTGCTATTGTAAGCCACAGAGAATAGGGAACTGTTTGGAACTGTGGCAGGACCTAGTCCATCCTGACTAAAATCACTGAACAGAGCACCACAGCCAGGAGCAAAGTGCTGGAAAGGAAAGGAATAGTGTTTGGTGGGAACAGAGTGGGGAGGAGGGAGGGAGCAAAGAGAAATCCTCCAGGGAGGTCTCTGACGGTTTCGTTGTTTCTGCCTTTAATCTTGTGCTCATCAACTCCTGCCAATGTTATGCAGAAGCAAGTAATCCCCATCTTCAGGTAACCAGCTTTCAGTTCAAGGATGTTCAGTTTCTCAGGGTCAGTTCAGCTTGTCACGAATGGAGCTGGTATTCAAATTGAGGCTTTTAAAAATGTTTATGTCTCTTTTCATCTTTACTCTCAGTAATGGAGATACAGGTCCAAGCCACCAGAAGATAGCATCTCATATCCTCAGAAATGGCACCTATTAAAAAGACCCCCAGCAACAAGTGCTGGAGAGGATCAGGAGAAAGAAGAATCACATTACCTTGTTGGTGGGAACATAAAACTGTTACGGCCATTTGGGAAAGCAATCTGGGCTTACCTCCATGGCGCTGCTATGTTGCTCTTTGGTGTCTATCCAAAGGGCATGAAACCATCTACTCAAATGTTACACATCTACAGTGAGTCTTGCAGTATTGTTTACAGTAGCTGGGAAGTGGAAACAAGCTCGAAGTGTCCAGTGAGAGGTGATTAGCTGGAGCAGATGCCATCTGTCCACACTATGGAAGATGATTCCGAGCACGGATGAAGTGTGGCGATGCAGCAGCAAAGTAGAGGGAATTGGAAGCAAGAATGAGCCGTAAAGCAAGTCAGAATAGCAAAGGAAGTATTAGGTATTTATATAACAGATGATTCAATAAAGCAGCAATACTTGTAAAACCAAACAGGCACTAATAAATGAATTGAGCTTGAGGTTAAAAGGGAGGGGCAGGGAGAAAGGGTCACAAAGGGCAGAAGGGATGGTGGTAGGAACAAAATAAGTGCATAAATAGATGATAACTAAAGGCATCAGCTTTGGAAAATATAAAGGAACTTAAAACAAGCAAACTTAGGTGGCCTTGAGACCTACACTTCGAGTTTTTATTTGTATTACTAACAGCTCATACTAGGTAGGTACCACTCAGGAGCAAGTATCTGATGATGTTCTAAGAGTCACACAAAAATGGACTCAGCTAACCCTGTATCTGCCTGTGAAATAGGCAGATTGTAATCCCCATTTTACAGATAAGGAAACTGAGACCAAGCGGCATGACTGATCTCATACCTCGGTCATTTGAAGCCCGCAAGTCGAGTCTGTGCTCCTTTTTAAAAGATTTATTTATTTATGGATATGGAACTGGGGTACAGGCCAGAGTTGCAGGGTGTGGGGAGCAGAACAGGCAGACTGACTGAAATCCACTGCTGAGGGGAGCAGCAGGGAGACAGGAGAGGTCTGCTACACCATGTGGGTCACCACCCTGGCCGGGGATCAAACTCATGCTGCAGTGGCTGTGGAGAGCTTCATAGTGCCGTGCTTTAACCCCCGCACCACCAGGGAGGGCCCCAGAGTCCTTGCTCTTAATCACACTCAGCCTGGCTCTTCCAGGCTTGTGAGGGGACACAGAAACCCCCAAGCAACTCCTCACTCTACATATTTTGCCTGGGTGATCTGCCCACACCCCTGGCTTCACCACTGGATTCCAGCTCCCACATATTCACCCCAGCTCTTTCCGCTTCCCATTACGCCTCCCTGGCTGGTGGCTGGTGGACATCACAAGCTGTGTGGTCACCTCCAGGTGCTTCTCTGCAAACTGCACCAACTGTTCCTCCTGCCGAGAACTCCCCATTCTTCCCACTGTCTTCCCTTGGCTTTGGGGCCCTTGCAAAGCCTTGTACCTCTTTTCCCAGCCTCCTCCCTTTCCAGACATTCTCCTCTGATGGATGAACTGTACTTTAAGATTGAAATTTAGTCATGACAGCCACGAACTGGAAACAGCCCACCTGGCGAGTAGCTCATGCAGCCATGGAACCCCTCTAGGGAGAACACTGCTCACCCACCATAAAGAACTCGCCTGATGAGGAAACAATGTAATGATGAACAGCTATATACCAGAGACATTTTGTGGGGGTGGAGTGGGGAATGGGGTCAAAAACAGTGGGGGGAGGGAAATGCACTGGACTATGATGATGGCATATGGGTGATTTGATGATGGGAAGCCCAAGGGGATTGCAACTGAGATGGAAAAATGCACAAAAATCTGTAAAAATAAATTAATACAATAATAAAAAGGATATATATATATATACAAAGAACTCACCTGAGAGCCTCTGCAGTATAGACTAATTCTGAAAAGCATGCGTGTAAGTGAACAAAGCCAGAAACAGCAGACTACCAACTTCGCAATTCCAGAAAGTTCTAGAGAAGGCAAAACTATAAAAACAGAAAATTGCCGAGTGGTTGTCTGGGATTGGGAGCCTTCCAGGGAGGTTAGGGATAGAGTGCAAAAAGCACCAGGGAAATTTTCAAGGTGATAGCCTTTTGCTTTGTGGTGGGGGGTGTGGGTTACCCAGGTGCAGATGTTTGTCAAGTTCTTAGAGCTAAAACTGGTCTATTTTGTTTCTGTAAATGGCACAGTTGGCTTACAAAAGGTTCTACTTGGCGTGCTTCTCTGGGTTCTGGCTCTGGGGATTCTGAAGAGAAGACCCCCACCCTCCTCATACTGTATGTGAGTTTTCTGGTCACCTGACATTGCACTTTGACCTCTCTGGACTTTCCTCCTCACCATCTTCTCCAACAGTGACTGCTACACTGGACACTCAGGAGTAACGATGACATATGCATCACTTGCTGAGGTAATGGGGCCACCTTCAGAAATCTGTGTTGGCTTTTGGGACAAAAGATGCCCCCAAACCTCTGATCTGGTTGCTGAAGCCTGTTGGAAACCACAGCTATGGTCTCTCTGGTCAGAGAGATGCCGCTGAGCTCAGACCACTCTGACCAGCATCACAGCAGGGTTCCCTGGCCACTGCTGTGACTTCACTTCCTCACCTGCCTTTGTATCTTAGAATGAACCTGTGAGCTCCAGGAGGGAAGAGGTCATGTGGGGCTTTCTCGTTAGCACACTCTGAAATCACCATAGTTTTTTTCAAGAATAAATTAAATTTGGGCACCTGGAATGAGCAAGTGAATAGTTTGTAACTAGAACTATTAGAGCAATTTTTAATGTTCAGATCATGAAGTGGAGGGCGGCCAGGAGCGGTCATTTACACCATCTGGCCCTATTGTTTTTTGCCTTGAATGTTGGCCGGAGCGTTGGGGGGTGGGAGTGGGGGAGGGGAGGGAGACCCACAAGAAAGATGAAATCTCTGATATATTATTGTCATGTAGATTGGGTACATTTTGGGGGGCAAGGTGTAGGGTTACTGATATTTTAGAGAATGCTTTGCAGTAAGTTTAAAAAAATAAACTTTATTTTTAAAAAGGTTTAGATTTAAAGGGGAATTATAGAGGCTATGCAGAGAGTTCCTGTATACCCAGCACCCAGCCTTTCTATGATGAAGCTTTTATATTAATTTAGTATGGAACTATTTTATCCATCCTTCCTTTCCTTCCTTATTCTTTCTCTTAATAATGAATGAACCAAAACTAATATACTGATAACATCTAGAGTCCATTGTCTGTTTAGATTGCCTTAGTTTTTATCTGACATCCTTTTCCTGCTCCAGGGTCTCATCTAGGCCACTCCAGGACATTTAAGAATGCTTTCTTCTTGGGCTTCCTCGGCTCTGAGAGTTCTCAGACTGAGTTTGAGGAGAAGTAGTCAGGTATTTTTATTTTTAAAGATTTATTTATTTATACATGTAAGAACTGGGGTGTGGGCCAGAGGTGCTGGGCCAGGGGGCGTGGGAGAGAGAGTGGGGGGCAGAACAGGCGGATCCATTGAAATCCATTGCTGAGGGGAGCAGTAGGCAATCCTCCCTGCCGGAGGATTGAACTCAAGTCACAGTGGCTGACTGTAGTTTGATCTATAGCATGTGTCTTTAACCTCTGTGCTGACACCAGGGAGGCCCATAGTCAGCTATTTGGTAGGAAATTTTTCAATGGAGGGTTGTCTAATGGTTTTCTCATGGGTTTTAAGGAGGGAAAGTATTGTAGTTACTTTTAAGATCTAAATTCAGTTAATTTAGATGAAAACGAGTCGTGGTTGACATTTTATGCTAGCAAGATCGCCTTGCTGATAAAGGATGAAGAACCTGAACTCAAAATAGAAAACAAAAGAACTTCACACAAATTCGTTTTCTGTGTCTGACTTGGCTCTCTCCCCCACCTCTCTCTATTTCCACTTTCTAGAGTTCGGTAAGTTTCTAAATGGATATAAATGAACTCAGACGGAGCTAGAAAGTGATTGCGTTTCCGCTCAAGATCAACGCCTCTCAGTGTTTTCTTCCAGAACAAATCCTAGGTTCTGAAGAGGGGAGCTGTTCTCTAGGGTCTGCTGGGACAGGGTCCCCGCTGCCCCCTCCCTTCCTTACACACTTGTTAATTCTCTGCTGTGCCCCGGGAGCTGTGCTTGGGAGCCGTTTTGGAAGGAAAACACACAGTGGCTGTAAGCTGTCTCATATCACAGATCTTTGGCTGGTGGGCATGGGCCTGGGGTTGTCTGACTCTGAGCTGGAGTCCTCCGGCGGTGTCTGAAGCTCCTCAATCAAACACAATCAGGCAGCATGGAGTCCTGTAACATGAGCATCCAAAGAGCCTGGCAGCTGTCAGGGGCCAGTGAAAGCAGGACTTAATGAAGATGCCTTTTTCTAGATACTATCAGCCTTCCAGTGAGTTAGAGGCGCCTCTTCCGTTCCAGTTCTGCCTGTGTGGTGGCAAATGGTTTGCTTTGTCCCCAGGCTGGCCTGCAGGTAGTCACCCAGCTTATCCAGAGCCTGGGCCCTGTTGCACCAACCCCTAATCCTTAAATCCCTGGCTCTTGTCCACAAAGTTGAAGTCAAAGCAATGCCTGGGAGGGGGTAGGACAGAGCTTTGCCACTTCCGATGCTCTGAACTTCCAGGTGCAGGTTCCACTTACTGTGAGTGAAAATGGCCTCGGTTTCGGGGACAGATCTGGAAAGCCAGCGCCTGTAAGACATACATGCATCATCTCATCCTATCCTCCAAGCTGCTCGAGATAATAATCACACTAATGAGAGCTACTAATCACTGAGCACTTATTATGTGCCAGCGTTTACGGAGTTTGATATGGATTACCTCATTTAATTTTCACAATAATCTTCTGAGTGCAAACATCTCAACCACGGAGCTGGGTCCGTTTTCCCCGTGTGTTCACCTAGGTGATTTACAGCATATAGCTAAGCGCCGCCCCACTACCGCTCACTGTCCTTTAGACACCTCCAGAAACCAGGCTCCTGACTTCTAGTCTCCTAGGCGAGTCTGGCCCCTGTGACAACTTAGCGAAATGATTATTTTTATTATTTAGTTTTTTTAAAAAAGATTTATTTCCTTATGCACACTAGAGCAGGAGTGCAGGCCAGAGGTGTTGGTGGAGTGGGGGTGAGAGGAGTCACCAGCAACAAAGTGGGGAGCAGAACAGGCAGACTGACTAAATACACTGCTGAGGGGAGCAGCGGGGAGACAGGAGAAGTCTGCTGCACCGTGAGGGCCTCCTTCCCGGACTGTGATGGAGCTCAGGCCACAGTGGCCCGATAGGTTCATAGCTAGTGCTAAGACTCAACCCCTTGCGCCACCAGGGAGGTCCCTGACATAATTACACTTATTAAAGTGAAATTCAACATAACAAAGCTAACAGCTTTAAAGCTGCACACATGTAATGCGTGTGCAACTCCATTTAACTCTAAATCATTTCTACCACCTCGAGAGGCAAGCCCCTGCTCATGAAGCAATGGGTCATTTGGGAGGACTGGAAGGGGCCACTTCTGAACATCAGATGACTGAGTGAGTGAGGGAATGGATGAAGGGATGGATGAAGTCCTGTCAGCTGTAAATCCCGAATGTGGGAAAGAGCTGACACACAGGACTCATTTTTGTAAAGTTGACATTTCTCATGTGGATGAAGGGAAGGCATGTTATGCGGCCCTTGGGGTCTGACTTCCTTCTCCCAGCCTATGTCTGTGCGGTGGTCCGTGCTGTGTGTGCAACGGGACTGATGTTATCCCCATTTTGTAGATGAGGAAACCAAGGCAGAGGCATCAAGTCCGCTCTCCACGCTCACTCTGCTCTAGTGTGCCGCTGACCTTGCTGGCAGAGTAGCCCCAGAGCCCTGTGTCTGGAGGGGAGCAAGGCCCGAGGAGGCGGGTCTCAGCGGAAGGCAGTCAGCTGGGATGTAATGAGGTTCTGACTGCGAAGCCCAAGTGGTCTTCCTTGACTAGCTGTGTGACTGGGGCCTCAGTTTCTCGCTCTCAGTAAAGCCTTCTGAACTGTCCCTGCCGGCTCTGTAGTGGGTCATTTGGAGGGGACTGGAAGGGGCCTGGAGCAGAGCTGGCTCAGCTGGGTGGGGGTGGGGCTGAGGGCAGGGGCCAGCAGGGCCCAGCCCTTCCTGCACTCACTGAGTGTTTGTAGAGCTTTAGTATTTCCTGTGTTACTCCATCCAGAGATTATCATGTCAAACACCTGAAATCCAGGGTGTCTACATTCAAGGAAGTTCACCTATGACATATCCCTTCCTGGCCTGGTGGTTGAGAAGACACATCCTCTGAATGACCCCTGGAGTTCCAAAGGATGGCAATGTTGTCATTTATGACTGAGGTTTCTGTGGGACCAGAATTCAGATAAGGAGAAGAAAAGATAGCCAAGAGGTCAGTCAGGGGAGGGGGCTGCTCTCTGAGGGGCAAGACTCTATTGACAGGAGTCTCTACGGCAGTCCTGTAGAGGTGACTTCATAGCTTCAGTCCTCTGAATGAAGAAGTCGTGTCTTGTCATGAAGTGTCCCACGCAGTCATAGTTACTGTCCTCTTAATCAGACACGAGGGTTCCTGGGAGAGTTCCGGCATTCTTTCCAGTCCCCCAGCCACAATGTGTACCTCCTGGGGAAGACGAACTTGGGGCGTGGCACCCTCATATGCTCCAGTGTTCCTCAGGCATGAAGTCTCCTGCTTTAAACTCGATGCTCCCTTTCCAAGAGCATTCTTAGGGCAACAAGAAGAAGAATATTCCAGAAACTCCTGCTTCCCCGGGAATGATTTGCTAGAGCAGTTTCCTGGATTACAGCCTCTCACCCCTCAGCAAATCGCATGAAATAAAGTCCTGTCAGCTGTAAATCCCGAATGTGGGAAAGAGCTGACACACAGGACTCATTTTTGTAAAGTTGACATTTCTCATGAATAGCAAATTCCTGAGTGTGGGCAGTTGACCAAGACCAGGAATTCTCATTAGCCGGTGTTAATCGGGCATGACTTGGAGTGCGGAAGGCAGCTGGGAGGAGAGGTCACCCTTTGGGCTGAGGCGGCCCTCAGCCGATAACTAGGCCCAGCAAGAGACACCGCAGATGCTCTCGCGAGCTCTGTGTGGGCTGTTCTCTCTGCGCCTCCTCAAACCCTCTCCTCAAACCCCTCTCTGGGACCCCACCTTCCACACCCAGCAGCAAAAGGGTTAGCGCTGAGCCAGCAAAGGCCTTTCAGACAAGGTCCAGTGGGATTTGACCCTCACGTGGAAGGACCTGAGGTAAACTAGTGGGTAAATCAGTGACATGCCTCTCCCGGCTCTGGGCTGAGGGGCAACTTGGCTTCCCTCTGACCCTGCAGGGATGGGGCCCTGCAGGCTCAGGACCCCACCTTCTTCCTGTTTCCTGAGCCCACGAACTCTGTCCCCCCTCTCTGGAGCTGAAGGTCATCTGGGAAATGAGTTAAGCAGCTCATTTCCCATCCAGAAGCGCAGTTCCTCCCCTCACAAATCCACACCCCCCCACCTCCCCACCCCCGGTCAGCATTGCTTGCTTTTTTCCCAGCCCTCATATCTGTAGTATTTCCTGGTTTACCCAAACAGAATTAGTCACTTCCTTTTCTGTGTTCCCCTAGTACTCAGAAGGCTCTGTGGCTCCTTGATTCCCTTTTGCTGTGGCTCCTTGATTCCCTTTCGCTGTGGCTCCTTGATTCCCCTTTATTTTATGAACATTGTGATTTTCTCTTCGGGACATATGCAGTTTTGTGAAAGTTTTTTTTTTTTGTTTTGGCTCCTGGGAACCTCTGAGCCCACTTTGCCCGCCTCCCTGTTGTTCACGTGGTCGTTGTGCAGTCTGGGAGTTAACTGGCCCCTGACTTTTGTTACACTCATCCTTTCTTTCCCCCTCCCCCCTTCCCTCTCTCCATTCCTCCTTCCACTCTCCCTCCCTCCCTTTCTCCCTTTCTTCTCCCACCTATTTGTAGTCTTCTAGGTGGCCCATTTTAAATTTAAAAATATATACATTTTACATGATCAACATTCAATGACTATGATGTGCCTCATAAATGGAGTGTAAATAAAATGAGGAGTTTTGCCAATAACTGGAGCCTGAGTGAAATGTGTCCCATGTAGGTATACATTTAGTGGGGTCTGACAGTCTATGCAGCAAGATAGCCGCCATGATAATGATAATACCGAAGATGCTTCTATCAGGCATGGCTCCCTTACACCTGGTCCCAGGAACTACTGATGTAGGGTCCACGGTACAGAGAATCATTGTTTGTTTTTCCATTTCCCTGTTGATGGACACATGGGTTATTTCCATGCCGGTGCTCCTATAAAGCTGCTTTCACATTTTATATACACATGTATGTGTAGAAAAAAAGTTTTTTTAAAGGCTAACTTGTGTTATTAGTCAGGCGCCCCCAGAAAAACAGAGCCCAAAGAATCATGTACTCATTGATTTTAACAAACACCTCCCGTGATTATGATCTACAGTTGGCAAAGAGGGGAATCAGGAGAACCGCTGGTCCAATCTGAATTCAACGACCAGGGAACCAGGAGTCGGTGATACAATTCTTGTTCAAAGCCAACAGAGCTGAGACCAGGAAGAACTGATGTTTCAGTTCTATTCTGAAGGCAGGAAAAAGTTGACATTCCTGACTGAAGGTGGCCAGGCAGGAGGGATTTCCTGACAGTGGAGGCAGGCTTCTGTTTCTATTCAGGCTGTCACCTGAGTGGGTGAGGCCCACCGCATGAGGGAGGGCAGTCTGCTTTATTCAGTCCACTGATTGTTAGCCTCGCCAGAAACATCCTCTCAGAAACAATCAGACTCATCTTGGACCACATATTGGTGGCCTAATCAAGTGGAAAACTACAATTAACCATCACACCTGGTATCAGTAAATGTACAAATACATATTGAATCAATAGCTCAGTGGGATTATTCACCTTTGCTTAGGACTTGCGTCCCCGGAGCGGGCCTGTCTAGCAGTTAGCAACACACTGATCTGCAGGTAACAGAAAGCCCAGCCCCAGCTGCTGGAGTGAATGCCGGTTTCCCCCTCAGGTGGCGGGAAGTCTGCAGATGGCGGGATGTGAGCATGGTGCAGCTTAGCAGAGCACTGAGACCTGGGCTCTTTCAGCTTTCATCTTCCACCTCCTGGTGCAGAATGTAAGGGTGCCATTCCCAGGCCTCCTCATAAGAGAGGGAGGAGAAAGGGGACATGTAGGAAGTAGGGGTGGGGGGCAGCTAAGTCTGTCCTTTGTTTCAGGAAAGTAGAATCACCCCAAAACCCCACTTGGCAGAGTTTGCCTTTAATTTCATTGGCCAGACCCGGGCTATGTTACCAGTCCTAAATGGTGAAGACACTGGGCAGGGGACTCGTGCAGCTCAGTGCAGCCAAGGGCAGGAGTCCAGACAAAGGCAGTGAAGTCAGGGTCCTAGAGCACAAAGGAGGGGGAGGGTGTTGGCAAGCAACTAACATGTCTGTGCGTGGCAAGAGCTCTCACAGTGTCTGAGCAAGGCGCTGTGCTCACAAAGGGCCGTAAGAAATGGGCGTTTGGCTGAACAGCTTTCAGAAGCTTCCTTGGGTGGGCACACAGAGTTGGACCATGAATCACAGATTAGGGGTCTCGCTCTCAGCTTGCCACTCCTCTCTGATGATCTTGAACATGCTACAGAATCTTCCTAAACCTCAGTTTCCCAGTTCTGTAAAATGCAGTAAATTTCTCCTAAATGAAGATAATGTCAGTGGTAGCTGTTTGCAAAGATGAGCAATTTGGATCAAAATTAATTGCCACAGAACTTCCTAAGGTTGGGCTTTCTCCTCACATGTTTTCCCTAAACTCTGCTCTCTTTGAGGTTTCACAGACTCCAGGGAGATCATGTCCATCCTCCTGAATGGGCTCCATGCTCACCTTCTTCTTCTCAGGATCACGTGGCCAAACACATGATTGCCCAGCATTCTCCTTGGCCCTCAGCACATGCCTAGATGCAGGGTCCCCATCTCACACAAACACTCCCTTGGCCAGCATGTCCCAGAAGGTTCCCAGAACTGTTCACTTCTCTGATCCTGTTCTCCCTCAGTCATCGTTCAAAGTTGTTGCAGGTTGTCAGTGGCCTGTGTGGGCCTCACTGGACACCACTGTGACCTGGGCGTTGCTTCCACACCCAGGCCCGCTGAAACTCCTGGATCCTGATGTCTCTGCTACTCACCAGCCTCGTCTGTTCCTCCCCTTCCTGTGCCTTTGTAACATATCAAGAGCTTTCCTGCCTTGATATTATTGCTGACAGCTGACTTTGGCTTTATAACTATAGTTCCTTTTCCCCCCTTCTTCCTTCACTCAGCCATCCGCCCACTTCAATGTGACTGCATTCCCTATCATCTCCCTGAAATAAGTGACCTCACTCATGTCCAGCACTGGTGAGGTCTCTTTACCCCAGCTGACCCTTCAATGCAGATGTTCACTATTCTGATTCCTCCAGATTTCTGTCCTTGATATACTCACCCAAATAGTAACTTCTAATTTCACTGTTGATATTGCCCAGATTGATATTTCTAGCTCAGCTCCCACTTCCCAGAACATTCTTTGCAACATGGAAGCTGAAATGCACAGAGATTGAGTAACATGCCTATGCCCACATAACTATGAAGGGATGTTTATTTCATTGACTCACTCTCAAGCTGTCTACAGTGGCAAGATGAGGAAAGGAAGCAGGACCACTGGTGATTGCTGAGAGGTCACTGGGTACCAGAGATGACAGTACCGGGCACCTTTATGTCATCTTATGTGCTTTGTTGTTATTTCATTAACTCTTATTTTGTAGATGAGGAAACTGAGGACCAAGGAGGTGGAATAAATTGTCCTCTATCACATAGCTTCAATGGCATGGCTGGACTTTCAGCTCAGTCTTCCAAGTCAGGGTACTCTCTTTTTCATAACTCTGTGTATCTCTTTAAAAGTCCAAAATTAGGCAGATGACTTTTTTTTTTAAAAGATTTATTTATTTATGCATACAGAACTGGTACAGGCCAGAGGTGCATGGCTGGTGAGAGGCTTCACCAGAGACAACGTGGGGAGCAGAACAGGCAGATGGACAAAGTACACTACTGAGGGGAGCAGCGGGCAGGCCAGGAGAGGTCTGCCATGCCATGTGGATCACCTCCAGGGCAGGGATCGAATTCATGCTGAAGTGGCTTCAGCTTCTTAGTGCTGTGCTTGAACCTACTGCGCCACCAGGGAGGACCGGCAGATGACTTTTTACATGCTGTTAATCCAGACCATGTGGGCTTCCATGCTGTGTTTTTCTTTTACATTGGGGTGGATAGGGCCCATGAAACAGCAGCAGGTATGGACTCGAAGTAGTCTGGGTCAGCAGTTGCTGGCTTGGTTGTCACGCAGTATCAATCTTGGGCTGGCTCCAGTGAAATCCTGGATTAGCAGGACACTTCGGAAGTCAGAGGAATTCTTCCATCAACTTTTATGCCTGCCTGGAACCTGGGACTCTAGTTGCTTCAGAACCTGGTTGGTTATAACTGCAGGGCAAAGGAGTGAAATCTTTTTGTCTGGGCTGTTTGCAAGAAGCCATAGGCTTTGGTTACTGAAGTCTGCCTGGGGGGAGGAATCAAGGCCCTCTGGAGGCCCTAGTGAGATAGTAAAGGCCAAGCCCAGGTCGCAGGTTGGAGCAGGTCTGTGCAGGTTTACGATGGCCAGTGCCAGGCCCCGGAGTCCTGTCTCCTATTTGCTCAGCAACACTCTCTCCTCTCCTGAACCAGCCTCCTCCCTGGGGTCTTGTGCTCTCAAAACTTCCGAATTATCTTTTCAAATTGCCTTAATTTTTTCCTTCTCATGGTGACTATGCTCATAAAGATTTCAAAAAGTCACAACATACCAAAGGGAAACTTGAACCCCCAAAGGAAAAAAAGTCATTTTGATGTGCAAATTTAACCTTTCACAGACACGCAGTCTCATGTTGCAAAGAAAGCTCTCTAGATGAAGCATAAACCCAATTTAAATCATTAAAAAAACACAAAACCCCAAACTAATGATAGCACAAAAAGTGCAAGCCACAGAAGAGAAAGAAGATAAATTCCACTTCATCAAAATGAAACTTATGTCTTTTGAAAGACAGCGTAAAGAAAGGAGATGACAGGCCACAGACTTGGGAGAAAATTTTCACAAGATGAACAATCCAATTACGAAATGGTCAAAAGATTTCTTATTTAATAATCCCCCCTTGGGATAAATTCCAAGATCGTACATATCTGTTTTTCCTAGAAATACATATGAGAAATCTTTTTGGTATAATTAAAAAAATACATTTATTATTAACAATAATGATAAGTAGAACAATTAGAACAATGTGTTGTAGCAATAAAAGTCATGTGGATTTAGCATCTTACTCTCCCTTCCTCTCAAAATATCTTATTGTAAACTGATATTTTTGATATTTTTGCATTGCGGTTGATTGCAGATCACTGAAACTCAGAAAACTGCTGTTAAGGGGGACACTGTAAACACTGCCAAAAAGCATAAAAGGATGGCCAGAGAGGCTGTGAGAAGATGCTCAGCATTTTTACTGAGTATCTTTATTATATATTAAATATAATTTAACTTGTAAATTATAACAGCAGCGCAATACCAATACATACCCAATAGAACGACAAAGATGGAAGAGGCTGGGGAGGATTCGGAACAACAGGAATTTTCATACAATGCTGGTGGGAAGACACTATCGGATAACTTCTTTACTATTTTTGAGAGGATAAAAATTATTAATAATTCAGAATTAACCAAATTGGACTCTTTGTAGGTGAACTTCATTTTTTTGGGCAGCATCTGAAGTATTTATTGTGTCCAGGGGTCAATGCCTGCCTTCTCCCCGTGAAACCTGGTTGGGTGTTGGCTTTGGCAGTCGAGATGGCAGAGTTTCTCAGCACCTGTTTGATCTGTTTGTGGGTCTGGATTCTATGATGCACATCAGTATAGACTCAGTCTTCATGGCCAAGTTCGTGGTTGGGGGAAACTTGCTGATGGAAGAATGGCCAAGCCCATTTCTTCTGGGGGGACTTTTATGAGGTTACTTAGGCTGCCTGTGAAGTCACAGTGACTGGGGCTGCAGAAAGGCAGAGGACATGTCGATTGTCACTGCTTTGTTGACCTCGGGCACCTTTCCACACTCTGCTTATTCTTCAAAATCTTTGCTTTGGATTGGGTTGTTGGTAGAAACAAGGACTTCCATTTTCCACATTCAAAGCCAATTTCATGATGGAAGGCAGTTTGGCAGTTTCTTATGAAGCTCAACATGCATTCTCTAGAACCCAATACACCCTAGAAAAGTTAAAATATAACTCTGGATTTAAACCTCCATGTGATCATTCATAGCAACTTTACTTGCAATATACTGAACTTGAAAACAACCTGGGTAGTCATCAGCTGGAGAGTGGACAAACAACTAGCCTGACCGCCATGCAGGTGAATACCACGCAGCAGAGGAATGGACTAGTGGTACACGAATCAGCATGGGTGAATCAGAAAGCCACTATACTTAGTGAAAAGCCAGATGTGCAAGGTCACGCGTTAGATCAGATCAGTGGTAAGCCAGGAAGTGGGGACAGGAGGGAGGGGACTGACTGCCCCAAAGCAAGGAGACCTTTTGGGGATGAGGCAAATAAACATTCTAGAATGCTGATTATGCAGATGAGCACAGGATTGCATTTGTCAAAATTCATGAAAGTGTGTTCTTAGAAAGGTTAGATTTTATTGAAGGTAAATAATACCTCCATGACTAGAAAAGTAAGGCACAAAATATTATTGTGAAGTCAAATCTTTGGAAGTTGTGGTTTGGGCTGCAGTCCTGTGTTGCTAAATGATATAATTTGTAATAGAGTGAGCAAGTGACTTGGCCTCTCTGTGTGCCCATTGCTACATTTATAAAGTAGAGTATTGCTTAGGGTAGGTTAGCTGCTGTAACAAACAGACCCCAGATGTATCATGGTTTTAAGAGTGTTTTTCATTTACATAACAACCTAAGGTGCTTCCAAATTGGTGGGTCTGTGTTTCAAACAGTCACTTGCAGATGCAAGCTTCCATCTAACAGATACAGCATCCATGGACACGCTGGGGTCATTTTCGACACCTACTCTACTGGAAGTTAGCCTGCGTGGAGCTCTTTACTGGCCAGGAAGTTAGTCACATGGCTATCCAGACACAGGGAGCAAGGACCTTTAGTCTCCTGTGTGCGCAGAGGAGAGAAGTGGGAACAGGTGGGAGGCAAATGGGATAAAAGGATACAGCACTCAGAGTGCAGTAAGTGGCAACGTGTTTGGTATCAATCTCAGTCATATCACCAATGAGGTCAATAGATCTTCCCCAACTGTAAATCTGGTCTGTCTTGCTCTTGTTTACAACCTTCAACAGGTCCTCTTTGCCTTGCAGACAAAACCTCCATTTCTCAGTAGTCTGGCAGTAGGTTAGCGCCTGACCTGTCCTCCATAGCTTCTCTTGCCATGTATACCTTTTGTATCTGCTTTGCTGTTGCTCACGGTCTCCAGTTGCTCGGCTTCTGCACTGCTCTCTCCTTTTCTTACATCCTTGCCACCTTTGCTGACTCCTCTTCATGGGGCAAGATACAGACATTACTCCTTCAGGAAGCCTTCTCTCCTGAGCATCCTCTGCACCTGCTGGGCTACATGTTCCTCTTCTGCGCTCCTCTCTTCCAGAGCACTCGATTAGCTATGTGACCTCGATATCTTGTAAAGGTGAAATGGCTGCGATGTAATTGTATTTACAACCATAGAGATGAGTGAGGTGGACAGTATATCTGCAGGGCTCTTCCCAGAGTGCCTTGCATAGAGTAAGCACTTCTGGTAGCTTAGCCCCTTAGCACCCCTCGGTTAGTGTTGCTCTCTGTTTAAGCCACGGCCTTCTGAAGGAGATTTGAATGACTAGAAGGGCTCACGCAGCAACACAGTATCTCCAGCATCCAGCATCCAGCCCCGGGCCAGATGCAGCGGTGTTGGATAAATATTTATGTTGGGCTCAGAGCTGAGGAACGCCTCTGGCTATTTCCTTCAGGAAAGCCCAGGTAGATTAATGATGTGAGTGACTTAATTGGTGCAGTTTTACCCTTGACCATGGTTTGAAGAGGTGGACCTTGGTCCTCTTTTCTGACTACCTGTGTCTGACTGATTAAGGGAGGGAGATCTTTTGTCTGGGGATGGGGAGGACAGGCAGGAAGAAGCTCCCAGACCTGGCCCCTTTCTTGTTTTCTGTTGCTGGTCCAGAAACAATGCGCCCTCAGAGAGCAAGTTCATGTGCGAACAAGAGCCCTTGTCATTCCCCTGAGCCTCAGCTGCTGCGTTTTGCTGAGTTTCTTGCACAGAAATCCCTCTGGGCAGGGGTAATTTTTAGTGGTTGATGTACTTGTTGAGGCAACATTAGTGTTAGCTGCAGGTGTGTGGATGCTTAGCTTAGCACCTATGGGTGTCATGGCACCCACCATGCCCTTTCCATTTGCCAGCCACGAATTGGTCCTCACTGTCCCCACTCTTGCCTCTCTGCTCACAACTTAGTTTTGCTTATTTGATTGCTTTTTTCTTGACATGGAACAAATGAATGAAGCCAGATGGCTTTTCATCTTCTGACTTATTTCACTTTAGCATCATCCCTTCCAGTTCCATCTATGTTGCTGCAAATGGCAAGATTTCATCTTTTCCTTTTTAACAGCTGAGTAATATTCCACAACAAATGCACCACATCTTCTCTGTTGTTGGGTACTTGGGTTGCTGCAATAGCTTGGCTATGGTGACTAGAGCTGCCATGAAATTAGGAGGTGCATATGTCTTCAAATTAGCACTTTCATATTCTTCAGGTAACTAGTCACACATGGGATGGCTGGATCATATGATATTTCTATTTTTCATTTTTCTTAAGAGTTCCATACTATTTTTTATAGTGGTTGCAACAATTTATATTCTAGGTGGGGACTATTTCAATCTGCATTTTATAGATGAAACAGAAGGTAAGTAGCTTAACCCAAGTGCTGCTTAGCAAGTAACAGAACTGGAGCTCAAGCACAGGCTGTGGGCCTCTGATGTCCACTTGTGAATCCCTGTGCCAGGCTGCTCGAGGCTTTCCAATTCAAGTTTCACCAATGACTCAGCAATTTCTTCCTGGGCACCTCCTGGAAAAGGCATTAGGCTAATGTGTAGACACAGTGATTCCAGAGGAAGGCGTGAAGGAAGCCTACCTATAACAATAGCCCTGGCTGACACTCCATAGCATTTGCTATGTGTTAGCTGCTCTTCTAGACCCCACCCATGCATTAGACTCATAATGCTAATGGTGAACCATTGCACTAGGGTCGCTAGGGTCACTCCCTTGTGTTACAGGTTAGAACACTGTGGTCAATAGCTTGCTCAGGGAATATGGCCCCTAAATGATAGAGCAAGGATTTGAACATAGAGCCATGCCACCATGCTGCTTTGCAGGGTGGGTTCATGCCAGCAGTGCCCTTGGGACGGGCTTTGAAAGAGGAAGGTGGGGCGGGGAATGGGTGCCGCTGTGAGAGCCCTGCAGTTAGAGGGCATTCAGCAAACCCTGGCTCATGCCCATTCAGACAGGCGTCCATGACCCATGTCGATATCATCTCTGGGAACACAGAAGAGAAGTTCTTCATGGTAGCTGAGACATGCAGCATTGTCGCTTAAGGGAATGGAAAATTTTGGAAGGAAAAATAGATCCTGGGAGTTTGGAGAAGTAGAGCCAAAGATCTGAGAGTGCCCTCCACTGTGTCACTCTACCCTGTTTCCCTGCTGCTGAAACATCTCTGTTGTCTAAACCTATAAAACCTAACTCTCCAGGTCTTTCTTTGCCTTAGGTAGTTTCATGGCTTCCCCTTCCCCTGCTCAGTGCAGAGCCAGTCAGCTGTGGGCACCATTATTAGCATTATTCTTGAAGGGCCAACAGAGCCTGGTCATATCTGGTTTGGGAGGCAGAACAACCTGGGTGGGAGCTTATGGCGTCATTAAGGTAGTGACTTAGCCTTGAATTTTACCAACATCAGAGGTTCAAAGAGGTAAAGCAAATCTTCCCAGTTACACAGTCTTCTTAGCACAACCTTGACTAATCAGGGCCTTTAAAAAGGGCTAGTGATGCCTTCCAGGGGCTGCAATTTCCCTCCCATCCCATTCAGTGTAGACATTAGCCCCGCTCCCCGCCCACCCCATTTGTCTTTTTAAATGTATGTTTCTTTGCATAGTGAAGCAGTAGGAAATTGAAGGTCAGAGGATCTTCCTTGCAGTGTTTAGGTAACCCCAATAGGACATTTGCTCTTTAAAAAAAGATTCAAGAGATAATTGGTTAATAAATCAGCCTTCCCCCCCAATGTCCAGAGACAAAAATGGTCTAGACTCCTTAAGGCCATTTGCCATATTAACATGGCGCCCTGGTGGCTCACAGGGTCAGCAGGCTGCACAAAACCTGGAGACAGAGCCCAGTCCAAGGGAGTAAAGTGCTGGGTAGCTGACCCAGGGTGAGACCCCATTTTTTCCGCTCAGATGTATGAAGAAGTTGAGTAGCTATTGAAGTTGAGACAAGTGCTTAGGCTCCAGGTTGAGACACATGGGCTTAGATAATCAGTGTATTAATGTAGCTCATGATGAGGGTGAACCGATTCTCTAGGGGACAGGAGAGAGGATGGGGCCCTGATGGAGGGCCTGTGGGTTCCTGCCTTTGGTGTGCTCATCTATGTGTTGTCTGGGAAACTGAGGGCCCCAGCCCGTTCCTGAGGCGGCTGCTCCTTCCTCGCTCCTCTATGTGGCTGTCTGCATTTCCGGGTTGATTTTGACCTGGCTGCCAAGGAACAGCTGAGCCCTCTGGGTAGGAGAAACTCTAGGGCCTGGTACAGCAATGCTGACAGATGACTTGATAATCATCAAAGAGGCAGCTCAGGTCGGGAGGAAAGTGCTGTGCTCTGGAAGTAGAGAAAAGAAAGCTGCTGAGGAGCTGAGCTTGCAGGGTATTGGATCCTGGAGAAAGGCAAGTCTATCTAGTTTCACTGTCATCTTGGTTTTGACCTTGTTTCTGGCTTTGAAGGGAACAAAGGTTAAGCCTCTATTTCCTGTTCCCTCTGATTGGAATTGGCCACACCTACAAGGTCCTTTGAGGACTAGTGACATAATGTTTTGTTGGAACACAACAATCCTAGGTTGGAACTTTAAAAAAAAAATCTAAGATTGGTGTCATTCACAAAGTTACTGACTTCACTTTATAGTGAGTAAACAAGCTGTCAATTAGCAAAGACACCTGGTTCCTTTCCTAACATCTCTGCCCTCCTCTGTATTCAAAGCCCAGGGGCTCTTCTAGTCAAAGAGCTAATGGGAGGTTTGAAGCAACTCTGCTGAAAAGTGGGTCAGTGAGGCTTAGAAATGAACTAAAATTTTGGAAAGAGTGTTGAAGCCCAGGTCTCAGAAAACCAAGGGCTTTGTATGTCCTACCTGGCTTTTACTTTGTCCCCTGGTTTTGTGAACATCTATGACGTGGGAAACATTTACTGTGTTTCTCTATGTTAAAAGCTTTAGATGTGTTTGGAGAAGACATTGAAGTTTCTCAGACTTACTTCCAGGTTAATGCTTTAGGGAAATAGGAGCGACGGAGAGTGATGTGACTGCCAAAATGAAGCCGACTTTTCTGCAAGTCTTTTGCTTTTTATGGGCAAGGCACTGATCTTTTGTCATGCTAAACTGGAAAATGGTTCTTCTTCCATTGTAAATTTTTTTCCCCTGCTGCTTTATGAAATAGAATATGATGCTCCAAGCATGGTTCTTGGCCTCTGTAGATGCCTTATCAATGTTAGCTCTTTTTTTGCCTCTCTTTTTTTGCCTCTCTGCAAAAAAGAGCTTATATACTGTATCTGTAAGCTCCCCCAAACTTATGCCTCCTTCTCATCACCTAACACTGAAAACATCAGTCTACTGTCAGATTCTATGCGTTTGGATCCTTTAGAGTCACTAAAGGATATATAGTTATCCTTTATATATAGTATTTATCTTTCTCTGTCTGATTTATTTTACTCAGCATAATGCCCTTAAATTTCATCTGTTTTGCGAATAACATTCTTTCTTTTTAACGACTGAATAATATTTCACTGCATATTTATGTCACTTCTTCTTTATCTACTCATCCATATATGGACATATAGATTGTTTCTATGCCTTGTCTATTATAAATCATGATATAAAGAGCATGAAGGTGCAGAAATATCTTTAGGATAGTGGCTTCATTTCCTTTGAAAATATACCTGAACTGGAATTGCTGGATCATATGGTAATTCTTTTATTTTTTGACAGCTTCATACTATTTTCCAGAGTGGTTACACCAATTTACACTCTTCCCAATAGTACACAAGGGTTCTCTTTTGTCCACACTTGTTTTCTCTTGTCCTGTCAATTAATAGCTGTTCTAACAGGTGTGAGGTGATAGCTCATTGTGGTTTTGATTTGTAGTTTCCTGATGATTACTGATACTGTATATCTTGGGAAAAGTATGTATTTAGGTCCCCTGCCAATTTTAAAAAGATTATTTGGTTTTGTTATTGAGTTGCATGCATTTCTTAAATATTTTTGGCATTAACCCTTTACCAGATAGATGGCCTGCAAATATTTTCTCCCATTCTGTAGATTGCCTTTTCGTTTTTTGATGGTTTCTTCTGTTGTGCAGAAGCATTTTAGTTTGAAGTAATCATACCTTTTTATTTTTGCTTTTGTTGGTTATGCTTTTGGTGTCATGTTTAAAAAATCATTGACAAGACTGATGTAAAGTAAATTTTCCTCTCTGTTTCCTTCTAGGTGTTTAATGATTTAAGGTCTTACATTTAAGTCTTTAGTCCATTTCAAAGATAGTGATCAGTTTTATTTTTTTGTATATGAATATCGAGTTTTCTCAACATCATTTACTGAAGAAACTATCTTTTTCCTATTGAATATTTTTCGCTTTCTTGTGGAGCATTAGTTTATTATATATTCATGGGTTTATTTTTGTGCTCTTCTGCTCCATTCATTGATATGCTTGTTGTGATGCCAGTACCACACTGTTTTGATTTTTGTAGCTTTGTAATGCAGTTTGAAATCAGAAAACAAAATCTCCAGCTTTGGTTATTCAGGGTATGAATTTAAAATTTTCCCTTCTTTTTGTAAACAATGCATAAAAATTTTTGTAGGGATTGCACTTAATTTATAGATTTTTTGGGTAGCATGGAAAACTTAACAATATTAATTATTGCAATCCATGACTATGAGATATCATAGCATTTATTTGTTTTTTCTTCAATCTCTGTCATCAGTGTTTTAACACTTTACAGTGTAAAAAGCTTCATCTTTTTGGTGGGATATGTTCCTAAGTATTTTATTGTTTTGATGCTATTATAAATGGGATTGTTTTCTTTGTTTCTTTTTCAGATACTTTGTTTTTAGTGCATAGAAATACATCTGGTTTTTGTACATTGATTTTATGTTCTACAACTTTATTGAAATACTTTATTAGTTCAAGCAGTGTTTTGATAGAGTCTTTATGGTTTTCTGTATATAAGGTCATGTTATCTGTCAACAGAGACAATTGTCCTTCCTTCTTGCTTTACAATTTGGAGCCATTTCCTCCTTTCCTGATTGCTCTCACTAGGCTTTCCAGTGTTATATTAACCGTGAGTGATGAGAATGAGCACACTTATTTTGTCCCTGTTATTAGAGGAAAATTTTTCACCTCCATGATGTGGGCTGTGGGGGTTATCATATATAGTCTTTATTAGGTTGAAGTAAATACCCAAATTATTAAAAATTTTTAATCATGAAAGGATGTTAAATTTTGTTAAACACCTTTTCTTTATCTATTGAGAAGATTATATGTATTTATCTTTCTTTGTTAATGTCTGGTATCATGTTTTTTGCTTTTAGCTAGAGAACCATCCTTGTATCCCAGTGATGAATTCATGTTATGTTGGCTCCATGTTATGTTGGGGAGGGTGGAGGTTGAGGAGAGGGAGTGTTGTGGAAGGATGCAAGCACACCATTGTGTATAGTACTTATAATATACATTTGAGTTTGGTTTCTAGCACTTATTTGCATATATATTCATATATTGGCCCATAGTTTTCTTTTCTTGTAGTGTCCTCACCTGGCTTTAGGTTAGTGTGAGTTTGGGAGTGCTCCCTTTGATTCTGGTCTTTGATAAAAATTGTCATTCATTCTTTTTTTTTTTTAAGATTTATTTATTTATTCATACTGAACTGGGGTACAGGCCAGAGATGAGGAGGGTGAGAGGATTCACCAGAGACAGAGTGGGGAGCAGAACAGGCAGATCGACAAAGTGCATTGCTGAGGTGTGCAGCGGGCGGGTCAGGAGAGGTCTGCCATGCCATGTGGATCTCCTGGGGCGGGCGGGAATTGAACTCATGCGGAAGTGGCTTAAGCTTCTTAGTGCTTTGCTTTAACCCTCTGTGCCACCAGGGAGGCCCCATTCTATTTTTTTTTTTAAGCAACAATATGTTTATCACTTCCTTCCATTATCTCCCCTTGACAGTCTCCTTCTTCCTCCTCTTAATCTCAGGAATATTGCTTCATTCATTACTAAAGATTTGTTTTTATAAGTATTTTTCTTTCTTGAATCATCTTTCTTGTACATTCCAATATTTGCCTTTGTCATTCTGACTTGCTTTACTACATGATTCCCTTGAACGCCTTCTACTTTGCTATATGTGCAGTATTTCATCTTTCCTTACAGCTGGAGTGGGTATGTCACCTCCTCCTGATATATATAGTGTGGGTATATCACCTCCTCCTGACCCAGCCCTCTGCCAGCGGGTACCCATTCTTCTTAAGTGTTGGTGGAACTCACCAGTGAATTCCACTGGTCCCTCATTGATCACATCTGTCCTTTGCCTCTCATTTTCTCCTACCCGGTCCCCTATGCTTTCTCGGTTTCCTTTGCTGTATCCTCCTCACCTCCCGCCTTCACAGTGGAGTGCTCAGAGCTCAGTGTTGAGCCCCTTCTCCCTGCATTAGTAGACATTCCTTAGATGGTTTGATCTAGCTTATTAGACATATTTGTCTCCACCAACCTCATACCCAGCAGTTTCACCTCAGAGGCACTTTATATAAGACATTTTCAAACGGAACTTTGGATTTTCCGCCACAAACTACTTCTTTCCCGGTGAACCCCTTCTCAGTTAATTGCTCTCCCATTTGCCAAGTTGTTTAAGTTCCATATCTAAGCACCACCTCGGACTTGTCACCTCTTACATCCTAACATTTAAATTACCAGCAAGTCCAGTCAACTCCACCTTCAAAATATATTCTCCCACCTCTAATGGTCTCACCCTAGATAGAGTTACCTCCCTGCCACTTGGGGGTCCCGGCTTCTACCTTCAGTTTCGGGGACCACCTAACAGCCAAAGTTGCTTCAAAGGCAGAAATCAGATCATGTCTGATTCAAACCTTTGCCCAGAAGATTGGTGGATAAAATATGTTTTATAAATATGTGTAGCATTTAAACTTTATAGTTTTATCATTAATCCAGTGCCACTGTTTGTGGACAAATGCAAAGATTCTCCAGTGCCTGGTGTGATGCTTGGTGGCTGTGTGACAACTATTTGTTGAGTGAATGAATGTCCAATCCTGACCCAGATACTAAATTTTCTCTGTGACTTTGGGGTCACCTTCTGATTCTCTAGTCCTCAGGTTTCTCCCTCGACCTTTGTTTTGTGGGTAAAGGAAGCAGCAGCGTGTCAGTTCCTAGCTCCACATCAGGTCCAGGTGGGAGCGCCTGTTCGCATGTTTCAAACAAATGTGCATATCTTTTGTAATGATAATTAAAAAAAAATCCCACCAACCTCAGGGAAATTTAAGGAAAAAGGTTATGCTATACATGAAAATGTTTCTTATACCAAGTTTGTAGACATTTTGAGATCATCATCAAGAAAATCTAGATGAATCACTTATCTTACTGCTAGGTGGGGACACTGGACAGGAAAGGTGGTGATCATGCAAAGAAACCATGCCCTGTCTTTATACCACCAGGGCCCTGCACCATCTCACCCTCCGGCCCTTCCTTTTGGAGTCTCTGCCTTTTGCAGAGAGCAGCACTCAGCACTGCAGGAGAAGGCCTGAGGGCCCGAGGGCTTTACCACTGTGGGGGGGAAGGCTGGCTTTGGTTTTCCCATCTCCATACCTGTGTTGATTCAGCTAGCTTCACCTAGAATGCCCTTCCAGTACGCCCACTGTTGCAGTTCATTCATTCATTCATGCCTGCACAGCTTACGTTAAGAACCCATGGATGGCACATGTAAGTGTGCAAAGTGGTACAGACCTGGGGCAGGTGTGTGGGTTCCACAGAGGGACTGGTTGATTCGAGCTCAGTGGAGGCATCTTTCCCTCGACTCTGGAGCTCAGTATGGCTGAAGGCAGCAGCTTTGAAAGCTGGATCTGCTCCCAGTAGCTTCCCTGCTTGGCATGTCAGGCACATCATTCGCTCTTTACTGGGCTTACTCAAAGTCTCCCAAGCCCTGTGCATTTTCCCAGCAAATATGTCTTTGGTGTTGGGACTAAACCTCTCCTGGATTCCTAGTCTGCACTGTGAGCAGGCTACTCTATGCCTGAGATACCTCACAGCTCTCCTGTGGGACTGAAATGAGAGTTGCGTGATGTCTTGCTGAGGTAAAAGGCTCATGCGACTACTTGTCATCATCATCGATCCTGTGAAACAGGGAGGGGCCAGGATTGTTTACTAGTTAACAGAAGGGAAAATGGTTCAGAGATGTTTAGTGACTTGCCTGAGGTGGCACAGCAAAACATTTTGAAATGTTCCTCTGAACTTCAGCTTATAGCCAAGATGGTTTCCCCATTTCCCTCTCTCCAGTGAGTTTTGCATTAAGTTTGGGGCTGGTCAGGAAGCTTTGACAATGTGACCGGTGCTTAGACAGTGGGCTTTCTCCTCCCAAATACTGGCTGGGCCCCGCCTTCCTCACAACCCTGGACCCTTTTTTAAAACACATCGAAAGTGTCAGGAAAGATGGGTTCCCTGGCCATGGATGTTTACTGGGTCAAGCTGACTGATTGCAAAATGCAGATTGGGAAAGTTATACGTGCAGTACAGGGTCCAGGAGCTCGGGGTTGCGGCCGGACCCCTGCAGACCCTCGGCCTTGCCAGCCTCGCTGACACGTGCTCCAGGCCCCAGGCCTCTGAGGGCAGTGCCCTGGGCATTGGTGGGTGTGAAACCCTCAGTCATGCCTGGCACAGGCAGTACTCAGCCCGTATTAGCCATCTGCATTCCCCAGCTCTCTGTGCCAGCCTCGGTCAGGACACGGCCCCATGGCATCCCGTCTTCCTCCTGCAGGGCCGGTTCCCACCATCATCTGGCGGGAGGTACAAGAGGGACTGTCAGCAATACAGCTGCTGGGGGAGACTTGATCCCTGAGCACCTGCCGGGCCTGCAGAAGAACTGGACTGTGCACGGGACAGGTTTCTGCAGGTGGATGTGCTTTTATTCCAGAGTGGAGACACGCAAGAGCCAACAGCACCCCCGGGCCCTGGGGGGGGCAGGAGGCAGAAGAGGCTTGTCTTAGAGGTTAATGGCCCTGCATGTTTGTACTGACCAGTTCTTTGCCCCTTAGTTTTTCATAGTGATGACTGCAATTCCTGCTGAATTTGGGGGTTCATCGAAGGAATCAAATGGTGCCCTAGAACTCCCTTTTAACAAGGGAACTTTTAAAAAAATAATATGATAGTTTATTTTTACATCATTTTGTGCCTTTTTCCATCTCAGTTGTAATCCTCATGGGCTTCTTATCACCAAGTGACCCCTGTGCCATCACCATAGTCCAGCGCACTCCCCCCCAACCCCACTTTTGATCCCATTCCCCACTCTACCCCCGTAAAATCTCTTGGGTATATACTTGTTCATTTCTATTATTATTTTCTCCCCTGGTCCTTTATACTTCTGCTATGAGTGAACCCATTCAGTATTTTTCTAACAAGGGAACTTTTAAAAAAGTGCTATGATTGGGCTCCACTCAGTCTTGGGGGTAGGGTACCCCTATTTGAAATAAGCCTCCCAGCTTACTTCACTGGGCATCCAGATTTGAGAGCCATTGGTTGAAAAGCAGCCAGAGACAGAAGAGACCCCAAAACTCAGGGCCTTTCTTCCCAGCCAGAACACTAGTGGCCTGGTGTATCATCTTGTCAGCCCAGCGCTGGGGCGATGTACGCAGGGTGAGCAGATGGTTTGAGGTCAAAGGCATGAATGAGCCTGAAACCAGGTGGCCTGGGTGTGAATTCCAGCTCTACATTGCACTGACTGTGTGATTTGGAACAAACCATGTCCCCTCTCTCTGCTCCTGTTTCCTTCTTTGTAAACATAGCTCCATCCTCATCACAGTTCTCTTTTATCTAAAGATTTGTACTATTTATTTGTGCCTACAAAAACTGGGGTACAGGCCAGAGGTGCTGGCGGGGAGAGGATTTACCAGAGACAGAGTGGGGAGCAGAACAGGCAGATGTACTGGAATCCACTGCTGAGGGGAGCAGCGGATGGGTCAGGACAGGTCTGCTGCACCATGTGGGTCATCTCCGGGGCCAGGAATTAAGCTTGTGTCACAGAGGCTGGAGATAGATTGACAGTGCTGACTTTAACCCCTGTGCCACCAGGGAGGCCCCCTAATCACAGCTCTTATTCAGCAGGTTTTGGGGAGGGCCCTGGAACATGGGGTTTGGGAATGCTCCCAAATATTCAGCCAGGATCAAGAAATACCACCTGTCATGTACAGCACCATTGAGCCCGTGACTTAGCTCTGCACAGACAGTCACACACAGTGGGAGAAGAGTTCTTTGTCAACCTGGGAGTCTGGGTTTTTGATTTAGAAAATGGAGCTTTACTAAATGATTTTCTTTTCATTTATTTTATTTTTTTACAACATTCTTGATTTTGTGCATTTTTTCATCTCAGTTGTAATCCCCATGGGCTTCCCAATATTTCACCCCTGTGCCATCACCATAGTCCAATGTGCAATTTTCACCCCAGTTTTGATCCTATCCCCCAATCCACCCCTGTAAAATGTCTCTGGTTCATAGTTCTTTGTTGTTTTTCATTTTTACGATTGCTTTTTTTTTCTCACTGATCCCTTCTGCTCCTGCTGTGAGTGAAACCATACGGTATTTTTCTTTTTCTTTCTGGATTATTTTACTAAGCATGATCTCTTCCAGCTCCATCCATGTTGCTGCAAAAGGCATGAGTTTATCTATTTTGATTGCTGAGTAATATACCATTGTGTGTATGTAACACATGTTCTTAATGGATTAAAGAACTAGACATAAGAAATGAAACCGTAACATATTTAGAAAAAAAATTGGTGAAACACTACACGATTTACACCTTAGTAACATCTTTAAAGATACATCATCCAAAACAAGGATAAATAGCTAAATAGCGGGGACTACATCAAGTTAAAGAGCTTCTGTATAGCAAAAGAGACATTGCACAAAACACAAAGATATCCCATTGATGGGAGAAAATATTTGCACACAATACTAATGGCAAAGGACTGATCACAAAGATAAACAAAGAGCTGATGAAACTCAACAAAAATAATGTGAATAACCACATCAAAAAACGGGCAGATGAGCTACAAAGAGGAAATGCAGATGGCCAACAGGCACATGAAAAAATGTTCAGCATCACTTGTAATAAGGGAAATGCAAATTAAAACCACCACGAGATACTACCTCACCCCAGTGAGAATGGCACATATTAAAACAACTACAACAACAAATGTTGGTGAAGATGTGGAGAGAAAGGAACTCTCCTGCACTGTTGGTGGGAATGCAAACTGGTACAACCACTATGGAAAGCTGTGTAGAGGTTTCTTAAACTGCTAAAAATGGAACTTCCATATGATCCAGAAATCCAACTCGTAGGTATCTACCCAAAGGGCACAAAAACATTGATTCAAAAAGACACCTGCACCCCCATATTTATTGCTGCTCAATTGACAATAGGGAAGATGTGGAATCAACCCAAATGCTAAAAACTAGGTGGCTTGTCTAAATAATTTTCAAATGGTGTGGAACATTTTTCTGGAGTCCTCTATATGTTCTTCCCTTGGGGTAGGTTAAAAATATATTTTACAACCCTTCCAGAAGATCCAGTCTGTTTTCTAGCCCTTGAACCTGAGTTGGTTTGACCAACAGACCATGGTGGAGGTGGGGCTGGTGAATTCCGGAGCCTGGGCTTCCAGATGTTCTGTGACTTTCACCTTCTCCTTCACTGACAGGAGGTTGAGAGGCCACATGGAGAACAGAGGTGTCCAGCCAACAGCAGCACCCCTTTCCAGACTCATGAGGGAGGCCTTGCTGTACCTTCCACCTCAACTGAGCATTGAGTGAATGCAGTGAGGACAAATCCAGAGAGGAGCTGTCTGGCAGCCAGCAAAATTGTGGGGACATTAGTCACTATTGTTCTAAGCTAGTTTGTTATGTGACAACAGAAGTTTGAGACACATCTTATCTACCCCTTTCAAGTCAGGAACTCGATCAGCCAGAAAGGCAGTTGGAATGAGGGGCAACACTGATAAAATGGAGCAACGCTTACTTCCCACCCCTTGGTGGCTTAACCTGCCCCCCAGGTTTGGCTCAATAAGCTACACTGCCCCAGAGGCCCATGTGGCGCTCCATGGACCAAAGTGATTCTGACTCCATCTGGCCTGTTGGCCTCTAGAAGCCTCATCCTGTAGATGTCCGAGGGGTCAACTGTCCCCTCCATCCCATCTGATTTATAGCAGTATACATTCTGTGGCCCTGGGGACTTGGGAGAACTTGGCGCAATCATGAATGAGTTAAATACTATCTGATCATAAGCCAGAGGCCTGTTTTCATTTTCAAAACCCTGTGTGTCAGTGACTCTAATGCAATGTCCAGCAATGTCTTGAGCAAGTGACCGGCAGGGGACATAGGATGCTGTTTACTCAAGATAGGCCCATCACGCAAAAGCAGCTTGCCTAACCGGGTTTGTAAGTGATTGTTACGAGACCACCATTGCAACAGTGATTGCCACGGTGAGAGCTCCAGGAAGGGGCTGCTGCCCCCAGGCCAAGGTTGAGGCCCTCTCTCTCTTTCAACCCATGGGGCCTTGGATCTCTGTCCAAAGAACAGAACAAACCCCACTGGTGAGTCCCACAAGGGTGTAAATTGTCCTTTTAAGAATGGACACCCTTGGGGAAGGAGGTTTCGTGCTACCCTGGAAGATGTCAGCCCTCCCCTTTCCCCCTCTTTGAACCCTAAGAGTTGGAGGGGGTGACTGGGGTGTGGTCTGGTTGACAGGCTAGTTGCTGTGTGAGAATGTGGTGGCTTTTGAAAGGGGGTGGTCTGTGTAGCAGATATGTAGAGTTGGGGTGGGGGGAGTCGTTCGTTCTCCATCATCAAAATCATCATGCTTGTGCCCCTGGCTTTGCCCACCCCCAGGGCTGGGCCTTAAGGCTGTTGCCTGAAGATCAAACTCCCAAATCTTTGCTTCTTTCTGTCCCCTTTGTCTTGGTCAGAATCTGAGGGACAGCCATTGCCCCCTCATGCACTCTTCATCTGAACTGAGCTGTGCTTTATGATTTAAAAGCACAGACATATACTTTCTCAATGAATCCTCACAACAACCCCATGAGATTGGTATTATTATTCCCATTTCATAGCTGGGGAAATTGAGGCTCAGAGGAGTTAAATGACGTATCAGACTCTCATCTGGTGAGTCCCTTTAGGCACTTAAAAAGGGTCAGAGGTGGTAGCTGTAAACAGAATTGGTTCTGGGAGCCACATTACGCAAGCAAAAAGAAACAGGTAAGTGTCGTTTTAATAATTACAGTTTAAGCCAGGCAATCCAGAGTGCAATCATTTTAGCGGGTGAGTAATACAAACATTACTGAGCAACTTTTCATCCTTTTCCCTACGAAGTCTTTGAGATGAGGGCGCGTGTTCCCTGCAAAGCACTTTGCACCTTGTCCATGTCACACGTTTCGTCTCATGGGCATGTGAGGAGATGTGATTCTAGGGCGCCTGGTTCCTTGCACTTTCTCTATCCCTATGCGTCTTCTGCTGCACAGCCTGTATCCCTTGTAGCTAAGAAAGGAGCTGGTAGGGCCAAGGAGTTTCCAAGCTCTTCCAGCTCTGAGGCTTTGACTCCAGAGAGAAGCCAGAGGCTTCCCTTCAGGCTGGGACGAGCAGGCCCAGGAGAGAGGAAGAAGCCTGAGGAGCTTCACACAGGCAGCTGTTTCCTGCTGGACCCGCAGGGTGCACAGGGGCACCCAGATAGTTATAGGGATGTGCAGATGCACAGACGCCCGGACACAAGGACCCTCAGACTCCGAGGCACAGATGTAGCTGCAAGATGAGGGTGCTGGAGGCGGAGTGTGTACTCGGTCTTCTTGCACATGAAAACCAGAAGATGCTGGAGCCCACCTGCCCCTTAACACCCAGAGTAAATGGCCATAGACACCCCTGTCCCGTGCAGCACCTTCGTGTGTGTGTGTGCGTGCACATGTACACACTATCCACTAGATGTGGCTACTGGGTGACCCTGTGATGCATATTCTGATTTGGTTCAGCAAAGCTGGGCAGCCACCAGCCAGAGGTTCTCGTGGCCAGATACAGCCACCTCCCGCTCCCCACCCCCTTTAGACTCTGACTGTTTCTCCGGCTTGCTAACGCACTTTTCTTTCCTCAGAGCCCATCACGCTCCCTCAGTCTGCGGCCTCCTGGTTCACAGGCCCAGTGTCCTTCGCCCATGGAAGTACCATGACCGCAGGGACTTCTGGGTGGAGTTTGTTCTGCACGGCTTCTTCCCAGTGTCACTTTAACACCTGTCTCTACTCCGTGTCCCCCACACCCCCAAGCATCTGAACCCGAGGAGCTGCTCTGAAGATAGGGGGCCTCCAGGGAAGGACCCCACCTAGCTCTGTGGCACCACTTCTCCCGTCACCACGATGAGACCTTAGTCCCACAGATGTGCCCTCTCCAGTCCCCTCCCAGTGCCATGAGGAATTTATGAACCCCTCGCCCCACCCTAAGCCAAAGCAGGTCTTTCCTTTTGCGCAATCCTGGTGCCAGATCTTCATGGACATACTTTGTCTTTATCAGTGGATCAGATTATGACTGGGCAAGAATTTTAGCCTGGACCCTCCAAGGTCCCCAGCTATTTGCCTGTCTCAGCATTCAGGAGAATGAGGCAGATGTCTCCTGGGGCGGATGTGGGTAGGCGAGACCTGGCTGCTGCTTGTCTGCCTCCTGCCATGTACCTAAATGCTTACAGGTCTTAGACAGCCTCGCTGAGTTGTCGGAATAGGTGGATTGAAGTAGATGCTAAGATCGCGCAGGTTTTACAAAGCCGAGACACGGGGAGGCTGGTCACATGCCCAAGTGCAAGCAACTGGGAATTGGTGGCCCAGGGTTCCGCCCTGGTCCTGGTCTGGGTCCACCCCTCTTGGGGCTTCCTGGCCTGGGTCTGTGCCCTGCCGGCCAGTTCTCCACCAGTGGGCAGAGCGGGGGGTTGAGGGGGACGGCGTGGGGGAGAACCACACTGTGGAAAGATGGAGTGTCAGGGTCTGAACGGGAAGTGAGGTGTCCAGTGGTGAGACCCTGAGGCCAAATGAGCTGGTACCTGCTTGCCGAAGAGCACCTAAGGGTGGCAGCCATTCCCACCCACTGAGGACAGCCTTAGAAAGAAGCTGCGTCTGAGTGCCTGGCCCCTTTCTCTTCTTTCTCCCCTCCGGGTGCCCCCTCTAAGAGACAGTCCAGCGCAGCCACTTCAAAGCCTTTGTGGTTCTGATTGCTCTCCCTGGCATGGTCGGATGTCCCCAGCGTCTCTCGGGCCCTGGAGGCATTGCCCAACACCGTGTTTGTCAAATGAGTGACATGGTCCAGTGTTTTGAAATAAAGTTCTCAAAGAGAAGGCAAAAGGTTTTTGTTTTGCTTTGTTTTTCCCACAGCAGAATTTGTACTGTGGGAGCAGCATATGCGCTCAGGTAGACCGAGTAAGCCTCTCTGACTCGGGAAATGGAGACATGACTGGCCGCTCACTGGCCTTGGGACAAGTAGATTTTCTTCCCAAAGTTCCTACCTGACGGCTGTGTAGTTTATGAGCCCGGGGGTGGGGGGAGTGTGTGAGGAATGGAAGACCAGTAATCACTTCAGCACCCCCACCCCCCAGTGGGGAAACATGGGGGTTCAAGGATGTGTAACGGGGAAGATACTGGGAAGGCTCTTTGGGGGACAGCAGGAGGAGGAGGATGTGAGTCAAATGTGTTAAGGAATGGTGCATAAGTGGGACTTGAGGCGTCTGTTTGCTCTGGAGAGTAGCATTGCCCTTTATGTATTCTGTTAAAAATGCATTTCAGTGACAATAGGATGCACAACTCACAGAAGCTTAATGAATTAATGGACTGTTTTTCTCAAAAAACCAGAGTCTGGGCCCTCCCTGGTGGCGCAGCGGGTTAAAGCACTGCACTGAGAAGCTAAAGCCACTTCCGCATGAGTTCGATTCCCGCCTGCCCCGGAGGTGACCACATGGCCTGGCAGACCTCTCCTGACCCGCCCGCTGCTCCCCTCAGCAGTGTACTTCATCGATCTGCCTGTTCTGCTCCCCACTCTGTCTCTGGTGAAGCCTCTCACCGCCCCGAGTCTCTGGCCTGTACCCCAGTTCTGTATGCACAAATAAATAAATCTTTAAAAAAAAAAAAAAAAACCAGAGTCTGCAGGGCAAGCAAGAGCTGGTGCAGAAAACCAACAGTACCTTCCAGAGGCAGCCTTTTTTCTTTTCCTTCTACTGTCTGGCATGTTGGTTTTCAGCCTCTGGATGCGAGATGGCTGCTGTACCTCCAGGCATCGTGCCCACCCTCCAAGCAGGAGGAAGGAGCAAGAGATTGCTCCAGCTGGGGATGTTTACTTTTTACTGGGAAAGTCATAAACTTTCCCAGCTGCCTCCCCGCTTCCCAGCAGACTTCTGCTTATATTTCACAGGTCACGATTGTGCCATATGGCAATCCTTTAAATACAGTGAGACGGGGGAAGTTGGGTATTTAGCTTTTCTGCCTTTCTGCTAGGATAGGACAGGGAGGAGGAGGTTGGAGCAGGTGAGGAGAAGCTCAGGCCAAATTCCAGGGCTACCCAAGTGGGACCCTGAAATCCAAGTAGGGTGGGTGAGTTGCACGGGAGGCGAGGAGGAACGTGGCTTCCTTTTGGACTTGGATGGATTGGGGCCTGCAACCCAGGGCCTTGCGTAAGCCAGCCCAGAAACTAGCCTATGGCGCCTCTGGGCTCCTTGTGAGACCACTTTTTGAAAGGGTGCGCCTTTATCTGTAGACACCATGCAGTGAATCCGCTAGCTGGGAGTTCCTGGCAAGCTACTCACTGTCTCTACATTTGGGGACCTCGCCCCCCATGGGGCGAGGTGTGCAAATGCTGAGCGCAGACCAACACTTAGGACCTGAGAGCGATTTCTCTTCTTTCTGTGCAGGGCAGTGGTGGCTTGAACCAGTAGAGGAGGTATGTTCAAAATCTGTTCCCTCATCCTTGTTTGATCAGAAACTTGAGTTCACACAAGCTTTAAGTCTCATGTCCCTCTGTTATTGTGTTTCAGGAAGTCACTCAAAAGAACTTGCGGGGTGGGGGTGGTGCTTGGCCCCCCAGAGCGGCAGAGACGGACCTGGGCACAGCACTGAGGAGGAGCTCAGAAGGGTTGGGGGTGAGGAAGTGGGGGGGCACTATGTGCCCTTCCTTAAGGAGTGGATGTCAGCCAGGGTGTCTAGAACTTTCTCTTGTTACTCCCAGCGGAAGCTCAGGTGCACGGACCTTGTCCGGGATGCCCTGGTTTGTGGCACGTGTAGGACTGAGAAAATAGAGGAGAGTGTATGGCATGCTGTGGGTGGTTTTGGGGTGATGGAGGTCTAGCCAGCACAGGGGCCGCCCAGCCTGGGGAAGTGGGGGGCGTGGGAGACTATGAGAGTGAGGAGGAGGGCTCCCGGCTTCCCAGCAGTAGGCAGTGAGGAGACTGAAGGGCATTGCGGTGATGAAACTTTTGTGACTCATTTCTATCTGGCCCACTGACTTTCCACCTGAAGCTCTGCAGCCGGGCAGCCTGGGGGCCTTGTTCAGGATGAGTCTTTCAAGGCCTCCCCAAGGCCAGTCTCTGGGGGCTGCTGTCTCAGAGCCTTTGCATGTGTTATTCAACCTTTAGGTAGTTTTCCCTCCTCCCTACTGAGGCCTGCTTTCACAGATGTGGCACCAATCTCCCTTCCTCCAGGAAGCCTTCTCTGATTGCACCGTCCACCCACACACCTGTTACTTAGAGGGCAGTTGGCTTCTGCAGGTGGATCCTGCTTTATACAACATGAAATTGTGGATGCTTGGGATAGATGAATAAAAGGGACTATTCTTTACAGAAGATCCAGCATCTGCCTTTGTTAAATGTCAACCATGTATTAAAGAAGGATTTGCACTGCAGAAGTGGCATTTATGACCAGATCACTAAGATGAAGGACACTTGTGAGTCCTTCACTTTTTGAACATTTATGTGCTTTTTTTTTTTTTTAAGATTTATTTATTTATTCATATGGAACTGGGGTACAGGCCAGGATATGGAGGCTGAGAGGATTCACCAGAGACAGAGAGGGCAGCAGAACACTGCTGAGGGGAGCAGCGGGCGGGCCAGGAGAGGTCTGCCTCACCATGTGGATCTCCTCTGGGGCAAGCAGGATTCAAACTCATGCGGAAGTGGCTTTAGCCTCCCAGTGCTGTGCTTTAACCTGCTGTGCCACCAGGGAGGGCCCGACGTGCTTTTTTTCTTAAGACAAGGAGAATTCATTCTTCCTCCCCCACCTTTCTCTTTTTGATGGGAAAGACAGCATCAAAATAACATTAAAGGTTGCCTTTTTTGGACAAAAAAGGAAGAAACTTTCCATCCGTAAACTCTCTTATTTTTGAACACTCCTGCCTCCATTCACATGTGTGCTGATTTAAATAGCTTTGCCCTCGTGCAGTCTGCGCTTGGCTGCTGGACTGGAGCTTGGAAGGAAGTAGAAACCGTTGTTGCACCTCCTCAGCACACTCTGAATGCAAAGCTGTCTTCTCTCATCATGACTTCTAGCATCTTGAGCAAAGGGACCACTGCCTTCACCTCCCTCACTAGGTCTGCATAACAGTCTTGCAGGGGCAGGTATTAATCCTTAGTTCACAGAAGAGAAAATGAGTTAAGTGGCCTCCTCAGAGTCAGAGACTAAAAAGTGGACAGCTGGGATCTGTGAGTATCATTCCAAGCCCTCCATGGCTTTCCCTCCTGCTGACACCTGCTTTCCCAAAGGTGGCACAGATCTCCCCTCCTCCAGGAAGCCTTCTTTGGTTGTTCCTGCCTCTTAAACACTGGCACTTAGAGTTGCAAAACCACCACCTTCATCTTTCTGAATTGTGACAACCAGTGTCCAGATGTGCTAGTGGGATTGTTGATGGGCTAAGTGTCCTTGTACAAAAGGGGATCTCAGCTTGTGGTTCTGTCTCCAGATGTTGGCAGGTGTTCACTGAGGGACAAGGTTAGAACCCAGCACTGTGACCAAGGAGAGTGATGGTGTTCTCCAGGGTCTAGGGGTGTATCCAGGTGCTCCCGGGGCCACTTGCTGTCTGGGGTGATTGTCGAGAGGTGGTCAGGCCATGTAAGAGAACTTGGGGTGAGGACGCACATCCAGTCTGCAGTCCTGCCTCCCTGGTTTAGCCCAGAAGGCTGAGAAGTTCTTTATACCTTCTCCAAGAATTGAGGATTCACCACTCCTTAAATGCCACTACAAGTGTTTGGGGGGTGGGACCTCCCTGGTGGTGCAGTGGGTTAAAGTGCAGCGCTATGAAGGTATCCACAGCCACTGTACCACACAAGTTTGATCCCCGGCCAGGGAGGTGACCCACATGGCGCAGCAGACCTCTCCTGTCCCGCCCGCTGCTCCCCTCAGCAGTTTACTTCAGTGGATCTTCCTGTTCTGCTCAGCATTTTGTCTCTGATGAATCTTCTCACCCTTGTACCCCAGTTCTTGTGTGCATAAATAAATATTTTTTTTAAAAAGTGTTTGGGGAACTCACACTTGTGAGGGGAGGACTTGCTGTCCCAGGTCTAGCAATGTGCCCCAGGACACAAACCTGGGGGAGCAGGACACAGTTTCCTGCCTCCACCTGTCATTTCAGACGTTCTGGTAGAGTCTATAATCTGAACTGCCACTCAGAGCAGCTGGGCTTAGAAAACTTTGTTGACTCTCTTTCTCACCCTCCACTCCGTGGCAAGGCAGGGATAGTGAACAAGGATGCAGAAGGGTCCCAGATAAAACCTAAGCCGGCTTTTTGCCTTGAGACTTGACTTTTCCTCACCAGTTGTGTTCTGGACAAATGTTGAGTCAGTTATTCATTCCGTGAACTTGATTAATAGCCGCTTCTGTGGGCACGCACACTTCTAGGAACTTGGGTTTGGAGCATCGTAAATGTCAAGATGATGTAGTGCTGTGATTCTGTAAATCTGGTTTGGGGTGCCATGTAGGGATTTCTGCACTCCTCGGGTTTTCTTCAAATAGCCCGAATATAACCCAAACAGCCTATTGCAACAGAATGCAGAAGCAGGAAAGGAAGCCCTTGTCTTCTCAAGCCCAACATGAAGGAACTTTACAAAATGTAAAACAATACCATTGTTTTAACTCATACTTGTTTTGTTTTGCAAAAATCTGGATATATTTCATGAAAAGATCATTTTTACCACTTTGAAATAGGTTTATTATTTTTAGTGAAATAATTAGAAATGAAATTGCCTTATTTTCATTTGAAGACAGCAAATATCAAAAGACATAACCCATAAAAATGTAAGCTGGCTGGGGGACTCAATCAATTTGAAGAATGTAGAGTCCTGAGACCTGGGCAGGGCTCCGGGCTCGGAGTGGCCGGTGTGGCCTCTGCCAGCTGCCTGACCCTTCATTTGCTGGGCAAGTCCTTTCACTTTTCCAAGTCCCAGCTTTCTGCTCTGTGAAATGGGAGGATCGTGGCCCTCAGAAGAGGCTGGGGAACTTCTGCTCACTTGCTGAGGTGCTCCGCTGGGAGTGTGGCTGTTTCAGGAGGACACTGGGGTTGGCTTTAAGGGGGCCACATGAGTGGTGCCCTGCCACATGGCGGGGGGACCAGCCTCCTCCACAAGGTAAATATGTAAGGATTGGGAAAGTTGGTCAAAGGAAAGGAATTCAGTTTGTGAAATAGCTTCAAAGGGGAATTGGAGGTGACCTGTCTTGCCTTTGATTATTGTAGTCATAACCACTTTTCAGCTCTGTAGAACAGACTTCCTCTCTTGCCCTCTTTTTAATGGGCAGCAGGGCCTGCCTGGGTGCTGATGAGCTGGCCTTCTGGGGTCGCTCAGGGGGGATGGCAGCGTGACTTCAGGACACACGACCTTGGGAATGGTTTTGGAGAAATGAGTCCAAAGGTCCAGGGCAGGCTTTGCGTGCCAAGCAGGGTGGGGGACTCCAGAATTTAGTCCTTGTAGGATGTGGTGTGTCATCCCCAAAGATGCCACCAAATGACACTTCTGTGACCTGGCCCTGAGTTTCTACCATGGGAGATTTCCTCTTTGGGCTAAAGTTTTTGTTTATCAGAAAATGTCTACTGAAGTGTGACTAACTGAACAACAGTCACTGTCTGCTGACATCTTATTTATTTAATAGCAGAAAGCGGGGCGCTGGGGTGTGGGGCAGGTCAGGGGAGTTTGGAAAGTCACCAGTGGCCAGCCTCCTTGTGTTTGTTCTTCCTTCTCCGGGGACTGGGCTCCTGCCTGGAGATGATCTTTAAGTCTACGCTCAGGGACTTGGTATTAGCCCCCCTCTCCTCAGCAACCTTTGGAATTATTTGCCCCAACTCTGGGTTCAAGTCTTTCACGACCCCAGCTGGGCTCTGTTTGGCTAGTCCTGAGAAATGGGCCAATGGAAATTTGTATTATAATTGTTGAGAGCTAGGATTGGCCCTGAGATCTCTATCTAAAATCCTGATGCTGTTTTGACTACTGGCTGCCTACTCAATTAACTTCTGGTGGTTTAATTTCAGTCTTTATTTGGTGAGGTCGGCAGGATAATCTCTTCCCCCCACATCTTCACACCCTAGTCTCTGAAACCTGTGATTATGTTACCTCACATGGCAAAGCGGACTTTGCAGGTGTGACTAGGTTAAAGCTCTTGAGATGGGCGGTTAGCCATGGTTCTTCATGGGCCTGGTATGACCACTGGGCCCTTTCAGAGGGAGGGAGGTCTTTCTCGGAGAGAGACCAAGGGTCAGGTAGAGAGGAGTAGATAGATGGTGGAGGCAAAGGCCAGACAGATGTGGCTGCTGCCCTTGAAGACACAGGAAGGAGCCAAGGATACAGCTGGTCTCTAGAAGCTGGAGAAGGGCAGGGAATGGATTCTTTTCGAGGGTCTCTTGGAAGGTCTCTTGGAAGGGTCCCCCTCCTGCCAACACTCATGTTAGCCATTGGGAAGCACGCGAACTCTGACTTTGGGACTTGCAGTATACTGAGGGGGTGTTACCTTAAGCTGCCAAGGCTGTGGGTATGTGGGTATTGATTATTGTAAACATAGGAAATGGGAATGGGGACTACCCTCCCAACCCTCCTAGGGTGCTGAGAGGTCTCCTGGGCCCTATCCACCCTGAGGGCTTATGACCCAGACTTCAGGCACGTGACCGTAGGCACAGAATGATAAGCACAAGGTGAGTCTGAAGGTCAGGTGCAGAGGGCAGAGGTGCCCCCCCCCCACCTATGAGTTCCAGGGGGACTGCGCCAGAGTTGGCATTGGAGTTGGTCCTTAGGAAAGGACAGGCTCCCACGACGGACAGAGGGGAGGCGTGAGTGATGTCACAGAAATGGAAAGGCCCAGCAGGATCTGGAATCTCTGGGTGAGTTGGGTTTGGAGCTGGGACTTGGGATCAGAGTGGCTGGCTACCAACATCAAAGGAACCCCACTCATTTCAAATGGGGTCAGGTTCAGGAAGGGGGTGCCTCCAGGTTGGCCACGATGGTGGCTTGACTCTCCAAGGGCCAGGTTTATTCCCTTTCTGCTTCCATCTCCTCCTCTCACAGGCTTGCCTTGGTCACGTCCCCTCACGGTCGTGGGGTGGCTGCTGCCGATTGAGGTGCTGCCTGCAACATGACAGTGTCTAGCAGAGGATGAAGGGCTGTTTCTTCACATGAGTGTCGATTTATAAGTAAAGAAAACTTCCCTAGAAATTTTCACTTTTCTGCTCTGCAAGTTTCCAAGGCCAGAATTTTGTTTCCTGCTTACTAGCAAAAGGACCAACCTGTGAAAGAGCATAGATTATAAAACAGGAATGTGGAACTGGGCACAGGTGAGGGACAAAAGGGGATCTTAATGCCAAGTGGCATTATAAGTCTCGAACATGGGGAGCCATGGAAGGTGTTAGAGGAAGAGTGTGACCTGACCAGAACTGAGCTTGATAAAGTCTACTCTGGTGTTGGTAGAGATTTCTCTCTCTCTTTTTCTGGGGCCCTTCCCCTACCCCTAATTGAACACCAAAAATGTCTGTGATAAGGCCACGAGTTCCTTGGTGGCAAGCCCCCAGCGGACGGTGCTTGTCCTTAGTTGCCAGAATGATCTGGAAATGGCAAATCTGACAAGCCACTCCTTTGCCGTCCATCTTCAAAATCTTTCATGACACTCCTGACCCTGGGTTTTGGCAAAACTTTTGAGTTCTATCCCCAACTCCTATCCCCTCTTGTCCTGCCTGCCCTAGACCAAATGGTCTTTTTTTTTTTTTTTTAAAGACTTATTTATTTATGCATACAGGACTGGGGAACAGGCCAGAGGTGCAGGGGCAGGGGGAGGATTCACCAGAGACAGAGTGGGGAGCATAACAGGCAGATCATTGAAGTACACTGCTGAGGGGAGCAGCGGGTGGGTCAGGAGAGGTCTGCCGCACCCTGTGGGTCACCTCTGGGGCGGGGATTGAACTCATGCGGAAGTGGCTTTAGCTTCTTAGTGCTGTGCTGCAACCCGCTGCGCCACCAGGGAGGTCCCCTCAATGGTCTTTTTTCAACTCTTTAAAACCTTTCTATAAGTTGCTTCCTCTGCCTAAAACAAGCTCCCGCCCTTTTGACTTCTTCAGAGCTTCCATCCTATCCTGGAGCACGTGAGCGTCCCTCCAGGAAGCCTTCTCTGAACCCCTCTTGTCTTTAGAGCCCCTGCCCCAACCTGGGGGACTCACTTGACACTATCCACTCGACTTCAACAGGAGCTGAATGGGAAAGGGAGTGGGGGTTTGTGTTTCACGAGGATCTGGAGTCTGGCAGGTAAAGGGAAGATGGTTTTGGTGACCAGACCTATCCAAGCAACCTCCTGGTTGTGAAAACAAGCTGGTTTTGCACTACAGAGACTTCCAGCTGTGTGCACTTTGAGCCTTGTTTTTATCATCTATAAAATGGGCACAGATAGGATATCTACCGAGGAGGCCAATTTTAGAGTTGCAAATTAATTCGTGCTGGTGTGTATAAGAAGCCTGGAGTTTTGAAAGAGCCCAGCAGGTGAAGCAATGGATGCCCTTGGTAATTCTGAACTCTTACTTCAGAGGCGTGTCCTAGGGCCACAGTTGGGGAGATGTGTGGGTTGGTGGGGGGTGGAGAGGGGCTGCATGACCCAGGTCTCTTGTCTCTGGGTGTCAGGGCCTGTCTTGACATCTCAGTGGCCTTTGCTTTCTCTGATTCAGGAGTGCCCTGCCCCTCACCCCAGACAGTTAGCCAGCCTGAGGCAGTGGTTCGGGTTTTCACAATGACAGTTTCCTGAAAGTCACCCCGACTCCAGACTGGGGATAGTTGGGCCCAGGCCAAGAGGGGAAAACATAGAAAGAGGAAGCACTTCCTGCTAGAAAGCAGAGGCCTGGGAGGCGGGGCTGAGGGGGGCATGCAACCCTGGGGGCCCAGGACCTGAGGGGGCTGCAGAGAGGCTTGGGCAGGAGCCCGAGTCCCTCAGGCCGAGCCTGGCGTGAGCTCCAGGACCCACCTCTGGGTTTGCCTCGGCGGCCTGAGGCGTCTCTCCTGTCGCTCCCCTGTCCAAACTACAGACAGTTCTGGGTGATGCCTGCACTCTGTCTTGACGGAGCCTACTCTTCTCTCAGCCTTGTGGGCCTGGTGGATTT
>NW_004567110.1:10359440-10369236 GCF_000260355.1 Condylura cristata | reverse complement strand
AAAAAAAAACAAAAAAAACAGGAAGGAAGCCAAGAGGCCACTGCCTAGGGAACCTGATGCTCATACACCACACAGCTCCTGCCACCTTGTTCCGTTGGCACACAGAGCTCCCCATCCTCACTCCCACCCTACAGGGCCCCGACCAGCTAGGGCTGCCTGGGGGCTCATTCTTTGGGGTGGTAGGTCTGCAGCATGTTTAACAGCCAGCTTGCCCAGGGCACGACCCAACCACAGAGGACACTGCCAGCCACACCCCCTCCATGGTGAGGGGCCCGAGCAGCTACACCTGCTGTTTCCTTTTCCCCGTGACACCCAGGTTCCACCACTTGCCTCTCCTATGGTTGCCTTTTAGCACTGGAGTCTTGAGCAGGTTTCATTCAGGTTCTGAACCCGTCAGTGGAGCTAACGTCTACTTCTCAGGGTTGGTGAGAAGGTTCTGTGATGTGCTGCCGTGTCACAGGCTCAGGGAACTGGGACGATTCCTGGGTCAAGAGTCATCTCCCCTACCCTCTCGGAGGAGTCGTGGTTTGGACCAGAAGTGATGTCGCCTGTCCTCCCCTTCATGGCGGGGGTCCCTCTGACTCTGACCCACGGTCACCCTTGTTTTGCTTTGGTTCTTGTCCCAGTTCTGCCACCAAGCAGGGTGGCCTCAGACGGGTCACTTCCCTAGCGTCTGTGTCCCTCATGGAGAGAATAATGTCATCCAGCAATTGATGGTCATGGCCACGTGTCATTCTCTCCTGAGCTCCCCAGGCCCAGCACACAGTAGGTGCTTAGCTGGGTGGACGACTGACTCAAACAGCATTTGCTGTGACTGCACAGCCTCTCCAGCCCCCCCTTCATACTCACAGGGACACCTGGCCCCTGAGTCAGGGACACCGTGTCTGGTGTCCTTCCTCCTGGATTCCGCTCTGCTCCCTTGAGCCACCTACCCTGACTAGAGAAGTCCCCTGCAAGGGCCCCGGCTTGAATCCACTTGCTCCAAACCATTCCCCTGACTTCTCTGGGTACCTGTTCCTTCACCTATAAGCTGAGAGGTCAGACAACATGGTCCCTGCAGCTGCTCTCCTCCAAAGTTGTGTTTCTGCCCTCAGCAGCCACACAGAATAGGCTTATGGGTCCAAGACCTCCCCCGGGGTCCCTGCTCTACCTCTCAATAATGGTGTGACTCTGGGTGTCATTCAACCCCTTGGCCACCATTTATGAAGCAAAAAATGGGGACCCCTTCTGGTGCCGTGAAGGAGTTGGTGACACACTTGCTTTGTACAGGGCTTGCACACAGTAGGTGCTTTGTAATCATTTTTTCCTCCCACCTGGCGTGGCTTGTGTTGGAAGTGCCATTCTCCCACTCTCCCTCTTCTACATATAGCCTCCTGGGTGGACAGGAAAGGACCAGGTGTCCCCAGGAGGATGATGGGAACCCAGTCACCCATCACAGCATCTGTGAGCTCAGAGTGACACATGGCCTAACAAAGAAGAAAAATGAGCTACAAGGACAGGAGAAGTTTGAACAAACTCCTGTCGCTGAGGGTGTCAGATGTGAACCTGACCTTGGGCTCCTTGTGTATATTCCTCAGAAATGAAGCTGGTCAGCCCAAGACATGCGTTTCCTGCATACCTACTAGATGCTGGCATTTGCACTCTCAGCAAGTGGGCTGCTCTCTCCCCTATTTCAGCACGAAGCTTGGAAAGGTGGCCCAACCCAGCACTGTTGACCTTGGTCTCAGCGGAGGGGAGACCAGAGTCCAGCTGCGCCCTTCATCTCCAGCCAAGGAATGTGCACTACCCCTGCCCACGTGGGGTCCCTGGGCCCACTCCCCACCCTTCTCCCTGCCACAGGACGCTTGTCTCCCGGCCCCCCCCCACCCCTGAGACTTGCCTCCCACCTACTTCTCAGAGATGCTTTGAAGATGGGTAAGAGTGTGTTTACCAAAGCTCCCAGCCCCCCAGGGCTTCCCCAGGGCAGCGTGTTATTAGCCAGGGCACAATGACAGCAGCACACAGCCTAATGAGTGCCCTCCCAGCTTCCTGTCGCCAGGCCAGGTGGCAGGCATCATTAGCCCCACTTTAGCGATGGGAAAGCCGAGGCCAGGATCATCATTTGGGACCTGCCCACGGAGCCATGATGACTCAGTGGAGGCCCCGCGCAATCTCCTGGCCCTTTGTTCTTCCCTATCAAGAACAGGAGGGTGGGAAGGAAGGCACCCTGGGAACCTCGGCCCTTCCTTGCAGAGGGTGGCCGGCCTTGAGGCTGCAGTCCAGCCGAGCTTGGTCTGGGCTGGCCGCTGGGACAAAGGAGGACGGGGGATCCGAGTCCTCTCCCTGATGGACACAGGCTCCGGGGAAAAGTGCTGAGACCGTGGCCCCCACTTTCTCCCGCTGTTACTCTGAGGCCCCTACTGCTGCTGTGGTGATGTCCTGGAAGGGAAGAGTCCGGTGCAGGGGTGGGCGTGGGGAGTGGGGTTGAAGGACACATTTGCTCATGGCTTTCATGTGACTTGGGCCTCACCTCAGCCTCACTGAGGGAGAGGAGGGCCAGGGGGGTCAGGAGTTCCCACCAGAGCTGCACAGCAGGTGAGAAGCAGAACTGAGATTCCAACCCAGACGCCCCCGGCAAGGAAGCAGTTGCCTGCGGAAGAGTTCACTCTGCCTCTGGTGTTTCAGCCCGAGGGGGGAGGTTGGCATCGCTGGTGTGTGGCCTGTGTGGTGACACAGAACCCGGACTCAGAGGGCCCTACCCTGGGTTGAGCTGTCTCTGTTTAAATTTGCAAAAAAATTTTAGACAAGTGATCCTGAATTTTCATTGTGTTCTGGGGTCCTTGCGTCTGTGGCAAACCCTGAGTGTAGTCAGTGGCTACCGGGCCGGGTACCTTGAACTTGCAGAGGCTCTTGGGCCCAGTCACTTCCCCTCAGTGACAAGGCCACGGCACCCCAGTTCATTGGCTGGGGCCACAGGCCCCGGCGAGCACCTGTGTGGGAAAAAGAACCTCAACAGAGAGAGAAGCCACAGTTCTTGGGAAAGGTCTGGTGTCTGGTGGAGCTTTAGAGAGACTGAGGGGTGTTGGAGAAAGGCACAAGGAACCCCCGAACTGCTCTGGGATGGCAGAGGGGCCTCCTCTAGCTGCTATACCAGTTGCCTAGAACTGTGGCCATACACAACAGTGACTCTGAGGGGCAAACTGGATGGGGCTTGGGGTGTGGTCAGTGTTTTCTTTCAGACAACACATACTTTCAGTGTTATCCCCAGGGGTGACCATGGCATTTGCGCCTCAAGCCCAGCTGCAGACCCCTCGGCTTGGTGCACCCTGAAGAGCCCACTTCTGTATTATAGGGGTAACTTCCAAAGCACAATTATAGCATGGATTTTTCCTCCTTGTCTGAATCATCATGCCTGCTGTTGTTGCTACCTCATGGAATCATCCCCTGAGCAGACCATGGTCCTTACCTCAGGCTGTGCATTCTGGGGAACAGACGCTCAAAAAATGGTGATAGCACTTCTGCCAACTCCTCTTCTGGATTGAATTTCAGACGCGGAGGCCCCACCTTTTGTATTCCTCCAACATGGCAAGCTCGTCATCTTCCAGGAGTGGGAGGCTCCTGGCAACCATCACATATGATCCTGAGTGAAAGTGAAGCTGGTGAAGTGAGACAGATCACACTAGTGCGGATTGGGGCGAGGACAGGCCTTTGCCTACTGAGCTGCAAATAGGATCTTGGTTGATCCGTGGCTGTGTGATGTTGCATCAGCGACTTGCCTTTCCTGGACCCCAGGGGCTTCATCCATAGAGCGAAGGATACCAGAGGCTCTGGCTCCTCATCTTGCTGTGAGGACCGCGCCTACCTGAGAAGTCATCTTGTGACTGCAGCCACACACACAGGTCATGGTTGGCAGAAAACATAATAGCGGAGCCAGTAAGCTGGGAAGGTCCCCATGGGTCTGAGCCCACTGGGTCAGTGGGAGCATCGTTCGAAGGGCCTCCCCTGGAGTCTTCCGGGCTGGGGCAGTTTTCTGCCTGTGGTCACCCCGACATGCTGGTTTCCAAGCAAAAGAGGTTCAAAGACTGAGGGGAGAAAGGGTCTGTGTTCTAAGCTTGCTTTGTGGGCATTTGCCTGGTCCCTGGAGGGTGTGACCCTGGGTTTGGTTTTGGCCCAGGTAGAGCAGGCATCCTAGCTGGGAAGGTGCAGTCAGGGACGCTGGCACCAGCCTGAACCCCAGGGGGGCCTCCATCCACCTGACATGTTTACTGAGCAGCTGCTGTGTGCTCGACACGGCCCCCATGTTGGGGGCCCGGCAGGCAGTCCCAGCCCTCCTGGGCCATGTTCCTATGGTGGAAAAGGCAATAAGTAAATATAGGTCAGATTGTGCTGTGAAGGAAAATAAAGCCAGGTGAGGAAACGGAGAGTGACAGAGGGCCGCTGAGCGGCTGAGGGAGGCAAGCCTGTGGAGGGCTGACACTGGAACAGAGACTTGGGGGACGTGAGGAAGGGAGTCATGAGCGATTTGGGGTTAAGGTGGGGTGATGATCAGGGCAGAGTCCCTGAGGTGGGAAAGGAAAGAGAAAGGGATGAGGATAAGAAGAGGGAGAGGGGAGAGGAGAGGAGAGGAGAATGGGTGTAGGGTAAGAGGAGCGTGAGGAGGGGAAGGGGAGGGTGGAGGGGAGGAGGAGGAGAGAAGATTAAGAATTCAGAGAACGAGTGAGGTAAGGGCTGAGGTAACGCTCAGTCCCGCCTTTGTCACGGCTGCTGCGTGACTGTGGACATGTCTTCTGCTCTCCAGGTCTAGTTTCCTCATCTACAAAGTGAAGGGCTGGAGGAGGCAGGTTGTTCTCAATTCTGAGAGGCACCAGTGACCAGGCCCTGCCCAGGGTCAGAATCTCTGGAGAGGGGCCTGAGCATCCCTTGTTTATTTATCACACCCCGCCCCCCTCAAGCCCCCAGAAAGAACCCAAAAACACCGGAGGGAAGGTCTTTATGCCAGCAGGGGAGCTCCTGCTGAAGTGTCTCTCGGTTCTGTCCATCTGGCCTGCTCCCTCAGGCTCCGACCAGCACCCCGTCTCACCGCCGAACCCCAAATCTGCAGAAGGAGAGAATGGGCCCCATGCAGGCCCTCTCTCTGCATGCCCGACCCTAAGGCACAAGGCCGCATCCACCGTTAGCCCTGGGACATTTTGTTTACGCTGCATATTTCACTTCTACAGGAGCAGCACAGCTGCAATCTTGCCTCATCGCAATTGCCAACTATGGGGGGCGGCCCTCACCCCGCCTGCTCGTTTCCTAAGTTCCTCTTTGGGGCATGTGCCTGTCCCTCTGCACTCCTGTGGCTGCATGGAAGTGGACTGAGGCCCAGAGTGACTAACAGGGGAAACCCCTGTGCTGCTAGGCTCCCAGCGACTCCCGGATTGCGTAAGGGCTATTTTTGAGGCGATTGCAGACGATCTGATGAATCATAGCGAACACACATGGCTCTGGTGGGGACAGGCCTTCCTCATGCTGCTGTGGAAAGTGGAGTTTCTCAAAATGAATCAGCAGCAGCTGAACCCCAGGTTCGTGGGAGGAGGATGAGGGTGCGAATTACACATTTCCAGAGCATCGGGGTGCGGTCTGTGGGGCCTGGGAACAGAGGGTTGCAGGGGCCCAAGACTTTGGTTTCCTCCGTGACTCAAAGGGCCACTGTCACCCACTGATCCCGCCCCCCGGAACCTAGTGACACTGGACCATGGACCACAGCCCTCGCCCTCGCCGGGTTGCTGGGGACTGAAGACCGTCAGACAGAATGTGGGTGCGCGAAATGGCTTGATGGCAACACACGGGCTCTGAATCCAGACAGACACCTCCTTTCACAGAATAGACTGTGTAGGAAATTCCTGACAAGAAGGGAAGGCTCGGACCACCCCTGCTGGGGCGAGGGGAAGCTCTTCTTACCCCCTCAAACTCTGAGACTGGTGAGTGGTGAAGGGGAGTCCTCAGACTTTGGATTTGGGTAATACTGGCTTTGAGGTTCAAACCCAATATGGTGACTGGGAGCAAATTCCTGGCTGCAGCTGAGACTGTTTCTTTGTAAGTCGGGAGGTAATTATCTGCCTTAACTATCATTAAGGACATAGGACATAAGGGGATCGCGTGAGGTAGCACAGCCACGCTTCACGTTCTGGCACTGCTACTTTTAGCTGTGTGTCCTCAGGCAGGTCACTTAACTGTTCTGTGCCTGACTTTCCTTAGCCTTAAGTGGAGAAGAGATAATAGCACCTTCCTCATAGAGCTGATAAGGAAGTTCATACCCATAACATGAAGGATGGGTGCCTGGTTCATGATGAGCCCTGAGTGAGCGCTACCTATGGTTGTATATAGTAAGCAGCACCTCGTGTGATCGTAGATTTCGTAGAGCTCTGGAAAGGGTAACTGTCCTACTGTTCTCTCTTCCCCCACAGAGAAATGAGTGGGTTTGGAGAAAAGCTGGGTCTCAGAAGGGCGTTAGGCTGAGGAAAATCTGAAGTAGGGAGACTGTTGAAGCCAGACTTTGGGTCTTCTAATTCTGCTTGGTTTGGTCTAAAGCAGATTTTGTGACTAGTTGAGCAGCCAGTCTTGGAGAGAGCTGGACTTCTAGGGTGACAGAGCCATTTCACTTGCCCAGCCCACACCATCCAGACAAGTCCTTGGAGAGGCCCAGGTCACTGGGCCACAGGGGCTGACTTTGGGTGTCCACATTTGTCAGAACAACATGCCTACTGACCACCACTCGGTTCAGACGTGGTAAGGTGTTCTGCTGACCACATGTGAAGCCCATGTGCAAGGGTAGAGAGAATCAGACGTTGGTCACCTCAGCTCCATTTCCCCAGGTGCAGACCAGCTGCCCTGATGGCTTCTCTTGTTTGGTGATACATTGCAAATACAGGGCCTCAACGGACAGCAGAAACCTACGAAGAGTCAAAGCCTACTTCTGTCTTCTTGCCTCACCTGCCACTGTGTCTGAAATCGCCATTTTTGGGTCATTTCATGAGGGGTCTTCTAGAGATCACCATGGCTAATAGGGCTCAGGGGGCCTGCCATCCTGATGGGACCCTGTGGGGTCTCGGGGACACTGAGAGTTTGAGGGAATGGATCCTGGGATAGGTGCAATCATTTGCTTGGGCTGCCTAACAGAATACTACAGACTGGGCGGCTCCAATGAAAGACATAGTTTTTCATGCAGAGTTAGAAGCCGTAGCTCCAAGATCAAGGTGCTGGCAAATTTAGTGTCCAGTGAGAACTCTTCCTGGTTCAAGGACGGTGCCTTGTCTCCATATCCTGAGGGGGGCCCTGGCCCCTTTCACTCTCATGAGAACACTAGTCTCATCCTGAAGGCCCCATCCTGTGAACACACATGAACCAGACACCCCCCCCCCCAATACCATCAGGGCTTCTACATGTGATTTGGGGGTAGTGTGCATAAACTCCATAGCAATAGGCAGGTTTGACTGGCTAGTAGAAGAGACAATGAGTAGGAGACCTGCTAGATCTGGGGACCTCAAGCTGTGATTGCATAGCCCAGGACAGTATGAGGACACTGAGTCAAGGAGATGGGGGGGAGCAGGGAAGGCCACTGTCACATGTGGTGGCTGCGTCAGTGTTTATGAAGGGCCAGGCCGATGCTTTGTGCAACAGTACTAAGACAAGTTTTCAGGTCTGTTTATACACTTCCTGTTGAGAGGTGAACTCCATGTTCTCATCCCTAGAATCTGAGCTGGCCTTCGTGACTCTCTTGTGAGCCATGCAGTGCAGCGGAGATTTTGCTGAATGACTTCCAAAAGTAGGTCATAAAAGTCCATGGAGCTTCTGCCTGGTTCTCTTAGGTCACTGGCTGTTGAGGAAGCCAATTGGCATGTAAGGAGACCAGCTACCCTGAGGCTGCCATTCTGGAGAGGCACAGCTGAGCACCTCGCCAAAAACCAGCCTGGTCTGCCAGTCACTGAGATGGGTGTTTGCGTGCAGCATGGACATCCAGCCCAGCTGAGCCTTCAGATGAATGCTGCCCAGCAGGCCATGGGCATCAGTCTCCTGAGAGACCTCATCTAGGATCATCATTATGTTGTCTTAGCCGGAGTAACCAGTGCCCCTGTGTGGAGCAAATATCCAGATTTTGTGCCCATGTGGATGGAACAAATATCCAGAAAATGGCAGCAGCCACATAAAATGGCCGCTGGCTCCTGGGAAGTTGGGAGAGAAGAGGGAATGACAAAGAGGCTCATGGGAAAAAGAGCTAAGGTGTGGAAATGCTTGTGGAGATTATCTAGCCCAGTGTCCTTTCTTGGAGAGACTGAGGGGTCATGACTTGTCCCTGGCCACCACAGACATACGCGATATATCCAGGCCTGGAGCCCGGCTCCCACATCTGGACACCGCTTTTCTGTGTGCAGTTTTTCTGGCTCTGGGGGTGGGGATGGAGGAGCGGCTGGCTCCGGCTTCTCTATGATGAGTCTGGATTTCACTCACTTAAGCACAATCCTGGATTCCCATGTAAAGCCTGTGCCCAGAACATCTCCCCTCTGTCCATCCTGCCTGCCTGGAGCCTGCAGGGTTCCCTTTGGGGGGTGCATTCTGTGCTCCTGTCCTTGAGCATCAGAAGACCCTCTTTGTTTGCGAGAACTGTGCTCTGGCCTAGGTTCTCTTGTCGAGCAAGATAAGCATGGAGCTCTCAGGAGCCCCTGACCTTCCCAGAAGCTGCTCTCACTTTGAACTTCAGGCCCAAAGTCGTTCCTCCGCCTCACATACCCCCCGCTCTGTGTAATATTTGGATTCGTGACTCATATCTGGAATCTAAGCTCCTCCAGGGCAGGATTAGTGCTTGATTCGTGTTGTTCCTGCTAAAGCACGTGGTCCAGCACCTGACCCAGCTGCCCTGGCTGCCGGTCAGGTAGAGAGGACCTGTCGCTGTTGACGTGCTGGGTAAGTCTCGCAGGGGACCTTCTTCCTCCCGCTCCGAGTCTCGCTTCCTCACGCCACGGCTGTGTGCGGGCGGCTCGCTGTGCAGGGGCAGCGTCTGGGCTTGTGAGTGTCTCCCAGCTTCTAGGTGTTGACAACTCCAGGTTACAGTGTGGGAATCTGAGGCCGAGACATTAGTGCCGTGCGATGAGGCACTAGGCCTGGAGGTAGCAACAAGTGAATTCAAACACAAGTTTATTTCACACTTATATTTTCAAACTGGAGCTTGTTAACTGTTAGCAGGTTATGAACCCATTGAGTGGATTATGATTAGTATTACAAAAGGGGTGGCATAAAAAACCTGAGTACATTGATTTCTGAAAATTTGGTTTCAGATACATGTATGGACATGAGGTGTGTGTGTGTGTGTGTGTGTGTGTGCACATATGCACTGGGTCATGATGTAAAATGAATTTCAAAAATATTTGAAAGCCCCTGTTTTAGGCTGTCCTGCCCCACACTCATCAGTAATTAATAACATTTTATTGAGCATCTACTGTGCCGCTAGAATTACTCTAAAACTGACTAATTCCTTCTCCAGAGAGGAAGTGAAGGCATCTTGACAAGCTCCTGCCCTCCGGCTGCCTTCCCCACCCCAAGAGCTGATGTTCAGCTGCCCCTCACCCGGCAGGCACCCCACTCATCAGCCTCTGACAGAAACTTCTGGGGAGGGAAGTGCTTCCTCTCCAGATTGTGTCCTGCACAGGCAGCCCTCCCCTTGCAACACAGCAGGGTGGGGGGGCCCTCGGTCTACAGGCCTCTCCTTATTTTGGGATATGCGTATTCATTCATTCCCATTCTTGACGTTCAAACACATCCATGTGTCCAAAATTGGACA